>NC_080061.1:4253500-4594000 GCF_026212465.1 Amaranthus tricolor
AGCGACTTATACCAAGCCTAGGTTTGGATGTACGGACGCTTATTTTGGGAATAAAGTTTTCACGGAGCTTATTTTTGATATAAAGTTGTTCAATGCTCTTATTTTTTTCAAATTTTCACTTTATGGGCCCTATATCCCGACTAATAGCACTAAGCCCCTACTCTACTTATCTTCCAACAACAATTCTTGTGAGAGACAAATGATCAACAAATTCTTATTTGAGACCGTCTTTATAAAAGACGTCTCAAGTTTAAGCCAGCCTAATTTTTAAATTTAAAATAAATAATAACTAAATTTTCTAAACAATGCTTTTTAACTTTCATTTTCAGTTTTCCTTTTTTCTCTTTGTTGATAAAACTACTCATCCTCCTCTCTCAAACTCTATTTATGGTTTTCAATCTCCATCTTCCTCTCTCAAATTCCATTTGTGGTTTTCAATCTCCATCTTCCTCTCTCAAACTCCATTTGTGGTTTTCAATCTCCATTTTCCTCTCTCAAACTCCATTCGTGGTTTTTAATCTCCATTTTCCTCTCTCAAACTCCATTATTGTTTATTCTTTATTTATCTTCTTCAACATTTATAAAACCATCAAGTTATGTATTTATACTTCATCATTTTCGTTTTTAGAGCTTTCATTTTCATTTTTTTTGGGTTGATTGTGTTATATATTAGTTGCATTGACATTTTTTTGATTTTTTTTAAAAATTAAGCTTCATCAATGGTGTAAATAGTGATATTGAAGAAAACTACAATGTCTATTGTTTGGGAGAAATTAATAAAAGCAATTGTGGTTATAGCATAATATATCGAGAGTTATAATATAATATATTTGTAACTATAACATAATATATTTAGGGATATAACCATAATATATTTTGAGTTATAACATAATACAGTTAGGGTTATAACAAAATATATAATTGAAGTTATAACGTAATAGATTTGGGTTTATAACAGTATATAATTTGTGATATAATACTACAAAATTGATATTATAATAATACAAGCAAATATATTATGTTATAAAACCTCAAATATATTAAGTTTTAACTTCAAATATATTATGTTATAACCACAAATATATTATCTTATAACCCCAAATATATAATTTTAACCCCGAATCATAAAAATTAGCCATAATTGTCATCTTCAACATCACTGTTTTCCACCATTGATGAACCTTAATTTTTTTAAAAAATTTTGCTTGGGAATAGGTAGTTAATCAGAAATGTTTTCATCTTCCAAAAAAAAGCAATTTTCTACAGTTTTTTTTTTATTTTAAAAACAGCATTTTTTTTAAAACAACAATTTTTTTTAATTAAAATATGGACTAAACAAGTAAATTGCACTGGGCTCTTGAGAGCCGTCTTTAGAAAAGACGGTCTCTCAAGAGAGAGCCTGCAAATGGTCTCTTTAATAGTTAGTTTTTTTTTTTTTTTTTTGAAAAACGCCTCTCACAAGAAACATAACCATTTCAACATTTTAAAAAAAATATATTTTTTTGTTGCATGATTTTCAAAAATATGGTTTCTTCATTCACCAAAATCAATTCATACACGATACTCATACCATAATATTCTATTTCATATATATTAAACACCAATTTACTTTTAAAAACTCGTAATTCAAACATCATCTCACGGTAAGATACTTAAAGTGATTGTGTTAAAAACAATCAATCTAAAGTGAATTTTAGATGTGAAAGTGAATAATTTGATTGATTTAGTTGTACTATTTCTTCTAATTTTAATTTGTCTCGTAATGAGATCGCCTTAAATAAGAATTTGTGAAATTACTCATTCTCAAATTTTCATTTAAGACGATATTATCATGAAACAAATTAATAATGGGCTACTAATTTAATTAAATTCACTTTGGATATTAAAATACTCATATTTATATATTTAGGCTTCTTGTTTAAATTTAGTTCACGATGAGACTGTTTGATATTATATTTGCTCTTTATCTTTTATTTTACATATCAAAACCCAACCTAAATTGATCACATTTTTAGCATTAAGTTTTTCTTTAAAAACATAAAATTTGTTTGAAACCTAACGATTTAATATTTACCCAACAACTCTTATATGAGACCATTTTACCATGAGATGAGCCTATATAATTAATCAATTTTCTCATAAAACTATAAAAAGTGATAACCGTAAAACTGTAATTGATTTCTTCAAGGTTATAATTGATCTATTTAGGACAATACATGTACATTAGGCCAACCAAATAAATATATAGATAGTCTTAACGTGAGACTGTCTCATTTGAGAATGTGATATTTACTCGATTTTATAATCAATCTCAACTCTAACCTGACTTTAATATAAATTTAAAATTATGTAAAAATCTATATTATCAATCCAAGATGTAATCATAATCTAACTCAAAATAAACCCAACAATCTGACTGAACGCTCTACCTAAAACTAATCTATATAAGTTGGCTTGATCGTAGCTCGTAGGGTAAGAAAAACGGTTTCGTCACTTTTGACAGGAATAATCAAGTTCTGTTCAAGTACTTAGCAAAATAACAAAAACTCTGCTCCTAAATCCTAATCCCTGTGCTTTTCTCTTGTATTCTCCTTCAATGGCGTCCCCATCGGAAATAAAGCAAATACTTGGTGAACTAAACAAGGAATCATTCGTCGGACTCTTAACCAAGCTCATTGGAGAATCCAAGTATTTACAGAACAACCCACCTGAATTAATCCCTGAAGAAGACAGAGTTGTAAACTACTTGCTTGATATACTATCTCCTCTTTCCACCACTACTGGAGGTGGGCCACTCATTATCAACCATGCTACTTACTATCCTAAAAGGGGCAACCTTATTGTTGAATACCCGGGTACTGAACCGGGTAAAGTTGTCTCCTTCGTGGGTTGTCATATGGATGTTGTTACTGCTAATCCTGATGATTGGGTATTCTATTCTTCTCTTTATTCAGTCTGTTGGGTATTGTTTTTATAATCTTTTTGTGTATTTTCTTCTGGGTTTTGATTTTGTTCGATGGAGTCGAGTGTTAATTTTTATATAAAACTTTTATTATGTTAGGTTTTTATGAGGTTTTCGATTCGGATTGAATTTGATTAACAATATGATTGGGTATTGCATTCTTCTCTTTATTGAATCTGTTTAATTTTTTTTAAAGTTTGAAACTTTTAGAGTTTTTTCTTTTGGGATATTGTATCTGACTGATTAGGGTGTTAATTGCAAAGTATGTCAATGTTTTTTACTTTATGGAAGTTAGATTTTTCTGGGAATTTACATTTGGGTTGAATTTGATTGATGACTATGATTGAGTACGAAATGTTCCCCAATTGGAGTTTGTGTTTTTTGATTGAATTAGTTTTTTGCTTAATGTTGCTCAGTATGTTTAAAGAATGATAATTGATCAAGTTAATTGTATATTTGGGTTGTTTTCATGTCTGTTCAAGTGGGGAAAATGAAATTAAGATCTTTATGGGAATTTACATTTGGATTGAATCTGATTGATGATTATGATTGGGTATGAAATGTTCCCTGATTGGACTTTGTGCTTTTTGATTGAATTATTTTGTTGCTTGATGGTTCTAAAGGTGTTTGAAGGATGCTAATTGATCATGCTAATTGTGTATTTTGGTTGTTTCATGTTTGCTCTTGTACTGATTATCTGAGGTTGTCTCCTATTCATGGGTTAAATTGCTCGTATTCATGATTTGGTAATGAGTGCTGAAATGGTGGTAATGGTAGGACTTTGATCCTTTTTCATTGAGCATCGAGGGCGATAAACTTAGGGGCCGAGGCACAACCGACTGTTTAGGACATGTTGCACTGGTAGCTGAACTAATGAAGAAGCTAGGCGAAACAAAACCGAAATTGAAGTCAACTGTTGTTGCGGTTTTTATAGCAAATGAGGAGAATTCAGCCATTACAGGAATTGGAGTTGATGCACTTGGAAAGGACGGATTGCTCGATAAGTTGAAGGGTGGTCCTTTGTACGTAACCTTAACTGTTTCTGTGCCATTTCGATTAAGGATTTCACATGTTTAAGCTATATATGTGCGCTCTATTCCTTCTTCAGGTTCTGGATAGATACAGCAGATAAACAACCGTGCATCGGTACTGGTGGCGTGATACCATGGAGATTACATGGTACCGGAAAACTATTTCACAGTGGCCTTGCACATAAGGTACTTTTTTCGGATTTTTCATGAAAAGGCAAAGGTGCTGTAAGATATTCTATTTCTGATGTAAAACATTTTTATCGTCATACTGAAGTCTAAGTTGTAGATCATTGTACTGTGAAATTTAACCTTGAAACAAGTCTAGTCGTTTTGGGGTATCTGGTTTCTTTTGGTTTATTGAAGGGACAAAATTCCTTTTTCTCATCTTTTTGTGTTTGAATCTCAATCGAGAATATATATTTGAATGAAGTAGTTAAACTTTACTCGAGCCGGGAAACTGTTTGGCCGCATCCTCTGCTATGGGTATGGGTTGCCGCTTTCCTTCCCTCCCCAAACTCTGATCATACGGGATACACAAGGTACGATGATGATAGTGATTAAAGAAGTGAAACTTTAGAATTGTAAGGTGATAGTACAACCGCCTTATCACATGCGTATATCACCTGTTATATATTTTCGAACAAAATATCTCTGCTTTTATTTGAAAGACATCAATCTAAAATCTTCGGAAGGTTTTAGATTACACTGTATGTGCTGTGCAGTTTGCATTAAAATGTTGAATGAATTGTTATATTACCGAATGCAATTTGTTATATCACCAAATTCAAGCTTTCTTCATGGCGAGCTTCTTTTCACGATGCATATTGGATATACAGTCGGTAAATGCTATGGAAATGACAATGGAAGCACTAAAAGAGATTCAGTTACGATTTTATAGAGATTTTCCTCCACACCCAAAAGAACAAGTCTATGGATTCGCTACTCCATCAACTATGAAGCCAACTCAATGGATTTGTAAGTGCACTTTGAAATAGCGAATCGAAACTGATTAATCTTCATGATGTGTTACGGATGCTTGACTTGCTAATTCTCTATGCTTCAGATCCTGGAGGGGGTATTAACCAGATCCCCGGGGAGTGTACAATTTCCGGTGATGTCAGGTACTTTGCCTAATTAGTATTTAGTGCTTGTCGTCTCTCTTTTTTCCTTTACAACAGTATACGACAAATGTCTAACGAAGCCTTTTAATTCTTGCAGGCTAACTCCCTTTTACGAGTAAGCAAATTCTCAGTCGTGCTTTTATAATCTCTTCGTTGTGTCTTTAAGGAACTTTTCTGCTAGAAAAATTCTTTATTAAAACCGTCTTATCATGAGACGATTTAAAAAAATATTTTTTATTTAGTTATCTGCTGTGTGAGTTTAACTCAATTAGTTTATTTTAAATTTAAATGATTTGGGCTGCTTGTATGGGGCCGTCTCACGGTGAGACGGTCTCATACAAGATTTGCTGACACAAATCCTTATATGAGATGGTTTCATGGTGAGACTATCTCTATTGGGCTGGCCCGTGTACATTTAGTCTAGTTAAGTGATCACTTATAATTTTAAAGTGATCAATTATAGAAGCAACCCCTCTTGTATGAGACCGTCCCATCGTGAGACGAGTCCATGCAAAAGGTTCATTATGCTAAAATATTCTATTATTGGGCTATTTAATCCAAGTATGAGACATGTTTAACAGTGAGACCTTCTCATGCAAGAATTTGTGTTATAGAAATAGCTAAATTAAATGAAATTTTATAGAACATATGTGGTTTTTATAGTTAATTCGTGTGGCCGATGTTTTAGATGCTAGGAAACGGTATCGTTTCTTTTGCTACTTTTCACAAGGCTCTTCGGTTTTTTGTTGGGCAGACCAATAATGCTGAATGTCTTATACCTGTCTTTCTGCACAGTGTAAATGCCTGTATGAAAAAGCTTCAAGAGTATGTAGATGACATAAATTCCAACATTGAGAAACTAGATACGAGAGGACCAGTTTCAAGATATGTTTTGCCTGAAGAAAATATAAAGGGAAGGTTTGTAATCTTCGTCCTTGCATTTGGTCGAACTGTTTCCTCTATATGCTGTCGTAATATCGACTCTCTTTTCCAGGCTTACAATAACATTTGACGAGGCCAACAATGGCGTCGCTTGTGATCTCGATTCTCGTGGCTTTCATGTATTATGCAAAGCTACTGAAGAAGTTGTCGGTTATGCAAAACCCTACTCAATCACCGGAAGCTTGCCATTGATTCGTGACCTTCACGTGAGATTAATAATTATTTACTTATATTGGTATCATTTTATCAGTCATTTTTTCCGATTTTTATGTGCTTAAAATGGCCATTTTTGCAGGATGATGGCTTTGATGTTCAAACAACAGGCTATGGTAAATTTTCTTTGATGACCCTTGCATATGCACATTGTTGGAAAAGAAAGTATGAATTTACGCATTTTGTTAAATGAGGCCATTACAATAGTCTTTGGCTCTAGCTGCAAGTATAGTGTAAAAATAAGGTAACATTGCATCGCATCGGCTGCGTTGTGAAGGTTTTCAAAATAAACTAACCAATATTCCCCACGTTGTAAGCGTGTGAAAAAAATCGTGTTTTAGGTCATATCAAAAGATATCTTATGGTTTTGACCAACATTAGGTGTTATGATAGCCGCATCAATCCCGTTATGAATCACAGTTCTGTTACCACTATCGTAACTGTTACCACATTTTTATACTATGGCTGCAAGTATTGAAAAAACTACTCGACAAGGTTTATGATCATGCTTATTCTACTCAAATCATTCTTTTCTTCACAAATTTCATTCACATCGATGATCATTTGGATTAGTGGTATTAGGTGTTGATGGAAACTTATGAAGAAAAATACGTGTTTGAGGGTGAGATCACAAGAATAACATAACACATTTCATGAAAATTCAAACTAATACTCATTTTCTTTACCATGCCCCATTAGGAGACTAATAGGATGTTCGAACATTTTGCTGTTAATAGAATGGACAAATGACTCTTTATATCATATGCATTTCTTGATTATGTAAAGTTGCAACTGATATATGCAATCAAGCCAATCGAAAATAATCTCTTTATTTTTACAAAGTTAAGACGATAAGGTAACGTGAAACCCAACCGTGGAACATAGTCTAGGTGGGAATCGCAGCTAATGCGAACTTGTGTGTTTTGCAGGTCTGATGGCAACATACCATGCCAAGAATGAATACTGCCTATTGTCGGACATGTGCCAAGGTTACCGAGTATTTGCAAGTATTATTGCGCAGTTAGAAGATTGACCTTTCATATAGTACCATATGCTCCTGTTATGATTTTGCTTTACATCTTTATCACTTTTGTCATCTTTGTACTGCAAAAGACATGATGTACAAGCAGTCTAGCACTGCGTTTAATGTAAGTTCATCAATAAACAGACCAAAATTATTGTTATTGCCAGATTTTATCAGCAAAAAAGAACATGATTTTATTCCCTTTATATTGGATTACTCAAATAACACGGTTTTATGGTGATATCATCTCTATTGAGCTGATTTGATATATATATTTATACTCTTGATTTGATATATATTTATACTCTTAAAGTGATTACTTATACGTCGTATACAAGGCTTCACTATACGGCCACTTTATTCGGGTGTATGCGGGAAAATGTAGAAGCCACCACCTTGGCATTTTTCCCATCTCTTGAATCTCGGTCAGCCTGGTATTCATTCGGTTTTTTTTGTGAAACTTGGGGTACTCTCTTCGTTCCATTTATTTGACTACATTTACAATAAAAGAACTCATTAAAAATGTTTAAGTTACAAATTTATTAAAGCGGAGAAGTATTTAGAGTTCAGAGAATAATTTTGCATGGTCCCCATACATTGTTCATGAGTAAATGTGGATCGTTGATCTCTAATACACAACTTGTGTGAAAAAAAATAATATCTTGTTCATAAAAGAATTGAAAATATACCTTAACATTGAAAATACTGACATTATATTGTGTTTGAAAATAAATATTTCATTTTAAATTATATTTTTATTTAAAATAATGATGAAATTAACTTAAATGATACTTTAAATTCTTCTGATTTATCAAATATTAAATTTAAGTTAATTCTGAATTTTCAAATAAAATAATATGTAAAATCCTCTATAATTGCTTATTTACGTGTATTTTATATTCAAATAGGTTTTTAATGATGGGTAACTTGGGGTCCACTGCCATTCTTTCTCAAAAGTCAAAATACATACTCGTAGTGCAGTGGGAAGGAGGGTACATGCTTCACCCTCATATTACATTCATTTATACGTAAAAAGAAATGTAGTTTATACTATGTATAGTTATATATACACACTACGCAACTAATTTCCCTGTGTTATCAAGGATCTATCGAATCTACGACTGTAATATACGATTCTGTCGAGGCACATAGGCAACGTCTTTAAAAGTTGTTGTTCCTGTTCTTTCTTTCCGATTTTAGCTGTTGGATTCTCTCGCGTAACCTGCGCCTGTGATCATGGATCTTCCACAAGCCATGTCCTAGAACTACGGCTGAGTATATCCCATGTGTGATGATTGGCGCAAGGATGTTGCTTGTCTGAAGCAAAACCAAGAAGGAAGAGTTACTAACTTGTTGCGGAGAAACATTTGCAGCCATGTTAAACGAAAAGAAATGAGCTTACTTGAATCCATTCGAATCCAAGGTAAAGAGCCAAAATTCCTTCCAAGAGCGGGGAATAGATTCTTTTCATTTGCCTCCGCTCATACCAAGCTGCATAATGCACAAAGGTTATATATGCTTGCATATGTTGTATGCAATGTAAATCTATTTGGAATCTAAGAAGAATGCTGTCTAATGGCAGATTTGAACCTATCAAAGGGAAACTGACTCAACCTGAACCTACCGGTCCATATCCGATCACAACCGAATAATTTTGAAGCACAAGAATAAGTATTCCAACAATGCAATTTAAGCCTAAACAATGAGATTAATGTTTATGAACTTGACCTAACACACTAGATAAGCTAAACAGCATGAACCTGCACATAACTCCCCAAAGCCAACCAATTCAATGTTTGAGTATATAACATATCTTGGGGTCTTAAACATCAATCAACCAATCCAATGTTTGAGTATGTAACATATTTTTGAGCCTTAACCATCAGCTTAAGCTTTTGTTTAAATTGGTTCTTTTACATGATATCAGAAACAAACGTGACAAAAAGGTAGCAAGTTTGAGGGAATGTTTGGTAATTGGCTTTTTATCTAGCTTTTTGATTGACTTATAGCTTTTGGCTTGTTGTTTGGTCAAACAACCAAAAATAATGTTTGGTAACTGGCTTAATGCTTGGCGTTTTCAATGGCTTTTCCGCCAAAGTTCATATGCTAAGAAGAGTAGCGAATTCCGACGGCTGTTGGCTGCTCTTGCAGCTTAAGTTACTAAGATGTCCTTGATTTACTATTATTACCTACCCTTGGCTATTTTGGTCTTCCAAATGGAGTATGAGTATCAAGATATTCATGAAAACTTATACTTTACACTATTGATGTTTTTTATTTGAGCTTTTTTTTTTAATGATTTTTTACTTGACCTTAATTCACAATATTTGTGGATTTTATTTTTTAATTTAGCTTGTTTTGCCACCATAAATTATTCTTAGGAATAAAAGTTTATGTAGAACGTTAAAGTGGAACACTTTTTTTTTTTTTTTTTGTTTCTATTGTCAATTATTTTTTTTTAAAGTCATAGCAAATGAAACGCTTACATATAATACCTTAAAATTCCTACTACTGTTGTTAATTCAAAATGATACGAAGGTTGTGAAGATTTGAGTTTTAATGACCATATTTTTTCTCCACTATTTTTTTCTTAATAATGCTTATAAATAATAAAAATGAAAAATGAATATAAAATAATAAAAATAACAATAACAAAAATTTTTTAAAGTAATATAAGTCATATATCACACATAATTCAAAATAATAACAAAATATATATTCATGTCCATAAAGGTCATTTTATAGTAAATCAGCCAACAACCAAAAAATAATTTTACCAAACATCTTTATAAACAGTTGACTTTGACAGCTAGCTTAAAAGTCAATAAAAACAACTAATACTTTCAGCTGGTCAAACAAGCCAAGCAAAACAGCTAACAGTCAACAGCCAACAGCTGTTTGCCAAACAACTCCTAAATCTCAACTACTCAGACTTGTGCTGCATCCACAATTCTAGCCCAAAGAGTTTTCGTGTGAGAGGGCATGTTATAGTATATAACATATCTTGAAACCTCAACCATCAGCTTAAGCTTTTGATTGAGTTGTTACCTTAACATACAAACCCTTTAAGTTTTAAGTAAAAAAATTAAAAATACTCTAACGTGGTGTTTGGTTGGTATTGGAAATGAGTTTTAGTTAAAATTTTTATAAAATGTGATGTCATTCCCTGATATTGAAGCTCTCAATCTCAAATATGTGTTTTCCTTCATTATTTTGCCTTACCTTCTGATACCACCTTTTCAGATGGCAATGAACGAGAATGCGTTTTTTGAAGTAAAATACTATTAGAGTGAAACAAGCATGAACATAAACCTTAGTCAAGTAATTTTTTTAGTTAAATTATATTAAATTGTCAATACTTTTATCATTTAATGCCTAAGACCAAATGGGTCGATACAAAATACTTTAACCCTGAAAGTTTTGTTAACAAAAACCCAATGACACATCCAAGTGAAGTACCATGCCAAATAAAAAGGAGGGAAATAAAATTGCAACCTGCAAACAGCTTCTTCAAATCCCGACGACCAGTTCGTGATGGCAAAACAGGCGCCACAACATAAGTAGGATCTGAAACATAAACAAAGCAATTTCAAGACTAAATTGAACATGATAAACTCAATTGTACGGATCTCTCGAATAGCGCTGTGAGCCTGCAAGAAATTACCTTTAGGTGACGCGGCCATATAATATAGAGAACCCGTAAGGGCAGCTGTAATGACTGCTGCAAAAGCCTGAGCAAATGGTACAAATGCAGGCAGCACACCAGCCTGTACATTGCATATTTACCGTGAAATGAGATAATACGCCAAAAATACAAGACGTTCTAATGGAATAGGCCAGCAGAATAGTGTTCTTACCAAAGAAGCCATCCCGCGAGCATCAGTCACCAAGTCACTACTCCTGAGAAATATATCAGCAAGAGCACCCTACAGCACCAATACGAAACTCGTTTCAGTACACTTCAAAGTTCACATGCTAAGAGTTTTCCAATCAGCAAGGGCTGCACACCACCGTTCTTTTTAAATGACAGAAACATTTCCATTCCTCGAGCAAACTATATTGAACCCGAGAAAATTAACATCAAAGCATCTCTGTTATCTACCATACAAAGGAATGGAAATAGTTCCCTGAAAGACGGTTACCTTCTAATAAAACCACACCTATTTCTTTTCAAGACTCTAATTCGGCATCATTCATTACAAAGTGATATAGAATTCACATAAATGACAATAACAAATGGTTATGGTATGATCTTTTCTGTAAGTCATTCGCAAAATGCAAGCGTAAACTAAGACATTTTCATACCTGGACAGCTGCTCGATAGAAGAGTTCCTCTCCGACTGAGCTAGCAGCAACAATGAGTATAAACTGCAAAATCCAATGAAATATTTTTTTTTCGAGTTTAAAATTCAATAATATATTAGTCCGAATTTCAACAATCTAACACATATTAGAAGTCATGTTACATATTGATAATCCATTTAGCAGTTTTCAAGGTGCTGAAGTGTGTACCTGCCACGGTGACATTCCATAGAAGAAGCTTCGGAGTTCCTCATCCTCTACATCCCTTATAGCACGAGCATGGGGCGACAGCTTCACAACCTCGTCCTGGAGCCAATTAAGGCAAACCATTTATTAAATATTTAATAAAGAAAAAGAGAGTAACATATGGCCTTAGCCCTTAGGGGGGTTAAAAGACATACATCAAGGATGAAAAGTAAAGCCATTATAGGGATAGTTGCATATCCAAGTCCTTCGATGATGGCATCAAACGACCATTCCAAACCTCCCAAGCTATCAACACCGCTAATAGAGCAAATGAAACTTCCAGCTAGAGCCATAGCACCATATATGCCTAGTTTCAGAAAAACGACATACAATTGTCAAAACATTATCCAAATACCCCTTTTTGTAACTATTTGTGGAGATATTAGCAGATGATTACTCATTTTAATATATAGAGGAAATCATTAAGCCAAACAATTTTGGTCGCATCCTCCTTTGTGGGTAATTTCCTCCCAGACATTGATCATAGTTTCCTGTGTGCGTGATACACTGGGTATGATGATGATGGTGATTATGTTTGCCTCTAGACATGTCATATGGTTCATATACGACCAATTATACATCACAAGTAACCATATTGGCTAGTCGCACAAGTCACAAGGCGGCGTTGATAAGCACACTTGATAAGATCCAAAACAAGCAATTTTTTCACAAAATAGCCAAGACAGACATTTGGACTCATACCCAAGAACAACACTATAATGTAAAAGCAAATCAAAGACACTAACCAATATTAGGAAAAGTGTGTTTGTATTCCTCATATAGGCAATTCAATGGAATAAGGATTACCACATGAGTTTAAGATATTCTTTTAGTTAGCACTCTAATCTTTGCTTCTTTTGGTATTCATATCCTTTGCATACCATCCAAAAACAACTAAACTAAAATAAATCCCCTCACTAAAACAAAACACCCAAAAAGGAACTACGAAAAAGTAGCAATAAAGAATCATACAAAAAAATTGATTTTTTTCTTCCTAAACTAACCTTCTTTACGGTAAAGCATTTTTTAAAGCACTTTACTAGCTTTGATTCAACAATCAAAGCAATGAGAGTCCTTAAAATCCATATACAATTTGAGCTAATTACTTCTATAACTTTCACATCTCTCTTTACATTTATACTTTCTAATTTTATCAAATACTAAGAATATGTAAAACTCAATTAATTTTAATAGCAAATATAAATATTGTTTACCTTTCAATCTTTAAAAGCTTTCATTAGAATTCATTAAGTTTTATGCACACGGGTGTTCAAAATAGACCTAAAATTAGTACTCCTTAGTCAATCCCATTTATAAGCTAATTAATTACCTAAAGATAAACCTAATCTTATTTCTATTCATGTAAACCCCAAAAAGAAAAACCAAATTACCCAAAATTGGAGAAATTAAAATAGAAATTATACCAATTCCATAGCTAAGACGAACAATAGCTCCAATCTTTTCCCAAACAGGAAAGTCAGCAGTAGCATCACCAAAATTTTGAGTAAAAGTGGTAACTTCCATAGTTGATCTAGTATACCCTACTCCTCCACCATCTGATCTTTCAATCCCACCATTTCCAACACCATCAACTCTTTCACCTCGAGGTTTCATTGAAGCTCTCACTACACCTCTACCAAACATGATTTTCTTCCTATTAAAGGTTGACTTTTGGAGGAGAAAGTCAAAGCAAAGTGACCCACCATTAAAAGCTTTAAAAGATGTGGTTGGAGGGTGTGGAGCTCTACATAACAATGGCAATGACTCCATTAAAAAGGTTGAAACTTTAAGCTTAAAGGAAGAGTCTTTCACTTTGTTATACTTTTATTTTATCAAAATAAGAAAGGGGAGAAGTTGTGGTATTTTGGCATATTGTTTGTTGGGTTCTTTGTATGATGAATTTTGTATATGTGAGGAAAAGAAAACAATGATGAACAAGAAAGAAAATTAAATAAAGGTGTAAATTAAAATTTGATGGTATTTGAAGATTTGGAAATGGAGGTAGAGAAGTGAAGATGAAAAAGAGAGATTTTGATTTGCTTTTGCTATTAATGAAGGTCTTTTTTTTTTTTTTTTGTGGTAGTGACATGGGAATTTTTAGGGGAGATATCTAATGTAACCAATAAATGTTTGCCAAGTGGAGATAATGGTAGTATAATCATAAATTGATGATTGATGATTAGCATAAGAATATCCATTAAAGGGCTTTCACCTTTACACTAATTCTTAAAATATATAGTAAAAATAAATTTTTTGTGAAAAACGGTTTCTTTGAGAGATTATCTCTAATTGAGTCGGCTCATAAAGAAAATGTAAAGTACAAGTAGGCGTTAAGTTTTAATGAAATGGACCTGAAAGACGTCTCTCAAAGAGATCATGACCTCTCAGAAAACTAATTGGTATAGTAAAAGTAAAATCGAAGAAATAAAAGCGATTCGAGTGAAAATTGAACATAAAATTGTAGAATCTTTATTATAGAAAAGAAGAGGGGAGTAACTAGTAATAGACTAAAGTAAAGAGAAATTAAAATTTGCAAATGCCATGCTCATATAGTCCTTTCAAGTGAAAATATTTTATTTGTAGTACACTTATTTGACAAATGAACTTTTTGTAATGTCTTTTTTACCAAAAATAAATAAATTAATTAACAAACTAATTTACCTTATAAAAATGGAAAAACTACTTGATTCCGCTTTGATTGGAACCATATTCGATATTTTAGTGATAAAAAAATTTAATACTACCAAATATTTATCATTTTTAATTTGGTAACTAAATAATTTGAATATTTTTAAAAGGTAATCAACTAGAACGTAGAAAAACAATATGGGTTATTACATTTATAAGGAATCAATTATTGATTTATTTAGTATGAAGTTTGTTTGAAATTCATGTTGCATGGATTTATCTAACATAAAAATGACTTGGTTTTATTTGATTTGAAATTTAAAATGATTCTTTATTAATTAAGTGTTGGATCAAAGTCCAACGTTGGGCTTATATGTAAATATTTATATGTCATTGTAATTAATTAAAACTGTCTTTATGCCGAGATTAAAGTGATCTAATTAAAATTAAAGGGTTTAGACTTAAAATGTATCAATAGGTTGTGAGCATCAAATGTGTAGAGACTCGTTTTATGACTGGTTTCTATGATGGGCCGAATACCAGTCACAAGTTATAATATATATAGAAGTTATGGTCCTTGGGTTATACATATTACTTTCCTCCTGCCATCCCATTATCAGAGAGAATTAAGAGTGATAATGTTGGTCGTCACTTTAGAAAATACGTGTTAATCTAGAAGATGTAAATGCTCTAATCTTCAAGATTACCTATCGTGCTATGTAATCAGGTATTCTTAAGTTTTTTTTTTGTTTGTTATTCTAATTCAACATAATCAAATCTATTTGTTAGTAATGGTATTCACCAATTTTTATCCCATCAAGTGGTATCAGTCGCTTCTTATGTCGAGTTTTTAGGACAATTTTTTTGTTCACCGTTTTTTTGATGGAATGTCATGATTAAATGATTCAGTGTTTATTTTCATGATCTCAATGTCTTCGGTCAAATGGATATGGAGTAATTAAATTTTGTTCATCCGTTTTGTAGTCATTGAAATAAGAAGGTTTGGTTTCATTTTTTTTTTTTTGCTAATGTTAATCAAGCAATCAGTTATTTCAGACTCCATTTTTTTTTGTTAATGGCATTTGAAATCTTTCTTTTGGAATCAATTTTTTTTTTTTTTCGGTTGTCAAGGGTACTACTTCATTAGTTTCCTATTTTTAGGAAAATCAGTTATTTCCTTTTATTATTATTATTTTTTTTTTGTTTTAATGGAATTTAGGAATCAGGAAACGATTATGAGACTTTTTCTTTGCAAGTTTCCTATTTTTTTAGGAAACTATTAAATTAATTTTGAATAAGTATCATTTAAGTTTTTTTTTTACCCACAATTTTAGGATTTAGTTTTCTGTTTTTTTTTTCTTGGGCTTCTTATCTGCATTATGTTTTATTAATTGCCCTTGTATTACAATAATTTTAAATGTTATTGTAAAATAGGATAATCGAAATACTTTAAGTTGAATTATAGTATGTTTTTATATATATACCAATGGTAATTTAGTAGATACAATAAGTCGTCAAAGCGACCTCTTTTGCTGAAATTAAATTATTAACAGTATAAAAGGATGGTTCATATAAAATATATTATCATCGATCGGCTCAAAAGACGGTCCATAATTATATACTTGTGTGAATTTTTTCGGGTTGTGATAAACATGTGATAATTATAAGGTTTACATATGATTATTTAATCGTCCCAAAGGAAGGTTTTATAGTCGACGTGTTATTTATTGTCAGTGTTTAATTACTGAAACATGATGTCACTAAGAAGTTAGTATTTTTATCCAAAGATGGAATATTAATGGAAATTGACGTCTTGTAATGGAATGTTACTAAATTAAACGTATTACTATTGATTTAAGAATTAATGTGAGCTTAATATGTTTATTTTTCTTGTTCTCTGTCAGCTATGTCTAATCCTGCGAGTGTTACTTCGAACATCAATTCCATTCCTATGTTGAATGGCTCAAATTTATAGAATGGAAAGGAAATCTTTCGATTGTTCTAGGAGTTATGGATCTCGACCTTGCATTAAGGGTTGACTCTCCCGCACCAGTTACTGATTTGAATACTATGGTCGTTATGACGGTTCAGGTGAACAACGTACAAGGCCTTTTGCTAAATTCCTGGAGCAATGTGGTATTGTTCCTCAATACACCATGCTTGGTACTCCAACTATGAATGGTGTTGCTGAGAGACAAAATAGGACTCTTAAGGAAATGGTAAGGAGCATGATTAGTCATTCTACCTTACCAGAGTCACTCTGGGGAGAAGCACTTAAGATTGCAGATTATATTCTTAATAGAGTACTAACAAAAGCGACTAATAATAAGACCCCATATGAACTGTGGACTAGAAAAAAGCCGAGTCTAAATCATTTTCATATTTGAGGATGTCCAACTGAGGCACGACCTTATAAGCCTAATGAAAAGAAATTGGATTCCAAAACTATTAGTTGTTATTTTGTTGGATACTCTGAAAGGTTAAGGGGGTTTAAGTTTTATGATCCTAAAGCTAAATCTTTTTTTGAGACGATTAATGCTAGGTTTCTTGAGGATGTCGATTTTGTGAAGGGAGATACAGTTAGAAACATTGTTTTTGAAGAAGAGAATATTATTATTCCTCCAGATGTCATTGGTATTGAATCGATTCCCACATCGAACATTGCTTATGACGCAGTTCAAAACAATGTTGATAGAGAACCTCCCGGAGAACAAATTCTCGCTCCTCAAGAAGTTGTGCAATTAAGAAGGTCCACTAGAGAGAGAAGAAGTACATTGCCAGATGATTACATTGCATATCTTTAAGAACATGAAAGTTCTACCTCTCCAGACTGGATAGATGCAGAAAAAGACGAGTTTGAACACATTGTAATGGAAGATGACCCTGTTGACTTTCATCAAGTTATGGAAAGTGCAAATTCTCAGCAATGGCTTGAAGCCATGAACGAGAAAATGCAATCCATGAACGACAATGATGTTTGGGATCTCGTCGCATTGCCAGAAGGTATAAAACCTATTGGTAATAAATGGATATTTAAAACCAAAAAGGATTCAAATGGCAATGTGGAGAGCTTCAAAGCTCGTCTGGTAGTGCAAGGTTTTACACAAAAGGAATGCATTGATTACAAAGAGACTTTCTCTCCCGTTTCCTCGAAAGACTCCTTGAGGATAATAATGGCATTGGTATCACATTTCGATCTTGAGTTACATCAGATGGATGTAAAGACAACATTTCTCAATGATAATATTGATGAGACAATTTATATGAAACAACCTGAAAACTTTACGGTGGGTGACCCAAAGAAGATGGTTTGTAAACTTAAGAAATATATCTATGGACTCAAGCAGGCGTCTCGTCAATGGTATTTGAAGTTTCATCAAGTGATTCTCTCATTTGGTTTCGAGATGAATATGCTTGATGAATGCATTTACCACAAGTTTAGTGGAAGGAAATACTTTTTTCTGGTTTTGTATGTTGATGACTTATTGCTTGCCAGCAACGATATAAGCTTTTTGCGTGAAACTAAGAATTTTTTATCAAAGAACTTTGAGATGAAAGATCTTGGTGACGCCTCTTTTGTATTAGGTATTAAAATACATCGAGATCGTTCTCAAGGTATTCTTGGGTTATAACAAGAGAGTTATATCGAAAATGTGTTAAAAAGGTATGGCATGCAAAACTGCAAACCCGGAGATACCCCTGTGGCTAAGGGAGACAAATTCAGTCTTGATCAGTGCCCCAAGAATGAATTTAAGAAAAAAGAAATGGAAACTATTCCTTATGCTTCAGCAGTAGGGAGTTTAATGTATGCTCAAGTTTGCACTCGTCCAGATATTGCATACATAACAGGGGTGTTGGGATGTTATTTAAGCAATCCAGGGTTAGAACATTGGAGAACAGTCAAAAGGGTCTTACGGTATATACAGAGGACAAAGAAATACAAGCTTACGTATAGGAGGTCAGATAATCTTGAGATCATTGGGTATGCTGACTCCGATTTTGCTGGATGTATTGATACAATGAAATCCACTTCTGGTTACATTTATATGTTGGCTGGAGGTGCTGTCTCATGGAAGAGTGTTAAACAATCCATTACAACATCTTCTACTATGGCAGCAGAATTCATTGTATGCTACAAGGCATCGAATCATGGGATCTGGATTACGAAATTTTGTCACGGGACTGCGTGCAGTGGATTTTATTCAAAGACCACTTAAGTTATATTATGACAATGACTCCGCTGTGAAATTTTCTAACAACAATAAGAGTTCGAGGAAGTCAAAGTTTGTGGCTCTCAAATTCTTGGTTGTAAAAGAAAGGGTTCAGCATAAAGAATTGTCAGTTAAACATATCAGTATAAACTCTATAATTGCGGATCCGCTTACCAAAGCATTACCACCCAAGCGGTTTCTTGAGCATATGGCTCATATGGGTGTTGCTTCATCTATGTAAGATGTTCAGTTTTAGTGGAAGTTTGTAAATTCAATTTATTGAACATGTGTTGACGTTTTAGTTATAAAGTTTTCTACGGAAATAAAGTTATGATAAAATTGGTTTTGTACCATGGTTATGTTTTAATAGTTTGATCACACTATTAAAGTGGACCAGTTGGATATGGACATGTTAAGATCACATTGCATGTTATTTCCATGCTACACATCCACTTCATCATCTATGTCATTCTTTTGTGTTGGTATTATGATCATTGAGGTCTAGCTACGACAAATGTAACTAAGGCAGCTTTGGTCTATGCTAATATAATTGATGGGCGAGATTGGTTTCTAATACATTACAGTTTTTTTGACAGTATGGTTGAGCTCAAATTTGGTTTTATAATGATACAAATTTATACAATTTTTACATATAGCTCAAGTGGGAGATTGTTGGACCAAAGTCCAACGTTGGGCTTATATGTAAATATTTATATGTCATTGTAATTAATTAAAACTGTCTTTATGCCCTGATTAAAGTGATATAATTAAAGTTAAAGGGTTTAGACTTAAATGTATCAATAGGTTGTAAGCCTTAAATGTGTAGAGACTCGTTTTATGACTGGGTTCTATGATGAGCCGAATACCAGTCACAAGTTATTATATATATAGAAGTTATGGTCCCTGGGTTATACATATTCCTTTTCTCCTGCCATCTCATTATCAGAGAGAATTAAGAGTGATAACGTTAAGGGTCATCACTTTAGGAAATAAGTGTTAATCTAGAAGATGTAAACGCTCTAATCTTCAAGATTACCTACCGTGCTATGGAATCAGGTATTCTTTAGTTTTTTTTTTTGGTTTGTTATTCTAATACAACATAATCAAACCTGTTTGTTAGTAATGGTATTCACCAATTTTTGTCCCATCATTAAGTACTTCAGTTATATGAGTCACTAAGTAAACATAAAGGATACTTTAATTCTACATTTACTTTTATTAGAGTCTCAATCTCAATAGATTAGGGTTGATTATATGAACCATTAATTATATCATTTTCATCTTCAATTTTCTTTCCCCTCTTTATATTTTCCAAACTTCAACTTTCTAACTTTATTATCGATTTGCTAATACTATGCCTTTGTACAGTTATACATGCTCAAACCATCATAATATGTAAATGGTTGTCTTTTATTTTCACTATGCTATTTAATAGTTTTATAAATTTGTAACATTTACATATTCAAAAAATTCATGCTTTTGCACCAATGTCAAATTGTACTTGCTTTTAAAATGTATGTCTTTTATCCACTTATTTTCGTAAGTTGGACCATTTTGTCAATGATTATGAAAAATTCTCTCAACTCATTCGAAATAACATGAGCATACATCATACTCATTCAAACCCTTTAATTAATCTTTCTCGTGATCATCGTTGTACATAGTGGTGGTTACTGGTTAGTGAATTTTTTTTTTTTTATATCAAATCAAACAATTTTACTATAGGCCAACATTTAAGATATGATTTTTCAAAAGTATTTCAACTCCTTCATGTTTAAGCTGCAAAAATTCAATAATTTCAATAAAAATATACTTCTATATTGACAATAAAAATTGAAAATCCATTCTTTAAAAGTGACAAAATTATACCCATAGAACTCAATTAAATCTTAATATTCTACACCCAAACTCTTAAATTAGATCTTGTAAAAAATAATAAAAATCCAAGTCGATCATAAATATGTCAAATTTTTGGCATATTATTTTTTAAAATAAAGACGGTTGAGTGCACAAGCCACAAAGTATCTCCATAGAGCGAGGATTTGGAAAGATTTCACCATAGAGATATGATGAAGATAAATTTTATACAATATTTTTATATAAGGCTGTTTACAAGATTCAAACTCGTAACTTTTCATGCAAAAGTGTAAATTCAAATTTCATGTATCATAGATTATGAGTTCGAATTATATCTTCGTTCAGTGAACAATAATAAATCAATCTTATAGTCAATTTAACATGATATTTGCGTTTACTTATGAGTTCCGATTGTAGATGCTTACAAGATCATATGCTAAATATTTAAATTTACTTATGGTGCAAACAATTCTTTTATGGTCAATAATAAACGTTTTAGGAGTAGTTATTAGCTTCTTGAATGATATAATACTTGCCATGTGATTCACGCTTCATTAATAATTAAACCAACAACCCTATTGTAGAACACAAGTAACATTTAAAAAACACAACCACACATTTGGACATGATTTAAAGAAAAAAAGAAAATTAAAAATTGGATTTTGCTATATGTAACTATATATCTATGATCATAAAAACTATTACCTAATGGTATAAAGATAAAAATTTGGGTAACTTGGTTTAGAGTTGATCTGGAGTTTGTTCATCTTGGGTTCAAATTTACTTCAACTTGAATAATATCATAGGCTTTGAGTTATGACTCATAATTTGATAAGTTCAAATTGGATTAAGATAGTATTAGATTATTTTGAGTTAATTATAAATTAGATAGATTATTATAATTCATGTCTAATAAGATCTCATGTCACATTGAGTTGAGTTTTTTCAAATGAAAGTATCGAGCTATTTGTGTTTAGATTATTAATAGGTTGGATGCGGGTTAAATTGATCCAATGATCCATATTGATGGAACGATCTCTAGTGTAAAGGGGTCCAATATAAATTTGGTCAATACATATTATATCTGTCTAGTAGATTACAAGTTGATTAAACATATGTTTATTTGGTTTTAATTTAGGTTAGGGAGGTAGTTTATATTGGAATTGGATTAAATTTGAGTCAAATGAAGCCAACTTTAGGAGAAGTTTATGTGTGATCATGTTGGATTAATTACGGTGAAACGATTATAAATTGATTCATTTCGAAGCAGGTTTTGTGTAATACATATCGAGTTGAAGTTAGATTTGGGCAAATAAAAGGTATATACTGAAGCTTTGAATTCAATTACGTAACTTTGTTGAGTTTTGGAATGTCATGTTGAGAAAGATTTGTGTTAGGTTAATTCAAAGGTCAGGCTTAAGTTTGATCGTTAGCTTGTTTATAAGTCGATTGATCAAAATATTATTTATCACTAAAAATAAAGTTTTTTATATAAGCTAAAATTGTATTAGTATGTAAGATACAAACCACATTTAGTTATTCATTTTTTCGTATTTAAATTTAATATGTTATTCTAAGTCTAGAGATACAAACCACATTATATATCATTTAACATCCACATATTTGAGTGATATGCCAGTCTATATCATCCGTATAAGGGGATGCATACAACTAAAGATGCTCCCATTCCAAAATATCTAGCACGCAACTTTGATAGCGTGTCTTCCCTTAAATGGTCTATCAAATGGTCGCATCCGAGCCACACACTAAGACTTACGTGTGCATTCTCCTTGTTCCTTGTTTGGGTAATCAAGAAATGGCCATAAAAGTAGGAAGTAAATTTTATTCTAGTTCTAGTATACTCTAGAATTTTGTCTCTGTGTTTCTAAATATCTTAACAACTTCACTAACTATCATGTACCCAATCATCATCATTTGTCTTTTGCCCTCTATATTTTTTTTAGTAAATTTTTAGAAATACAAAACTTTTTCTTTATATGAATGAATAATGTCAAATAAGTAGAAGTAATACAAAAGAGTACTTTCTATTATAATTTGAGAAGACAGTTCATAAATGCATTGGGAAATTCAATCCTATTTTCATGAATAGTGTTGTAATATTTGCTATAAAAGCATTACTCATGTATTGTAAATTGACGCAAGATATTGATATACGAAGCAGATATCAATCTCATGTACTACATTTCCCCTTATATTCTCCCTACCTTTTAACACATTATGAGCACTATTTTTCGCTCTCAAAAACCCAAGAAGGTAATATTTTTTTCCAAAACATTATAACATTTTTTTAGCCACAATATGAACCAACAATCAAACGGTATCAATATTATTATTCAAGGTGTTACTAACACCGTTCTATACTTTATCCTTGAAGAAAATTGTATATCTGTTACTACCAACCCAGCTAATAGTGGTTCAAACCAATTGCGAAAACATAATCCAAATAATACCCATATAAATGACAACCCAATGCCAAGTCCCAATAATGCAACTAATCCACCAGCACAACCACCTACTAATCAGCCACCACAATCTACTGATAACCCACCAGCCCAACCTACTAATGATCTTACAGTCCCACAAGAAAGTAATAAAAGAAAAAATGACGAAGGCGAAGAAACTAGTAGCAAACGTTTTCAGACTATTAACCCATAAAATAATTTATTTTAATAATGTCGTTTAATCTTTATGTTCGTTTTTACTTTTTCAGCCGCCTATATGGACTGGCTAATATTATTTTGTAATGACCGCCTTTATGGACTGGCTAATTTAGCATTGTTATCGCCTTTATGGACGGTTTTATCTCTATTTATCTGATCATGTCATCATATTATGTGCATATGTATTTGGTTACTTTAGTCTATAAAATTATGTACATCAAACTTTTATATATTTATATGTATATAATCACTTAATAAACTCATAAAATTTAATTTCATCTTCAAATAATAATAAATCACGATTTTATTTGATTCTATTTTGTTTAACATTATAATAATAAATTGTCTTAATTTACCTATAACACAGATTATTAGCAAACATGACTATATTATTTCTACACAACATAAAATCCTTTTCTAATTGTAAAAATATCAACCCGGGATGAATGCCAGAGTGGTCCGAAAATTATAATTTAAGTAAATCGTCAAGGATTCGATTCTGAAAAAAAATAATAATAATAACAAAAAAAAAATTAATCTTGGAGATCAATTATGAAAATGGTCTTTTTACCCCCTATAAATAGGGACTTCTACCCGTCCCAAACATACACACTACACACACCACTCACACCTTATCCCAAACACAATAAATAAATTTTCTTTCTTCATCTTCTTCTTCCTTCAACCATCCATGGCAGACAATACATCTACAAACACCCACATCAATCCAATTGTCGACAATATAAGTAAAATACTAGAAGCATTCCTTATCATTATGGGTTTAATTGTATTACTCGTAGCACTAATGCTCTACCTGTATCCAAAAATAAATTATAAATCTTGTATTTGTTTAGCAATTTGTATTTTTGTTTTATCATCTATTAATACTATCTACTTTATTTTTATTTATGATTATATTGTGCTTATTATATTTGAGATATTAAATCAGGGGGAGATAATACTAATATGCTTTAATATCTCTAATGATACACAAAATAATGGTTGATCTCAAAAAGAGAAAGTTCAATGCCCTGGAATTAACAGGAAATAATTTTATACAATGGGCTTCAGATGTCAAATTATATCTAAAAGGAAAAAGTATTATACACAATAATTGAACTTAATCCCGCCAATAAAGGAAAGGGTATTGAAAAAGATCCCATAAAAATTGAGGAAGATAAGGCAAAAGCTGCATCAATTTTGAGACATCATTTAACCGATAGTCTCAAACACGAATACACCAATTATGAGGACCCAAATTTACTTTGGGAAGTGCTAAATGAAAGATTTGGCCATAATAAAAGTGTACTTCTCCCGAAGGCCATCGATGAATGGCGAGAGTTAAGATTTCAAGATTTCAAAATCAATTAATGATTATAATTCAGCCCTTCATTTGATAAAATTAAAATTAGTCTATTGTGGACAAATAATAAAAGATGAAGAAATAATAGAAAAAACATTATCAACCTTTCACGTAAATAGCATTCTGTTACAACAACAATATCATGAAAGGCATTTCAAGAAATATCATGAATTGCTGAAAACACTTCTTGTTGCGGAACAAAATAATGAACTATTATTGAAAAATCACAACAGGAGACCTGTTGAGACTATGCCCTTTAATGAGACAAATATGATTGAGAGGAATGTGCGCCATCGAGGTCGTGGAAAATATCACGAAAAGAGCGGCATGAATACTTTTGAACAAGAAAATTTCTATGGCCGTGGTCGTTGTCATGGTCGTGGTCGCAGACGTAGCCACATTTATGAAACAAATATATTTACCCCCGAAATGATAATTTTAAACAAGTCCAGAAACACAAAAGCACATGTAATAGATGTGGCATGACTGGACATTAGGGGCGAACTTGCCGTACCGCCAAACATTTAGTGGATTTATATCAAACTTCCCAGAAAAACAAAGGAAAAGGGGCAGAAGCAAATTTTGTAAATGAAGCAAATACATCTGGGCCCACCTTAGATGTCTTCGATTTCTTTAATGAGGATGTGAACCTCCACAAACTTGATCCCCAAGAAGAAGATAATTACATCTTTTGAGATGACTAGATGCATTTTCTGTTTATCTAACTTGTTTTTCATTTGATAAGTTGTAATTCTCTACTTATGTTTTTTGTATTGAGTATTTTGGCTTTATATTAATAATATAATTTTTTTTTCTTCTTCTCTTGTCTTAGAAAAGGAAATGTCAGTAAGTGGATCAACATTTCATTGCCTCCTGGACAGTGGAGCAACACATACGATATTGAAATAACGAGAATATTTTTTAAACCTAACATTGCTTGAGGCAAATGTCAATACCATATCAGGAACAACAAAATTAATCAAAGGCACTGGAAAAGCATGCATCATACTCCCTATGGGGACAAAATTAGAAATAAATGATGCACTATACTCGAGTAAATCTTGAAGAAATCTTATCAGTTTTAAGGCAATACGGAAAAATGGTTACCATATGGAAACCAAAACCATAAATGAAAAAAAATTCTTATGCCTTACAGCAGAAAGAAATGGAACGAAAATTATCCTTGAAAGAATGCCAGCATATTCATCGGGGTTGTATTTCATCCATATACGCCCGATTGAAATAAATATGATAGTACTAGACAATAAGGAGCTATTCACTTTATGGCATGACCGCTTAGGTCATCCTGGCACTGGGATGATGTATAAAATAATAGAAAATTTAGTCGAGCATCCACTAAGAAATATTAAGATTCCCTAGTCAAATGAGCTCTTATGCACCTCTTGTTCTCTTTGAAAATTTATTACTAGACCATTAGTAAATAAGATTGTTATTGAATCTCTTATATTTCTTGAAAGAATTCAAGGAGATATATGTGGGCCAATTAATCCACCATGTGGACCTTTTAGGTACTTCATGGTCTTAATAAACGCTTCCACAAGATGGTCACATGTAAGCCTTCTATCAAGTAGAAACAATGCATTTGCAAAACTACTTGCACAAATTATCCAATTGAAAAATCATTTTCCTGATTATACAATAAAAGTATTAGATTTGACAATGCCGACGAATTCACATCTCAAACTTTTAATGATTATTGCATGTCAATTGGAATTAAAGTGGAACACCCTGTGCCACATGTTCACACACAAAATGGTCTTGCTGAATCCTTAATTAAGAGATTGCAATTAATTGCAAGACCACTGCTAATGAAATCAAAATTACCATCATCGGCCTGGGGCTATGCAATATTACATGCAGCATCATTGATTAGGCTAAGACTTACAACTTATCATAAATATTCGCCAATGCAATTAGTAGCTGGTCATGAACCAAATATTTCACATTTGAAAATCTTTGGATGCGCTGTATATGTGGCCATTGCTCCCCCTCAACGTACAAAAATGGGTCCACAAAGAAGAATGAGAATATATGTCGGTTTTGAATCTTCATCAATCATTCGTTATCTTGAACCATTAACCGGTGATCAATTTCAAGCTAGATTTGCTGATTGCCACTTTAATGAGACAATATTCCGATCCTTAGGGGGAGAGAATGTGAACTTACAAAAAAGAAATATAGAACTTATTTGGAAAGCAACACATTTAGAATATTTAGACCCAAAAACAAAATCATGTGAACAAGAAGTACAACGAATTATTCATCTACAAAGTGTTGCTAACCAATTACCTGATGCATTCACAGATACTAAGAGAGTTATAAAATCACATATACCAGCAGCAAATACTCCAGCTCGAATAGAAGTTCTTGATGAAAAGGCAAAAAGTGATGAAATTTTTGTGCAAAGAAAGCGTGGAAGGCCACTTGGTTCAAAAGATTTAAAACCAAGAAAATTGAGAAAACAAGAAGGTGCACCAATTGATATTCAAAATGAAAATGAAAATAAAGGAGAAAATCAAGACATCTCCGATAATGAAAAGGATGAAAATTATGAAACCTCAATAAATTATATTTTCTCCAAGAAAAAATGGAATCGAAAAAGGATCATTGCAAATGAATCCTTTGCTTATTCCGTAGCTATTGAAATAATAAATGATGAAAATGATCTTGAGCCAATATCGATAAATGAATGCAGAAAAAGACCTGATTGGACAAGATGAAAAGAAGCAATTGAGGCAAAATTAAAATCATTAGAAAAAAGAGAAGTTTTTGTGCAAATTTTACAAACTCCAAAAATATATATATTAAAGAGTTAAGTAAGCCAATGAATGCCCTCTTGATAAGTGCAATTAGGATTAATTTAGGATTGAGATGTATTTAAGTTAAATTTCTATTAGTTTAGCCAATAAAACGGAATTTTAAGGATTAACACTAGTAAGGTCTTAAACCGATATTCATCATTAAAGCGGAAGCTTGAGATTAATTAGATCACGTTTAATTATGCCAAAGACTCAATTTCGTACAATTATAAGAGTAATTGACTCCCATGTTAGAATTAGGTGATTCCTGACGCCCTAGATTTGTCATATTATTATTATTATCTTCGTATAAATTATTGTCTTAGCTTTACTTATTAGTTTCATTTGCATCATTTTGATTTTTGTTCATAGTAGTGTTAGATTCTCAAACCGATTATATTGTTTGTCTGTATCTCGTAGTTATAAACTGAATGAATTTGTTCCCTAAGTTAGACCCGTATAGCTACACGTACACCGTGCGCTTGCGGTTAATTTAAAATTTGCACATCACCTCTTCTCCTAAACCCCTCCACACCTCAATCGGAATGTTATCAGGTCCAACTGCCTTAAATGTCACTATAGATTATAGTAACAATTACATATACCACTAAAAAGGCCAAATATAGTGTCACTAAATATCTTTTTAGTGGAACTTAAAATAAAAATCAACAATTATTACATTAAAAATATAAATCAATGATATTTTTTTTTATGCCACTAAATTCAATGTCACAAAAAGCTAAATTTATTATAATTTCTATAAACAAGTAAATAACTCTTAACATAAATTATAAATATATAACCTCCTGATTGTGTCACCGACAAACAACTACTCAAACATGTTTAACTAATTATAATAAACACATGACCTTATTATTATGTATTTTCTTTTAAATATAAAAGGACATTAAACATTTCCAAATATATAGTTGTGTGAAAGCAAAAGTGTACATATTTAATTGTTGAAAGGCCACAATATCTAATTTTCCAAATTTAAACCCAAAATTCAGAGGCAGTGTATTAAAAAATTTAATTTGTGATAGGAGTAGTAATTTTCACTTATTTAAAATCAAAATAATTTAGGCTTTAAATTTATGCTTTTTCTTAGTTGTGTATATGTAAATTGTAATGTCTTAAAGGTGTCAAAATATACTTCTATTAAATAAAGCTTATTTATTTATTTAATTTATGTTATCACAAGACATTTTCATTTAACATCAACATCATTCTCATCATCATCATTATAATATAGAATACTTATGTAACACATGTTTTCCTATTTTTTACTTAAAATTGAGATCAATTATTAATTTTTTAACTTAAAAATAAAATTCTGTAAATATATACTTACCTGGTTATATTTATACAATTATTATAATAATCTCCTCTCGTCTTTCTTATAGAAATCACTTTTATCATTTTATGTAAAAACAAAAACATATCTAAGAATGTCATATATATACTATATATGATCGTCTTTGACCTTGTTTGGTAAAAAAAAAAAATATAATATACAAATTATATTGCTATTAATAAGTTAATGTACATCTAGTGTATGACTTATATAGAGTACTTTACAAGACTGAATACACTTCTAAAATTTTACATACCTCTTAGTTAATTCATTGTTTAATTATAATTTTCCGTTTTAATAAGATATTTTTTTTATTACATTGTAGACTTGAGAAGAGGATTGAGGAGATAAGTGAGAATCGAACTCATGCACTCTATCAAAAAACCAACTCAACTAAAATTTTAAATTAATCGTTGAGGTTCTAAAATATGCTGTCATTAATAACTTCAGCTCAGTTTAACATGAAATCAGAATCCAACGTAATAAGAGGTGACGAGTTCGAATCTCAATCACCCCTCATTTAAAGTGAAATATTCAACGCCAGCCGCAAGATATAAGGAGAGTCTGTGTTGTATTCGCACCTCTAATTCAAAGGGCTCTAGTGTAAGAGGAGTATTAAAGTATACAACATATCATGAAACTCCATCTATCATGTTAAGGTTGTTTTTTAGAGTGTGATGTTTGTGTTTCGTAGAAACAGTAAAAATAAAAACTAATTGAAGTATGTCCAATAAGTTGATTACTTGGGGATAAATATTGTATGCATTTGGACTTGCCCATTTGGTGGCATTAGCGATGGAACCGAAACCGTTCGCGGTATGAGCCGAATCGACCCGAACCGCAAAACCGTAAAATCGCCGAAAAAAACCGCCAGAACTGGACCAAAGAACCGCGGGCTGGTTCACCCGGACCACCGGTTCCAAGGAATCGGACCGGACCGGTTCACTCGGCCCAACGGTTCCTTGGAAACCGGCCCAGCGGTTCTTTGGAACCGGTCAGAAGAAGTGGAAAGAGAAATACAAATTGAAGAAGAAGAAGAGAACCAACAACCCCTATTGGGATACTTAGATCTCGACAGTCATCAACGAGATCACATGAAGAACAACAACAAAGAGAAGCTCGAGGTAAACAAGTCAATTTCCAAAGTATCGGTTAGTTTTATAATTTTATTCTTCAAATTGATTAAATTTTAAATTATTATTTATGTATATATTGTGGTATTTGAATATGTCGTTATATTTAAATTTAGATAAAAATGAACTAGTAAGACAACCTTTTCCGGCAAATCCACCTCCTAGTGGTAGAGCTGTTTCACATGTGTGGTCGTATTTTACAAAACAACCAACCGACAATCCAGATGTTTTCTTATGCACTTGTCAAATTTGTAAAATTCAAGAGGTAAAGCCTTTAGTTTCATGCAATTTCAACAGAGGTAAATGTCTTTTAAGTTTTTATACATGATATTTATATTTTGTAAATCAAGAATGTATTAAAAATTCATTTATTGTGTTTTATGAATAAGTGTTAGGTGGTGGTACGAGATCTTTCAACAAACATTTGGCAAAGAAGCATGGAATCACAAAAAAAACTCATGCAGCAAGCGCAGTCGACAGTGGGACATTCCCGGCGAAGGTATGACAAAGAACTACGTGGGCTTTGATTCCTTCGGGATACGTAGGCAACTTGGTATTCCTTCGGGATACTAGGTTCAAGTCCATTTTCTCCCTCTTTTTTATTAATCATCTTTATCGTTTTTTATTAATTTATTTTTTTCCTTCTTTTAGTAAATATTTTAATAACGATGACGACAAGCAATGAATTTCGCTAATAATCAAGTAATCATCAAAGGTACGTCCGCATTATTATAATATTTTTATATTATATGTAAAGGAAAAATAAGAATGGAACCGATGGTCCGACCCACCCGATCCGGGAATTGGAACCGCCGAGGAACCGTTTAAAACCACCCGAGACCGTAACTGAAAATGTTCGAATCAGATTCCAGATGAAACAGGAACCGAAACGAAACCGACCCAACCCGGACTGTGGCCATCTCTAGGTGGCATCATCTTCCATTCGTATGAATCATATCCAAAATAAGGATTGAAAACTGGCTATACGCCTATACCCAAATTCCAAATATTGCATATAACGTGTCCTTGTTTGATTTTACAAAAGATATTATCAATATTAATAAATAATAAAGTACACTAATTACTAATTACGTTCACCATATTATATTGTAATTATTATAATATTTAAAAAGTGTTTAATCTAAGAATTTGGCCCAAATCTAACTCTCCTTATTTTTTATAAGGGTAATTATGTAATGTTTTAATATGATAAAGAAAAGTGGTAAAAAAAATAATTTGAGGAGATTAAATGCGATAATGAATTTATAGATGAGAATAAGGATATTTGTGAAACCATTTTCAAAAGAAAAATGGTGCAAATAATTATAAGCAAGATATTTAAAATAAAAATTAAATATAAATTAGATAGATACTTTTTATTAAAACTATCTCACCTAGCATTGTTTGTCATCGAGAATTAACCGTTAAGAATGTGAAAAATGTTATAACCATCTCTTTGTAACTCTATTTTTACGTAGATATATATATCAACCATTAAAAATGTTGTGAAAATACAATTTATATGCATTAATAATTTCAAGTTCTCTTTTCATATTAACATATTACATTCACAAACTCATTATATTATGTTTTATATTTCTTATACTCAACATTTCAATTATCTCATCCACACGTATCTTAGTCCATTTGTTTATATCTTATTTAACAACAAAAATAATATAAGAAATTTACTTCCTTGTAACAAAAGCAAAATCACAAATTAAATTTACTCTATTTGTCTCTTTTTGTCAGATATTTTTCATTTGCCTTTTTAACTACTCTCAGTTTTAATTTATTAATCAAATGAATACAATTTTAAGTTTCTAACTATTATTGTAAGAAGTGCAAATATTTTATATGGAGAAAAGATAGGAAAACAAGAAATTATATAAAAAAGTAATAAATAAAAAATTAAAATCCTTGAATTTCAAAAGTCCTACCCAATCCCATTAAGTAACCACGTATCCCCCATAGACAAAGGCAATAGAAGTACACTCACTTTTTTAACAAGAAACAAATTTTTGGAATTCAAAAATTTTCCAAATGAGGGAAAGATTTTTTCTTTCTTTTTTATTTCTTTTTATTTTTATTACCCAAAATTAAAAATCTTTTTAATAAATAGAGGAGATTAGATGCATGAAGAAGAAGTAAATAACACGTTGCAGATGAGAGGTAGAAAATAAAAACAAAAGTTTCCGTAGCAGCACAAAAAATAAAAAACTTCGATTGGAGGAAAAAACGAGTAAATAATCAAACAAACATACATATAAAAAGGGTCAGTCTTCCCTGTTTGTTCCCTCTTTATTCCTCTGTTTATTTCTGGAATGTGTGATGAAGAAGAAATATCATAAATTTAAATCACTTCAAGAATTTTATAATCATGGTGATTTTCCTTTGATTCAAAAGGCATGTCTTTTCTTCTTTCATTTCCTTTAATTTGTTTCATTTGATTGGTTTTTATGATTATTCCGGGTTTAATTCTTATCTGTGTTACTTTATTTTCTTGCATGTTTGAATAAAATCCTATCTTTAGGTTTAGCATTTCATTCAAAATTTGGGCATTTTGTAAATTTGACTAGGGTTTTTTTTAGGAAGGGTTTATCAATGTGAAAAATTTGTGGGTTTGTAATCTTTTATTGTTTCTTCAATCTATAAACTATTTTGATGAGTATTATTATTAATTGTCGTAATCCCATTTGGTTTATTTTGAATTTTCTTTGATGGGGATTAGTTTAAAATTAAATGGGTTTATGACGACATAAATTATGTGGGTTATGTTTTTCCATTGTTTTTTTACGAACAAACAATTTTGTGGTTTAGATTGAATCTTGACTTTGTATTTGTTTATCTTTAAATGTCATTTTATTATGATTAATGAGATCTTAATTTCAATGGTGGGTGTTTCACGTGTAAGTGAATTAAAGGCTAAGCAGAATCATTATGGGGATTTGGGAGTGGTAATCACTAATCAATGTTTATATTATGTTTAATTTTGTATGATTCTTGTGTTAATTGAGCTGTTAAACATTGATTAGAATCATTCTTATGCCCCTTTATCATTATATAATCCATGCCCCATGATTGATTTTCTTGATTGTTGCCAAACATTTGCTTTAAATGACCCTCAAGATTGTATCTTCAGTGCATTTATATTGTGATTGAATTTTTTGGGGATTTTTAGTAATTTTTTTGTTGAATCATGAACAAGACAGAGAGATTAACAAGCCGATTTTTGTGGGGTGCTACTTAAAGTTTGTTTACAAACTATTGTATGATTTGTCATATAGAGACATTAGAACAGTTATTTTTCGAGATTAAAGCTTTGACATTATTGTTGTTGAAAAACAGTTGTGCTTTGACATAAATTTGGAGTTGAGGTACACCGTCTTATCGTTGATCATTCTATTATTTGGCTGCAAATGTTAGAAGACATGGTTAAGAGTATGTGAATATATATTTGTTATAACCTATATTCTGGTTGGTTTTCATTATTTTAGACGAAGCTGGTTACTGGTTTATACTTTATAGTGTTCTAGTGATTTATGTTGTAGTTTGCTGAGTTAATGATTCACACTGAATCACTGAGTTACTGGTTGTGCGATAATTAGATTGGATGTTTCTGAGCTTCAGGGATAAAAGGTGTTTGTATGATATGCATATATAATGATTGTTCAACATATATTGGAATGAACTATAATCGTGAAATGGAGTTTAGTAAGGTGTTTCCGTAAGGTGTTAGAAGTGTCGGATAAACTTGCATATGCTTTTATGTTTCTGATGTGATTTATTTATTAGTAACTTATTGTCTGCTCTCGAAGGAAAGCACTTGTATCTGAAATGTCGTACCTAGCTAGCACTTGAATGGACAGGTCTGTCAAGGTTTTTCAGGACTAAAGTTGTTTCAATTGTTTTTTCCCCTCTTGTGTACCATTCTGTCTCGTCCTTCACATTTTATGTAATAATATCAGGTATATTGAACAATTTGAAGATTATTTTTTTTGCGGAATGCCATTTTCTGAAATGTAAAAACAGGCTGCTGGCTTGAACAAAGTCTCATTGGATCAGTTGATTGTCGATCAAGCTTCCTTTCATGAATTATCTACTGAAACCGAAGACTTAAACCAAAGGCAGCTTTTCGCTAGTGAAACAAGTCATATTCAATCATTTGCTGAAAATTTTCGAAGTTTAGGTTATATGAAAGATCCTGTTCCATTCGAAAATTTGCAAATGTTGCAAAATTTGACTACTTCTCCGGACACAGTAAAACAGCACGATCAAGATTTTATTGACTGCAAAGGTGATGATAGCTCTTGCATTAGCAAAGATGATGCTCTGCGCTTTGGTGGTGTAGATCATAAGAATGTGACGTCTAGTGCAGCTTCGGTTAATAGTCCCTTTGCTGATGTTTGCGAGAAATTTGTAAGTCGTCAATCTATTACAGATGGCTCTCCAGTCGATCAAACGTCTGTTGAAGAAGGTGACCAGCATGCCACAATATCAAACAAGTATTCAAGTAAAGCTGTACTGCCAACACTAGGTTCTGCTGATGGCGTGAAGTCTAATTTACCATTTACAGGCACACAGATACCTCATCTTCAGAGCCAGGATATTATGGATGGCAATGGATCAGATGAATTGGTCGATGTATGTTGTTTTCATTATTTTTCCTAATTTTTCCGTTTCAGGTGGGTGGAGGGTGGGGGGTGTGATTGGGGGTTTTAGAAAGTTGTTTTCCGTTTCAGATGGATGGGGTTTTAGATTTGAGGGTGTTAGGCTTTCATAATTTTTTTTATTCAGTTTGCTTGTTCTCTTTTTTACTCATATGTGGATTGACATTGCATTTTTCATGTGTTATAGGTTAGAGTATGTGATATTTGTGGTGATGTTGGTCGGGAGGCATTGCTTGTTCTTTGTAGCCAGTGTAATGATGGAGCAGAGCATATGTAAGTCGTTAACTATGCATTTTTTTGAGTCAACGTGATTGCAACCCTTGCAAATCATGAATAGTGATGTGTATTTTCTTGCATTTTGGTTGTTGATAGTTATTGTATGACTCCAACGATGGATAAAGTCCCTGAAGATGATTGGTTGTGCGAAGAGTGTTTGTTAACGCAAGATTTGAAGAGACAGTGCCTAGCTGCAGTGAAGAGGCTAGATAATGCTCCAAAGCCTTCATGTTTGAGGGTTCAGCATGTCGGTAAAATGAAGAAAAATCATTTCAGTGATGCTTCCTTCTTATCTGATGAGAGACTTGGGCTTACTATGGAAATGAGATCAGAAATAAAGAAAATATTTTTTGACGGAAGGATAAAATCGCTGAAGTGCTCTGTCTCTGGGATGAAAACGCAGTTTTCTCGGGCTTCTTCATTGAAGATCTTGGGTGAAAACACAGCGCGCCAGGTATCTTCTTTTGTTGATCTTCCTGCTGAGAAAGCGATGAAGCAAAAATGTTCATCAGCTCATAGATCATCCAAATCTAAACAAGGATTATGTGGAGGCAAGTTGTTCTTGCTAATTCCCATGTGAATTGACAACGTGGTGGAGACGGCATATCTCTTTTTTAGTTCGTTTATGTCAATTACTCATTGACATTCTTTTTTTAATTTCCAGGATCTGCCAATGCTTCTGGGTCAATTATGGGAGTGCGATGCTCACAAGAAGACATACGTCAAAGCAGAAGGTCTACCGATGCAAGTTCTGACTGTGAACTCACAAATCATCATTCTGACAAGAAGCTGCACAAAAGAAAAGCCAAACATTATTTAATGTGGAAAAACAAAAGCCAAATGGGTTCATCGCTTTTTGGGTCTAGCCCTTCTAGATTTAACTCTACTAAGACCAAGAGCGTTTCGAGGAAGGTTAAGGCGACACATTCTTCTAGAAAGAACGTCAACATCAAAAAATCCTACCAGCTCAACGGCAATACAAATGTGAAGACACTTGTTCCCCAAAGTCATGAAGGCAAAGATTGTTCGAACACAATCAGTATTACTCTTCTCACATGCTCAATTTTTCCCATTTCTCTGGTGAATTGTTTCTCACTTCCACTTTACGGTCGCTAATCAGTTATTTGTTTTCTGTTCAGTTGTTAGACCTATTGAAGAAAGGAAGTCACCCTGTCAATCAAGTGACATAAATGTGACCGGTAATCCTGAACAGACAGTGAATTTAACCACTCAGAAAGCTGATTTTGACAATGTCCCAGAAGATAACAATGATCATTCAGTTGCTTCGCACAAAATTATGCCATTTGACTCTCAACGCGTGGAAGTCATGCCTACACCTGAACTGGCAAATGATGACTATATGGTTACGGCCATGATTTCTGTTGTCCCAGATCCTGCATGCATTTGGAAGTATGTCTCATATTTGCTTGTTTTCTTTTGTCTTCAGGTTTTATCTATGAATCAAAAGTATTCTGACAATGTGTTCTCATATCAATATAGGGGAATATTTAAATTGGAGAAAAGCGGAAAACTTCCATTCGAATGCTGTGGGGTAGAAGCGCACTTATCGACTTGCGCATCTTCCAGAGTAATTGGATTGGTTCATAAGTTCTCAACTGAGCTTCTGTTAAAGGAAGTTCCACGTTTGCAAACGTGGCCTATTCAATTTCAAAACTATCATCCGACAGAGCAAGATATTGCTCTCTACTTTTTTGCTCAAGATTTATCGAGGTAGCGATGATGGAATGAATCCTCTTTAGTGTTTCCTTGAAAAAAATTCAAGTTTTTGCTTTTGACTTTTGGGCATTTCTTACAGCTATGGAACAAGTTACAGAATGTTGCTTGAAGACGTGACAAACAATGATTCAGCTTTAGAGGCCAACTTTGGTGATTTTCAGCTTTTAGTTTTTCCGTCTAGCTTGCTTCCTTTGAGATCACAGCGTAAGCATTTCTTTGGCTTCAATAAGCTTTCTTTTTTTACTCGCTTTCCTGGAAAAATAAGTGTTTTCTTAGTCCCTAAACTGAACGTTTTTTACAGGCTGGAATTCTCTCCCGTTTTTCTGGGGCGTCTTTAGAACAAGGAAAGCTGATGACTCTTATAGCCCTAGCTTAAGCACGATGACGGTGAATGAAGCTTTTTCTTCTCCTGGTAGTTGTGGATCAGAGAGCAAATTTGTTTCTGCACCTCGTACATTCCACAACTTCATTCAAGTATCAGAAGTTGTTGATCCTATGGTTTTGCAATCTGCCGTGTTGGTCAAGTGTGGGGACCGAGGATATGAACGTGAAGTAGCTTCACCGGAAAAACATACTCCGAAAAGGAAGCAGGTCCGATCTCATACTATTCCTTTTGTCCATGATTGCAGAAACGAGGTTTTGGACTGTGGGCTATTTGGTGATAACTCGCAGGTATTGATCAAATTTCATTCCATGCCGGTAGTTCTTTTTCTTTCCCGACCCTTAAGTTAAGCAAGTTTTAACTTTCCAAATCTTCAATTTGTATGTGCAAAAGAATTTTATTTTGCATGAATTTATTTCTTTGAATTCGTTTTGCAGAAAGAAAAGATATTCGATAAAGATATAAAAAACATTAACAAGACTGATGGAGAAGGCATTACAGCAATCGACTTCTTTTCTGATGTAAATTACAAGGGTCAAAATTGCACTCGAGTCTATGAATCTGCCTCTGGATTCAGACAGACGTGTGATGTTGCTAGTGTTTCTTTTTCGTTAGACTCGGGACCATCAGGGTCATCTGATGGCGGGTACGCTAAATCAGCTAAAGAAGAACCATTAGAGAATTCTGGATACTATAACGCTATTAATCTCGACCTCTACTTGGGCAATAGATCAGAAGAAGCAGTCGATTTGAATTTGTCTCTTGGCTTGCCTAATATAAGCAGATATAACCCTAAAGAGTCGTTCAAGAATGGAAGCAGTCGAGATGGAAATGTTTCACTGGTCCTCTCTCTTGGATTGCCATCGTGGAATAGCTGACTGCTGGTATTTTAAGCTTCAACGTGTGTCGATGACTTGCTCTTAACACTGTTTCTGTTGCTGCTGCTCAGTCAGGCTTTAGGCATAATGATGTAAATACTAAATAGTACTTCTATAGAACAAAGGTATGTGATAAAATAGTAGCTAGGTGCTTATATGAGAATAAATTATAGAACTAGAAGCAAAAGTTCAGATGTCCGATGATAGTTAAAAATGTTACATACATATGAGAGCTGTTAATTTCGAGTTTCAAGCAATAATAGAGATCGTTTCAGCGGCAGCATATATTAGATTCCCATTGTTGTTTTTATATTAGTTTGGCTACGATGAACTCTTGCCATAAATGTTTGCTTGCTCGAGAGTGTCGATTGTCTAACAGTTGAAGCATTGCAGTGCAGATGGTTAATTTCCGAGCAGGAGATGGAATTTTTGAAATACTTAAGCAAAAAAAAAAAAAAAAAAAAAAAAAAAAATTAAATAAACTAAGTTATAAACTTACGTGAAAATCCAAAACCTGAGATTTGGCTCTGTTCGCAGTTACTAACTGCGAACAGGTCAAAAAAGACAAAAATAGTTGTTCCCACTTAGTAACTGGGAACAGCTATTTTGTCCTGTTGCTGTTCGCAGTTACTAACTGCGAACAGGTCAAAACAGGTCAAATAGCTGTTCGCGTATAGTAAGTGCGAACAACTGTTTTGTCTTTTTCACCTGTTCGCAGTTAGTAACTGCGAACAGCCCCGTACCTCAGGTTTGAGAATTTTATGCTTACTTTTGGAATAAGTTTGATTCTTAGTTTATTTTGTTAAATTTTTTTATTTTTTCTCTTATGTTTTTCAAATTTTCGCAGGAGATAGAGTCAGAGTTATGTTAATAGATTGTCACTTAAACCAAGTCTTTTAGGGTGCAAACAAACCTTTGATCTAAACACTATTTGTATCATTGTATGTGATATCGTTGTGTGACTTGGGTCTTAGTTTCAGTCCAATTGACGCAGTGATGAACTTAGCTTTCAGGTTAGGCTGGGGCGGGTGGGTGAAATATTCATATAAATATTTTGAAATTTTGATTTTAAAGGTATGAATTTTAGCTCATTTGCTTTTAAAGGTTTGAACTTTTATTTATTTTATAAAGGCTCGAATTTTAGAGTACATTCGCTTCTAAAGTTTCCAATGACTTTTAACCGGTTGAATAAGTTTTTCTTCACCAAAAACAGCTTTCTTCTTCCTCATTAATAGCTTCTTTGTTTTTTTCTTCCTCATTCAAATTCAGTTTCCTTCTTCAAGCAAACATTACTACTCACCTGTTAAAGAGAGTTTTCCTCCATTTATGAGATTTAACTTCCATCTTCAACCCACTTCCCAAATTATCCCTCCCTTCCTACCTCCTTACCATCATCATCCTCATATTTAACATAAAAACAAGAAAATTTGAATAAATAAACGAAAAAAAAGCTTCTTTACTTGAAAATTAAAACCTAAAAAATCGAGAAGAATAAAGAAGAGGAGGAGGCAACATTTGGCGTAAAGTAGGAACCTTATGATTGAGAAATTGCACACATTAAACTAGCCCAATCACCTTGTCTTCCATCATTTGACGACGGGATTGTAGCTGATGAAATAACTCATGTTTGTCTTGTTTGGGGTTTTTGTCGAGCAGATAAATTTGGCGAAGATATGGAGGTACTTAGAGAGATGGAGAGAAGAAACCCTAAGATCGCAAATAGCTCTTGCAGGTTTATAATTCTGAGTTGTGTAGAAATGAGTAACTGGATGTTGCTTTACAAGTTCACGAAATCATGATCTTCAATCATAAATCTGATGCAACTATTTATATCAGTTTAATTAGAGGTTTAGATGCTTATGATATTATTGAAGAGGCTCATGCATTGTCTTCTAAGAAAAATACCCAGAAACTCCAAAAAATCATTAAAAAAAATATGGCGAAGACAATCGAAATGGAAATCTAAAATTAATGAAATCCTAACTTTTTGAAATTGGGGATTTCAAAAATCAAAATAATACATGAAATTGAATTGAAGGTGGGTTGGTCACTATGGTCGTCGGTGATCTTCACGGTAGCAGGTGAAAGCTAGTGAAGAAGAAGAGACCATGGTAAAGGTTTAAGGAAGAAATCAGATGAAGAGACCATGGTGAAGGAGGTTTAAGGAAGAAATAAGATTAAAAATCAGGTTGAGAAAGAAGGTAACCTAATATTCTAGGTTACCAAATTCGGAGGAATCTTTAAAAGTGGAGGCACTTTAAAGTTTGAGTCTTTAAAAAATAAATAAAAGTTCAAACTTTTAAAAGCAAATGAGACAAAGTTCATACTTTTCAAATCAAATTTTCTTATTTTTTATGTATACATTTCTTTCATCTACGTGTTTATATCCTTTTAGTTTATCCCGCAAAATTTTCTACATTTCTATTATATATGAGTGATGAGTCTACTATCTTTTTTTTATCCTTATATTTCTCTCATCAATAATGTAAATTAGAATACGTAGTAAATCAATTAGAACAAAAGGGTAGCTGTAGAAGAGAGAGTTAATCACTTGTCGTGTTGTAATTTGTTGGTTGCAAACTTGCAATGCTTGAATTTAGGATTGAGTTTGGAGCTTGCTACTAATCTAATAGGTGGCGCATTGATTTTAATTTGGAAAATTATCAATGGTACCCTTAAATTTTGACATTTTATTAGTGGTATTTCTAAGTTTTTTTTTTATTATCAGTGGTATCCTTGTACTATTGAGCGTTTTACAACTGTAATTTTTTTAAACTTTTTCCGTCAAAAATCGTCCAAAATCGTTAACTTTTTTTCTTTTTCTTTTATTTTTCAATTCAAAACATAGAAGAAAGTTAGAGGTTTTGAACGATTTTGGACAGAAAAAGTTATAAAAAGTTAGGATTGTAAAACACTCAATAATACAAGGGTACCATTGACAATAAAAAACACTTAGAGATACCATTAATGAAGTGTCAAAACTCAGGAGTACCATTGACAATTCACCTTTTAATTATAATCTCTCTATAATTTTACTTTTGTCATATTAGTTAAATTGCTAATGAAGAAAAATGTCCTGACATGAAAGATAACAGGTTTGTGTCTACAATTGATCCTAGCTAATTTATTTATTTTCCCCAAAACTACATTAGATCTTCATATAAGATTTGAAAGATGGTGTGTAGAATACCTCGGATCTCATCTACAATAATCGTAATTTTGTCGATTTAGAGTGTTATTTAATCACAATTGTGTATTTGTTAGTTGTGATTTTTAATTAAAATTGTTAGGAATTAAAATAAAATGATTTTCCATAAATTTGTTGCAAATTTATATTTAGAAATAAATGTATATTTTCTATGTCTTCTCATTACAAATATACTTAATTATTTTTCTTATCTCATGCATTCAGACACTACTTAATTTGTCATATTTTCTTCCATTTACACTCCAATAAACTCTAACAAAATAAAAAACAACGATGTAGAAAATTCGATGAGACATAGATACATATTTTTCATTATGAGAGAATTGAGAAAGTTCACTTTATATTTTCAATATGAAAGCTTTATTAAAGTCATTTGAATAATCAACATTCTAACATTTTGATGCAAATTAAGTTCATTTTGATTCGCAAATCACAAAATATGCAAATATAATTAAATAAATACAAGTCTATAGATCATAAAGATACAAATCAAATAAATTAACAATTGAAATATATTCAATATCTCATTTGTTGACCCTATAATATTTTTCAATATGTGGCGATATACATGATGTGATACAATTATATAAACTAATGTCTATGAGCGTAAGATATACAATATTTACATAAAATAATATAATATACTCCACATGTCATAATTTTAAATTCCTACTAAAATATTGTTTACGGCAATGTACCAAAATTATATACATGAAATAAAATGAAATGACCAAGAATTATTAAAGGTAAAGTATACATGTGGAGTATGTATGAGTTGGTGCAAGATTTTAATGAGCAAGAAATTAATTACTTTATCTGTTTTTTTAAGATAATCTATCATTATTTTTTATGCAGTTTTTAAAGTGTAATTTAAATTATAATATATTAAAAAATTTCAATAAAAATTTTAAAAAGTATATACTAAAAGTATTTACATCTAAATATATATGTAATAACATTCTACATAAATATATTTTGACTTGTGTATAATAGAAAAAAAAATAAAATTATTGTATATATTCGAAGTATTTTATTTTTGTTATAAGAGCACTTGAGTGTTTTTGATCACTATTTATTTTTACTGTAAGAGCGCATGAGTGTTTTTTTGGTTAATATCCGACTAAAGCTTTTCTGCTAACCGATAAGTTACCTAAAAATTTATTCAACTAGTTGTTTAACCTAGTTTAGAAAGTATACTCCTATTTTAATTTGTTTTGTAATTTTTATTTTATGATTTTGTTGGCTCAAACCCCAAACCAAAATATTTTATTGAAAATTTCTAATTGATATCCAAATTAAATTATAAAAAAGTCCAAATTATATATTTTACAATTTAAATTGATTTAATATGATTTTATACAAATAGCTCTCACCCATAGGCCTAATTATCTCTGTGCAAAAGTGCAAGCCGTTGCAGAATTCCATTCATGTATCCACCAACCTATAAGTCACCAAATCCATAAAGAACTGGACACATAAAGTCATACTCTCTTTGTTTTGAACACATTTATTTTTTTCATGCACTTAAATATACTAATTTAATTTTTAATATCTCTAATCATGTATAATAAAAATTATAAAATTTTAAAATTAATAATCTTTACAGAATAAATTAAAATCTCACTTAATTATATTTTAATTTATAAATTAAAAACCAATTATAAATTAAAAATAATAAATAAATATTGCTATTTAGTAGTCCAAATTAGAGAGAAATAGACAGAATATCATAAAGTATCTTTTCAGTCAATTTTCAGTGATTGGGCTCTTTGCCCAGATCTTATTGTATGTTTGCCTCAGAGAATAAGGGAGTATAAATATGACATCCCATCCTCTCTTGTGCCACCTCCACAATCCCACTGCAATTGCTACGACCATTGCTTGGTGGAGAAACAATTCAAGATCATAACTTTTTCTTTGGCTTAAGGTTTCCTTTTTACCCACATACTTCTTTTGTCTTTTTACAACCTAATTTTGTGGCTCTCAATTGATTTTTTTGCCAATATATTGATATTGATAATTAGTTTTAATTTTTAAATGGGTTATTTTTTTATTAAAGTTCCCACCTTTTTAATATCTTTTCTTGCATCTTAATGGGTTTTTGATTTGATTCTCAAATGGTATTTCTCCATGTCTTTTTTTACTAATCTGTTTTTGATGTAATTTTTTTATTCAATATTAATGTGTTTTATGTTTTTTCTTATTAGATTCTGTATTTTGATTGAGTAATTGATCGACTGGTTTTGCTGGGATTTCCAATTTATTTGCCAGTGATTTTGGTTGTTGGAGAAGTTTTATTGGTAAGATTCAGATCTTTAACCTTTCATTGTTTTTTTTATCTTTGTTTATTGAGAAGTATATTATACTTCTATTTCAGACTGAAAAGTTCAAAACTTTGGAAATTTTTTAGCTTTTATATGATCTTGATTGTTGCAATTAATGCAATATGATATACTTTTGTTCAAATGAGGATGTCCTTATTCCTGACGTTTGCCATTTTGTTTTTGACTTTGTCATCAACTGCATCTAATATTGTCATTTTTCGTTGTTGATTTTCTTAGGGTTTCAAGTTTGTTAATACTAATTTAGTTAGTGTAAAGAAGTAAGAATTTAGAATGCTAAATTTGATTCATTTGATGAATGACTTTTTCTGAGTTGTTGCTCTATGTTTCTAGCTAGCTAGCTTCCATGGTTGTTTTCTTAAGCATTTCTATTGTATAGAGATGTTTTGCTTGTTTCGAAATTGGGCTGTAGCTTCTTCTTAAAGATGAATGACAATGTTGGATTCCGAGAACTGAGAACAAATCTTACCTTGTATAAGTCAAAAATCAGGGCTTCGGATAACTTGTAAAATCCAAGAACAGATAAGAAATTTTTTGCGAGTTGCTTCAAATGTGCTTTTTTGGGAAAGGGCGATTTCTTCAATCAAGCTCTTCTTTTCATCATTGCAAATCTATAGCAACTAAATTTTGTGTCGATTTAGTTGCAGTTCAAGAGGAAAGTAGTTACCTCTATCTTTAGGCATTAGAAAGGTTCTGAACTTTTTTCGACGAACTACTAAAACAATGTTTGATGTATGCTTGATCGATAGATCTATTATCACGAAATATAGGACTAGAAATGGAGGAAGAGGGTAGGATAAAGTGGGAAGCTGTGTACCTTTACTTGGAACTTGAAAACATCATGAATTAAAGGTAATGTTAGAGAATGCTTGTTTTTTTTATCGGATACAGGTTTTGTTGAGTTTTGAAGGATGATAACAGTGACTGAGGTTAGATATATGGGCTAAATAGCCCAATTAATACAAATTAAAGAGAAAATAAAAATGTAGACTTTTGTTTTGAGGTCGTCTTTTTGAGAGACAGTTTCTCACAAGAGTAGCTTTTGATGTTTTTTGTTAGCCTTTATTTGACTAGCAAGTGAATTATGAGCAAGTTCATCTTGTTTCTTATGTCTTGATGATTTTTATTTTTCTCTCTAACACTATGGGAATTAAGCCATGCATACGACCGATGTGGAATAAGCCCATATCTTTCAATGACCTTAAATCCATCATATTTGACCTCTCATAAGGCCCAACTTTCTCGTTGGTCACGACTAGCTGAAGCAGGCAATCACTCCGATTTGACTTTGAACTCATTTTGATAGATCAAACATGAGAGCTCATCCCAAAAACTAGTTTTAGTAGGTGGAGAACCATATAATCCCACATCATATGCCCATACAACCGTCGAGGGACAAGTCTTATACCTCTTAATGACCTCAAATCCATTACGTCTTACTACAAGAACTTTAGAAAAGTGTGGAATCGTCCTACTACTAGAAGTGTCTTCTGTAAAATCGTGTCAGATTATGGGGTGTTTATATTTTGTACAGTATTAAAACTACTCTTTCCGGGATCCATTACATGCAACACGGACACATCATTTTTCCTCATAAAATGGTGGGTCTGCATTGCAAGTAAATCTGTCCGAAGGCAACTTGTTTCATCTTTTTTTCATGAAGAAATATCTGGTGGAAAATCAAGAATTGAGGTGTATGTTGCTTGGAAAGTGAGTTGCTTAAATTACTGATGTAGTCATGTAGGATAGGCAAGATGACTGGTCACTGGAGATGTCTTACATGACAGTCATGACATTACAGAAACAGCATATGAGGAATAATCTTAGAAACACATTTTTCAGAAAGACAGGAATATAGTGAAAACTCAAGATAAAAGATATTTGTTTGCATAGAAATACAAAATTCTTCGTGTAATCAATAAATCTAGAACACGAGAGGAAATTCAGGAAATTAGTCATTAATTTGTGTTTAGTAAATGATTGGTGGTCATTCAAAGATGAGTCTTTTATCTACGTTCTGTGAGATGATCATTTATCGTTCTGATACATACTAATTTTCAATCGTTCTTTAGAAATGGGAGACGTAGCAAAGGACTTAACCGCAGGTACTGTTGGAGGGGCTGCTCAACTGATAGTTGGTCATCCATTTGACACCATCAAGGTGAAGCTCCAAAGCCAGCCGACTCCTTCTCCTGGCCAAGCTCCGAAATATACAGGCGCTATGGATGCTGTGAAGCAAACAATAGCTGCAGAAGGTCCTAGAGGTTTGTACAAAGGTATGGGGGCCCCACTTGCTACTGTTGCCGCTTTCAACGCCGTACTCTTCACAGTTAGAGGCCAAATGGAAGCCTTGTTGAAATCTGAACCTGGTGTACCCCTCTCGATTGGCCAACAAGTTGCTTGTGGTGCTGGGGCTGGACTTGCCGTCTCGTTTTTAGCTTGCCCCACAGAATTGATCAAGTGCAGGTATCACTAAAGTTCAATTTGCTTCTTTAACTTTTTCTCCTCTTTATATTCACACAACGCGTTGATTTAGCATCGCGTTTAAGTGGGTTGTGCTTGCTGAAGCCTTTTAATTGTATGAAAAATTCTAGAAAATAATCCTACGTTTTACTCATTTGCTGCGAATAATTCCACCTTTGAATTTTTATCTAATAATCCAACCTTTGTCATTTATATACTTCCAGCATACCTAGTGATCTGAACCACCACAACCCCACCTCCTAATTCCCCACAACCCCAACCCTTCCCTCCCACTCCAGGTAAGCTAGGAGAAAATACATATTGAGATTATTATAAAATAATCAATATGTGAGATTATTTATAGCTGATTTCACTGGAAAAATAGATATTGTCTAAGCACACCCTCCACTACAACAGTGATCAAAACAACTCTTGAGAAAATATTCTCATTTTTCTATCTACATTTTGCAACGGAAAAAAGGAATGACTGTTGGAAAAATAACCCACGTATGATCCAACATCGATGAATTAGAGAGAGGTTGACTAACATATAAGCTTGATGAGTTACTCCTCCTACCAATTGGTTTTGTGATGGAACCTCATCTGATTTATGTACAGTCAACTCTCCTCTTATACCAGTCTTGTTGTATACAAGCCTGTAAACAAATTTATCACTGTTTTCACTGTTCTAGAGTTCGTTCATATTGAACAAATAGCTGAATAATCATTCCTGGCAAGCAGGCTACAGGCCCAAAGTTCCCTAGCTGGAGCCGGGACAGCTGCAGTGGCCGTGAAGTATGGGGGACCAATTGATGTAGCAAAGCACGTTCTATCAGAAGCGGGTGCACGAGGTCTTTTTAAAGGCTTGGTTCCTACTTTAGCCCGTGAAGTCCCAGGTAACGCTGCAATGTTTGGTGTATATGAAGCTGTCAAACAATTCATAGCCGGTGGACACGATACTTCCAGCTTAGGGAGAGGCTCGTTAATATTAGCCGGAGGTATAGCCGGAGCTTCCTTTTGGTGTTTTGTGTACCCTACTGATGTGGTAAAAAGCGTAATCCAAATCGATGATCATAAAGCACCCAAATATTCTGGCTCAATCAACGCGTTCAAAAAGATACTATCTACCGAGGGTGTGAAAGGATTGTACAAGGGATTCGGTCCTGCGATGGCTCGAAGTGTACCAGCAAATGCCGCTTGTTTCTTGGCATATGAGGTTACTAGGTCTAGTCTAGGGTGATATTAATGTGTACGATAAATTTATAATTGGGCTTGTACATTACAAGACCCGCACAAGAGGAAAATTGATTGCACACAAGTCAGATGAGGTTCCATCCTAAAACTAATTGGTAATAAGATGAGAGTGATATTAATTCTTCGATATGGGATCACATGTGGGTTATTTTTCTAATAATATGCTGTCATTTTCGTATATTTTTTACTAATTTGCTCACTTGCTATGTTGATCATTCTTTCAAACATTTTCAGATCTCATTTTGATCCCTTTGATTGAAATTGTGGAAGGAAAAGTGATGGTTTACATGATTTCCAGAGACGTTGGAATTTATTGCATTGTAAACTCTAATTATCCTGTAAATATCTTGTTACCATATATAGGTTGGCTATTTATTTGTATTCCTACGCTTTTCTTATAATTTTTTTTTTATCGTAGTAAATGGTGAAAATGAAAATAATTTGTGCGAGTATTTATATATACATCAACTGGGTTCTCATTCTCGTCTAAATTTATTTATGGTCCGTTTGATTGATAGTACTTTATGGCGGAAATGAGAATGACTTAAGTTTAAGCTTTAATAAAATGTACCATATCAATCCTATGGTAATGAAACTTTAATCATGAAAATGAAATGGTCTTACAAAAACATTATTGATTTTTATTAGGCTGGTTCAATGTACACTTACACAATTTAGAAGTGACCACTTATATTCTTAATGTTATCACTTACAGTTTTAAATTTTTAATTATAATCTTAAAATGATCACTTATAATTTTATATTAATAAATTCTTATAGTCTTAAAATATTTTCTTATAACCTATAAGTGATCATTTAAGTGATTAATTATAACATTACAAGGTCACATACAGTTCTAAAGTGATCAATTTTTTTAGTAAAAAATTCCTAAATCTAAATAATATAGTCTATTATACTTATTTTGTAATACTTTTTAATTTTTACTATGTCTTATTATTCAGTTATATTTCCTAATCTATAATCTATAACTATTACTAAAATAAAACACTGCTAACATCATCACTACTTAAAATTGCTTACGTGTCACAATCTCAACAAAAATTTTCCCTCCAACACTTAATGATGATGTCATTATTTTTATGACTATTTTATTTTATCTTTGACTTTATTACTCACATCATTTAATGTATTATAATACCATATATATTATTTCTTTTTTTAATTATTTTTAAAAAAGCTTTTAATTTTATTTATTAAATGAGCATTATTTAGTGTATTGGATATTTTGAGATGGTTAAAATATAATATACTTTTATTAGGATTTTTTATTATTTATACAATTGGTTTCTTAAATGCAATGCTTAATTCTAATATGATTCAGGTTGTAACTATTTTTATGTAAGTCAATTATATTTTTCAAGACAAAAACTATTTTTTTCATTTAAACTTTTATAAAATAATTTTACATAATTTTGTGTTAAATTAGATTTTGAAATGTGTTATTAATAGTTGTAATACTTTATATAAATTAATGTAATTTATATCAAAAAATTTAATAAAATCGTGCATCGCACGGTCACTATCTAGTTAATAACTTTAATACTATTTACTAATCTTATTTATAAACTTACTTTATGGCTTCCTCATATGTACTGTCTAGTAAATATATATATATATATATATATATATATATATATATGTATATATATATATATATATGTATATATATATATATATATGTATATATATATATATATATGTATATATATATATATATATGTATATATATATATATATATGTATATATATATATATATATGTATATATATATATATATATGTATATATATATATATATGTATATATATATATATATATATATATATATATATATATATTTATATATATATATATATATATATATATATATATATATATATGAAGAGAATAATTTGCGAATTACTGTTTTAAAGTTTAGTATTTTTGCAAATTACAACCTTAATATTTTTTTTTGCGAATTACAGTCATTAAAGTATCAAAGTTTACAGATTCATACTAAAAACATAGAACTCCGATCATTTTGGCCTACACTTAATGGTCGGAATTCGGTGTTTTGGCTTATACTTGTAAATTTTGATACTTTGATGGTTGTAATTCGCAGAATAAACATTAAAGCTATTATTCGCAAAAGTGTTAAATTTTAAAATTATAATTTCCCAATCATAGAATTATTATAGGGTATGGTGTAAATTAATTGAACCACACCTAATAATTAGCAGCCACATATATTGGCAATATTGTGTAGCAGACTACTCCATAACACATGCCAGTTTGCCACCATTTTTTTAAGTCAACACTTAAATTACGCACATTATTCTGCTACTCTTGTGACTTATCTTACGAACTTACACATTCATGAGCTTTAAATAGTTTAATAAATTATTGTTTTTAGCCAAATAAATAAATTAACATTTTGTATATATTTCATTCATTTAGTGATTGAGCTACAAGAAAAAAAATGGATGGAAAACTCGAAAAATCTCTCCGTTCAAGCTCCATGCCTTTGATTTCTAGGCTTGATCACTTGGATTCTATGGTAATTAACTTTTTTCATGCTATAAGTACACTCGTTATTAAGTTTGTGTAATATATAATTTATTATTTTTTTAAATATTTATATACTGTACTGTTTTTTTTTTAAGAGATGACCTTTGATTCTGTCAGATTATAATATTTTATTTTAAAAGTTCTCATACGAAAAAGAAATATACTAATTAATTAAACAAATAGTACTTTATTGCAAGATTATAAAATAAAATAAATCCAAAAAAAGAATGGAGTGTGTAATTTTTATTCATTTATGAGTTGTTTGTATAATTTGTATGATAAAAAGGTGAATTTTGAATTTGTATTTCTAATTTTTTTAATGAAGATGTATGGTTTGGAGGGTAAGAAGTATTCATCAGCTAGATGGGGTTGTGAAGGTAGTGCACCAGTTTTTGGGGTTTGGACAAGATCAGAAAGTGTTCCATTGGACTTTGCTGTCAAAGAGGCCCAATCCAAAGGTTCAATTTTGGATCGAATTACGTCTCTTGAGGAACGATTAATCCAGGTATATTATTATCTTTTAACACTAATTTTTGTGAGAGACTATCTTTTTAAAAGATCATCTCTAATTAGGTAGGTCTATAAAGAAAAATATATAAGTTTCTCGGTAGGCGCGCATTAATAAGAATATTGTAAGTATGCATTTGGAATATTGTAAGTACTTAAGTACTTACTTGGTGGGCATTAAGTATATCGCAAATAAGCATTAAAGATATTGTAAGTAGACATTTTAAATACTTTATCGGTGGGGATTAAGTATACAGTAAGTAGGCGTTAAGGATAATGTAAGTAGGCATTAAAGATACAATAAGTAGCCATTAAGGTTTAATGGGTTAGGTCTAAAAGACGTCTCTCAAAGAAACGGTCTCTTAGGAGACCGACTGTAGGAGAAAAAATATTATGGTGATAGATTGCTTTAAGTAGTAAAGTAGTTATATACATGTATTTCAGCTACAAATATACTTGGAATCTAAGGTACAATCCCAATCAAAAAGCAATCAATTGGAGCAAAGTGAAACTTCTCCTAGTATATCAAGAAGGGGATTCTCCACCTCATTTTCAAGATTTAGGACATTACATCATAATTCTAGCCAAAAACAACCAATATCACAAATTTGCATAAACAGACTACTCGGTAAAAACAAATGACTTTTTAGCCGGTTTTGTAGCTAACTTTAAAATTTTGATTTCTTAGTTACTCAAAAAGTTAAAAAAAATGTTCGACAATGGTTTTTAGCCATCTATTTGTTTGATTTTTGGCTATTAACTTGTTAATTAGTCAAACAGTAAAAAAAAATATTTTAAAAAGATTTTTTAACTTGCTAAAAACTGGCTTGTAAAGCGAAAACTAAAAATTTGCTCTAAGTATATATTTTCATCGGCTTTTGGTTTTTAAGCCCTTTTATTTTTTAATAAAAAATCAATAATCAACAATTTTATTTACTAATCATCTTCTCTAACAAATAACACACACAGTTTACTTAACAACTAACAAATTAATCAATACTAGTAGCTAATCAAACAAACTAATTAAATCATCTAACAACTAATTCAATAATTAATTAATAAACACCCTATGGACATGATCACATATAAAATCAAATTATAATATTGATAAACACTCTTATCTCTTTAAGTTTGCAATAGTCATCTAGAAATTCTCACATAATTTCTGTTTTATACAGGTAATACAAGAGATCGAGCAAAATTCTATTCGTAAGACAGAACTAGAAGTTAGCGGCGAATTAGCTTCTCAAGAGAAGAAAATTAGTAGGAAGACTACTAATAAGTTTGAAAAAGGTTCTCCAAAACATAAGAAAATGTTCCCTACTAGATTGTTTCATTTAAGATCATTGTTAGGCTGCTAAAGTTGCATATCACGTTTGCTATTAAGATCAATCGAAAATAATTTTTTTTGTTCGTTTTATATTAATAAAAGTTATATTGAATACATCCCATCTTCCATTGTTACAATGGGTAGCATAGGTTACCCATGTTTTTTTTAAAAATAATTTTCTTTTTTGAAACCATGTAATTCCTCTGTTCTATTATATTGGCTACATTTGACTTTTTATGCAATATAATATGTTATTTTAATTATTTATATATATAAATATGCACATCTAAAAATTATAAAAAGCTAATTTTATGAAAGTATGCGACTAGACAATTCAAACAAGATCTCACTTGTCTATATTTTTTCTTACATATTAGCCGTAATATATAAAATAATCCTGAACGATGAATAATGTCAATAATCATAATGTAACGAGAATTTCAGAATGGAGGAAGTATTTCACTATGTCAAACTTTGATCTCGTTGTAACTTGTAACTTGTAACTTTGTACGATGCAGTGCAAATGACATTTATCGCCCCATTTTTAGTGGCAGTGAGATGATATTATTATTGCAATATTTTACTTATACAGGTCAATTTGATGTAATGAAATTTTTTGGGTTGTTCATTTTATAAACAAAACTCTGTCGTTTTTTTTATTAATTTATTTTATCACGTTGGTGTTACCCTTAGTTTTGAGTTCTAGATCCGCCATTGTTTCCAAATGTTTTAATAGGTGGGCGTCAATTAATGACTTTACGACCCGTTTGCTTAGTGGTATTAAATGGTGGTAATGAGAATGATTTATAGTATAAAATTTAATTTAAAGTTCCATATCATTCCCATGGTAATCAAAATTTGATCATAAAAAAATTTTTTTGTTTATAAATTTTCATTACCAATTAGGCAATTAATATCATCCCTCCCAATGATAATGCATTGGAATGAGTTTTATGAAGAAAATGAGATGATTGAACTTAGAAAAACATGACCATCAAGGTAGCCAAAAGTTTTTTCAATCAAAATTACACTAATTTTTCATTCTCATTACCGTCGTTTATTAGCACCTACCAAACGTGCCGTTAAGGTAATAAAATATTGTTGTTGTTAGGCCGCTAACCTTCGGTATATATTTTTTATTTTATTTTCTTTCTTAGTATGTATTAGCTTTCTCCTTAAATGATAAAATCCTCATGTTCCTTTGACAAATTTTCTTTTATTGGGTAAGCTATCATTTTTCGTATAAAAAAAGAAATTTTGAGAGTTATTTGTGTGTTGGGATGGAAGGCTTTTTTTTTTTTTTTAATTCTAATAAAGAATTTAAAAGAATTATTCTCTTATTTTCTATTTTTTTTACTTGGTTTGAAGGGAAGGCTTTTTAAATTTTGAAAAAGAATTTAAAATAAAAATTAGAATAGAAAAAAGCTTTAAATGATATAATTCTGACAATTTAGGGTCAGAGTCAACAACCTGGGTGTCTAAAAAGGATAGCAGGCAAATCATACTCGAGTGTACATGATCATTTCTTGGAGGAGGTAAGGAGAAATGCACGCATTTAATTATCTTTAAAAAAATAGATTTATGTAAAGAGAAAGGTGAATGACACAATACATCTGAAAAAACACCTACAATTTTACAACATAAATTAAAACTAAAACTATGTTATAAAATGGCAAAAGTGAAAAAAAAAAGGTAAAAAAAATTACATATATAATTAAAACTGTTATATAATGGTGTCTAAAAATGTAATTTTTTATAGTTTCTTCTAATTTTCGGATCAAGAACCACCCGGAATAGCTATAGATCGCTCCTTCCTTACGAAATACTCTTTTGAACGTGTTTTTTTTTTTTGATACGTATCCTAAAGACATACGTCATACAGGCATAATATACGGTCCAATAAGAAACAGACTTTGGATCAAAGTCTGTCTAACAATAATTATACCTGAGAGGCTGAGACAACTGGTTGTAAAGCATTTTTCATGAAATACAGAGATACAGATAACATTTTATATTCTTTATATACATCTACTATTACAATAACTATAATAATTGATTTGATACAATACGGTCAATAGCCATGACTACTCAGAAAAGATAATGGACGAATGAAGCACAGATTTTGTGAAATCATACTTAGGCCGTATTGGATGATGATAATTACTATCCCTTTATTATAGGTGCTCTATATATATATATATATATATATATATATATATATATTAAATTATGCATGATTAAAATTAATAAAAAATTTAATATTATTTATAAAAGAATGTGATTAACGATTCAAACAAGATTTAATTTGATTATATTTTTTCTGACATAATAACCATAATATGTATAAAATACTTGAAAAATAAACAGTACCCTAAAGCTAATGTAATAAGTATTTCAGAACGAATAATATATATTTGAGATTTTTTGTTATACCAAATGGCCAATAGTAATTTTTCTATTTTACAAATTTATATTTATGCGCAATAAAAGAAGTATTTATTGGCCATTATTGATTGTTTAGCAGATTTTTTTATTATACGGTAGGGAAAAGAGGTCTTAAATTGAGTTTAGCTTAATTTTAATATCAGAATATAATTGAAAAAAATACTAAATGTGCTTACTTTATAAGCTAAAAAGATGCCAATTTAATATTATATGATAATAGAATAAAAAATCCAATTTATAAAATATGTATACTATTTTTTATTTATAAATATAAGACAAATTATCTCAACAGACAAACTTGATAAAAATTAAACTCATTGTTAGAAAGGTCTGAAATCCCGGTCATGCGGCTTCTTAACATGCAAAAGTTCGGAAGGATAATAAATAAATGAAGATGACATAAAAAGTTAAAATTGAGGTGCTCACGCAAGTATTTTAAATTTTTAATGCTTTGAAAATGAATCAATATTCAGTTCAAATACAGAAGGTATTTATGTACTGAATGGACTACATCTACATTTATACAATTATTTATGTTTTTTTCTAATTATTTTGTTAAACTTTCCTATGAATTATTTTTTTTGTCTATCTTATTTTTGGAAAGTGATGATGTCAATGCTTACCATACATACTAGTCTCTTTGCCCTTTGGCTTATCTTTATCAATCTATGTATCTATTTATTATTCCTCCCTTTTCATCTGTTTTACTTATTTATTTTTGGCACCAAAAGGCTAAAAAGTTGTGTATAATGAGTTAAAGTAATAAGGTATTTAAAGATAACTAAATAAGTATGAGAATATAAACAATAAAAATAATCAAGTCATATTAAAAATAGAAATGAGATAAATTCATTGGAACAGACAAAAATAGAAAATTAAGCAAATAGAATGAGACAGAGGAATAGACGAGGCAATTCATGTTTTGAGGAGACTGATGGAGAAATATAGGGAGCGAAATAAAGATCTGCGTATGGTGTTCATTGACTTGGAGAAAACGTATGATAGCATGCCACAACGTGTCATCTGGGATAGCCTTAAGGTTAGAGGTAGTTCTTCGGTGTACATTGAGGCTATACGGGATATGTATGACAGTGTTTCGACTAACATTCTAAGCTCTTTCATTTTTACTGTCATTATGGAAGAGATTTCTAAATCTATTTGGGATACGGTACCGTGGTGCATGCTATTCGCTGACGACATAGTGCTGGTAGCAAAAATTAGAGAGGAGGTTAGAAATAAATCGAATGAGTGGAGGGAAGCTTTAGAAGGTAAAGGGTTGCGCATTAGTCGTACAAAGACCGAGCATTTGCACTGTGACTTTAGTGGGACAACACCGGTAGGTAAACCAAAGGTGTCCATTGATGAAGCAGTTGTTAAAAGTACGACCAAATACAAGTATTTGGGATCGATCATTCAAAGGGATGGAGTGATTGACAGAGATGTAAATCATCGTATACAAGCGGGTTGGCTCAAGTGGCGAGCAGCAACCACGGTGCTATGTGATAGAAAATTCCCAAGAAAGTTAAAAGGAAAATTCTACTGGGCGATAATCAGACCTGCTCTGATATATTGGACCGAATGTTGGCTTGTAAAGAAGATTTTTGAACATAAGATGAAAGTTACAGAAATGCGTATGCTGAGGTGGATGTGTGGGCACACAATGATGGATTGAATTATGAACCAAGAGTTTAGGGACAAACTAGAGGTAGCCCCTATTTTTGGAAAAATGCAAGAAAATAGATTGAGGTGGTTTGGACATGTGCAGAGAAAGACTTTCGCCGCCACTATGAGGAGGGTAGAAAGCATTATACTATAGGGTAAGAGGAGTCGAGGAAGACCCAAGATAACTTGGGATAAGCAAATAAAAATTGACTTAAATGAATTAAACCTCTTTGAGGGCCTGACTAGAGATAGGGGTAGTTGGAGGCGCTATATTCATGTTTTAGACTATTGATGTCCTCTTATATTACCTTTTGGTGTTCTTGTCATCTTGTTTCTCTCGTTCCTTTTATTATTTGTTTTTTGTTTTCTTTTGTAGTTGGTTCTACTTATTTATTTTATTTATATGCATTTAATTTATGAGCAATATAGATGATAAGAAGAAAAAAAAAAAGGGAAATTCCACGTGGTAACTCTGAGTTTTTGGGTTCTCTACGTGATAACAAAAATTTTAAAAAAATCCACACGGTAAACACGGTAACCCTGTTGTTTATCAAATTGTTCCACCGTGACCTTTTTGCACATAAAACATTAGTAAACATTAATTTCGAAACTTTAATGCTGTTGTACGCCTATTTATGCTGTTCACCATTTCAGATGTCATCAGTTTCAACTTTTTTTACACAAAACATAATCCTTACTCTACCATCTTTGAATTTGATGGAAGAATATGATTTGGATGAAAGATGGTAGAGTTAGGGTTTATGTTTTGGGAGAAAAGGTTGAAACTGATGGCATTTGAAATGGTGAGTCTCATAAACAGACGTATAGCAGCCTTAAAATTTCGAAATTAACGTTTGCTAACGTTTTATGTGCAAAAAGGTCACGGTGGAACAATTTGGTAAACCTCAGGATTACCACATGAATTTTTTAAAAGTTTTGGTTACCTAGTAACACCCCGAGATTTTAATAAATTTCTTTCATATATGAATTTAAATATTAACTTATATATATATATATATATATATATATATATATATATATATATATATATATATATATATATGTACATATATATATATATATATATATATATATATATATATATATATATATATATATATATATGTACATATATATATATATATATATATATATATATATATATATATGTACATATATATATATATATATATATATATATGTACATATATATATATATATATATATATATATATATATATATATATATATATATATATATATATATATATATATATATATATATATATATATATGTACATATATATATATATATGTACATATATATATATATATGTACATATATATATATATATATATATATATATATATATATATATATATATATATATATATATATATATATATATATATATATATATATATATATATTAAAAATTTAGTTACGATTTTCAAAATAAAGAGGTTCGAATCAAAATGATTATTTTATTGAAATGTGGGTGTAACGGTCCGGTTTATGTGACCCGGAAATCCAATGAAAATACAAATTCCGGTTCACTATTTGGACTCTAGAGAAAATTTTTCTCTAGGATCGTCAACGTTTTTTCGATGAAGAAATATAGCTAAAACAGAAAACAGTACGAGCATGAAAGAAAATAAGTCAGCGGAAGCTCTTACGTACAACTCGAGAGCCTAAAGGCCTCTAGACAAACTAATTGAATTAAGTGGAAGCGAAAAGAAAAATACATTATCTCCTGTTACATAAGTACAGAGTTTCTTTCTACTCATAATCCAATACAAAAAGGTAAAAGCATAGTCTTGATGATTACAGGTTCTAAGTCGAGACCTCACTCCAGACCTCACCTGCAATCAACCTACTAGTCGTCGTATGACAACACACAGTAGGTTCCAAAGAAACAAACCAATACACGTCAGAGACTTCATAAAAATATCAATCAGGTTGAATACAAGCAATATGTTTACCCTAGCATGCATAGGCTCTAATACATTCATTATTAGTTAATCCCAACTTGTAACGTTGCTCGTCCTGTTCGGGTCGTTCAAGTATAAATCATTCATTATTAGATAATTCGAACTTGTAACGTTGCCCGTCCTGTTCGGGTCGTTCAAGTATAAATCCAATCCTTTTGGAGGAATACACTTGGGAGAGCTAATCCCAAGGCAACCACCGACCTAAGACGTTGCCCGTCCTGTTCGGGTCGTCAAAGGCTAAAGTATGCATACCACTATGGTGACCGTAATGATCCAAAACTGTCATGGGAACAATAATTGTATAATCTAAACCAATATGTTAATCCCTTTGGGTAACATAATGTAACCAAACGTCAACCCCTTTGGGTGACAATACATAAATTCTCAATTTCCAATTAATTCCTTTCAAATTATTGAGGTGTCTAATCCTTATGTGATTTACAAAGCCTCAATTAAAAAAGAAACAACAGTACTTGCACAACCACATAAACAGTATGGTCTAAGCGTGTACCTTTAAGCGTTGCAACCAAACAATATTTAATCACGATAGAAATTTCGCCCTCTTATGAATCGAGGTCATAAATATCACACACACACAAAACAATCACGTATTAGAACGTGTGTACACATTTAATCCACTCCATACTACTAAGACATCACTATGATTTTATAATTTTAAATGTTTTCATCAAATTCCTAATAGTTCCAAATTGTAAACTTAAACCAGAAACTTAAATGATCGATTTGGACAATTTAGAAAATTCAAATGAAAAATCCGATTTCGTCGTTGCGTTAGGAACGCGTCAATTACCTTGGGTACCAAATTTCATAATTTCTAACATCCAACTACTATTTTTAATTAGTTTAAGCGTTTAACGAGTTTTTAACGCGTCGATACATAAAACAACGGAACACGACTAACGTTTCTGGATCAACACTATTACCGAGACAAGACTGCTGCTGCCCGGAATATATATATATATATATATATATATATATATATATATATATATATATATATATATATATATATATATATATATATATTATTATTATTTTACATATATTCATTATTTAAATTACTAACCCTTTTTATCTCATCACCAAAATAACTCTAGCAAGGTCACATTCACAAAATCCTTTAAAAGACTTACAATTTCATAAATTATGATAACTAAATTAAATACTTAATTCTCTTAACAAATTAAATCTTGTAGAGAATTACAAAACCAATTCACCCTTTTAAATCAAGACATATATATATATATATATATATATATATATATATATATATATATATATATATATATATATATATATATATATATATATATGTATATATATATATATATGTATATATGTATATATATATATATATGTATATATATATATATATATATATATATATATATATATATATATATATATATATATGTATATGTATATATATATATATATATATGTATATATATATATATATATATATATATATATATATATATATATATATATATATATATATATGTATATATATATATATATATATATATATATATATATATATATATATATATATATATGTATATATATATATATATATATATGTATATATATATATATATATATGTATATATATATATATATATATATGTATATATATATATATATGTATATATATATATATATATGTATATATATATATATATGTATATATATATATATATGTATATATATATATATATATATATATATATATATATATATATATATATATATATATATAAACACAATCCTTCAAACAAATTAAATTTTGCTAAAGGATTTATAAATTCTTGGATGACTACATTACTTGATCCTCACCATTTAAATTTCATCTAACAAATTGAAATTTTATTAGAGAAAAGTAAACCATAAGAAGTTTATTTAAATATCAATATAACTTTAAATTCTTAGTTCTTATAACAAATTTAAATTTTGTTAAAGAATATTGATCAATAAATTCTTTTCTTAATCCTTTTAACAAATTAAAGTTTATTAAAGGATTATTAGAGAAAATTTTCATATATAAAAGAAAAATATTCAATCCTCTTATAAGTCATAGGATATCATCATACATAAAATATAATTTATTTTAGAATTCTTTGTATATAAAATCTATAATTAACAATTCAATTAAACTTAACCTTTGATCAAAAGATTGGATTGAACAACAAGAATAATTTTTTTTTCTTTTGAATGTGCCGAAATCAAGGAGCAAAGGAAAATGATTTTTCAGAATTTTTGTGGCTCTTGAGACAATTGGAATGGTTATGAAAATCCAAGGAGACTTATGAATTAATAGGCAATTTAAAACAAAGATCATAATTGTGCTATAATACACAATTATGAGAGGAGTTACAAGACTCCTCCCATGCACACAACCGGCCATCCCTTTATTTTCCCCTATTTATTTTTTTTAATTAATTAATTAAGTAATTATTATATTATTGTTAAAATAAAAAAGAAACATCACGCGATAACATCGTACACGATAAAACTCGTTACCGTTAAAATTTAACTCACTTTATTTCTTGTAATTATCTATGTAAAATAATATAATTTAATAATACATATTTATTTTATTTTATTATATTATCTTCTTAAACCCGATAAATTATGGGGTGTTACAGTGGGAGCCCACGAAGGTGAGTCTCTTAGTTGGGTCTCGCAAGAAAATGAATCGAGATAAAAATAAATAAATAAATAAACATACTAATAATAATAATAATAATAATAATAATAATAATAATAATAATAATAATAACAACAAGAAGGATAAAACCCATGAAAAGGTCAGCCCTCCTTTACCTAGCAGCATGCAGCCGCCAACAATCCTCCTCGCGGCCAGCAGCAGCGGCCAGTTTCCTCCCTCCTGGCAGCAGCCACAGCTGCCTTTTTGTTCCCCAACAGCAGCGGGCTGCTGTAATGCCACACCACGCAGCTTTCCTCCACCATTTTGTGCTCCACACCACCACAACAACCACCTAATTTTCACTCCTTTTTTAAATTACCTCATTGTAAGCCTCTCAAGTTTACTCTAAGTAATCTTCCTAGTATCTAATTAGAATTTTACTAAGTTTATGAGTTTGGTGTTAATTTTGTACGATTGTCATTGAATCTTGTTATGGGTAAGAATTTGATTGATGATTTGAATGTACTTATAATGATTTGAATGTACTTATGAGTTGGGTTTTTGAAATATGAATGAAAAATGTTGAACCTTGTATTATTTTCATTGAACCTTTTTGTGGGTAAGAGTATGTTTGATGAATTTAACATATTTATGGCCTAGAGTTTGAAGTATGAATGAAAATAATGGTTGTGTAGTATTTTGATGGTGTCTTAGTACATGAGGAACTTTATTTGTGTTGAATGTGGGAGTTTTGTTAGGCATGGTAGTTTTAATTGACCTTGTTGAAGTAAAAGAAATTATTAATGTTGATTACAAGTACTCTTGTTAGGTTATCGAAGTTATAATTAAATGATATTAGTAAGGCTATGAACATAGTGTCAACTGTTGAGAATTATTAAAGTTGTTATGATGTCTTGACTTTAGTTCTTTCTAACCTTCGCGAATATAATAAATGATATTGCGATGTGATAACCTTAAGATTCGTCCTTGTCGTCATATTAGCACTACATCAATGTTAAGTGTGAATCGCCGTTTTATATTAAGATGATGTGAATCTTTATGACTCAAAGTTAGTTGATGTAAGGAAATAGTTGTCATAATCTTTTTATTCTTTGTTGATGGAAAGACTTGTATTATTGTTGAATTGACGATTATGTTTGGTGTTGAATGGGATGCGTATGTGCTAGAAGTAATTGAAAACTTGTCGTGAATGGATGATACTAGTTACTTTGGCTTTTAGCTGGTATGACAAAATAGTTAAGGGAACTTATTAGTTCTATTCATAACTTATATAGGTGCCCACTTCATAAGAGGAAAGTAGAACCTTAGTCGGGTAGTTTTTGTAACTTGTGGTCGTGCAGTGACGCTAGCTTGCAGGTACGTACACGCAGTAATTAATTATCATATTCATTGTTTCAAAGTATTATCCATATTTCTGATTATATGCATCATATTAGAATTATAGAATGCCAGCAAGTAAACCATACTAGTGAATAGTCATAATTGTGATATAGGAAAGTAGAATAAAAGCATTAGGAGACTATGAGAACAGATTTCTAAATAGTAGAGAACGCACCATGGTTGTGTGTGGTATCGAAGTGAGGTCCCCTAGGTTGATTTAGTAGTCCCCTAGGTGAGGTCCGACGGACCACCGTAAGGGGGGTATGAGCATGCTTGGGTCATTGGGCGCCGGGTGACCGATACCGCCCCTTAACTGAGGTGTTACCATGCGGGCCTTGCAAACCCCAATATGGTGGCCTCTTCATTGGTTTAGTACCCCAGTGTGTTACTTTTTCCCGAAGGTAGGACCTGAGAGGGTCAGCTGGAGGGGCCATGAGCTCATACTTTGCCATGGGCGCCGGGTGGCCGATAACGCCCTTGGTCGTGTCACTATGCCATGAATAGAGAAAAGATCCACTACCTTTGAATATATTTCGAGAGATTAGTAGTTTGAAAGAGAAATTATGAGTAAATAGAGGTGTTTGGACAAATGAGTAGACTCGTTATTGCATACTATATCATTATCTATAGTTTTGTTCAATGACTGTAATTGTTATAAGTTCATTAATTACTGACGTGTATGTGTTTGTTGTTTGTTCATGACTCTTTATGATGTTCCTGCTACGACACATCTGACTATGGTCATTATGTTGAGCAGCAGCAGGATCATAGCTTAACATGACAGGTATAGGAGCTTCTTTTGCTTTGCATTGGGGAAAAGAGCGGAGTAATTGGGGGAAAGAGCGGAGTCCGGTCGTAACATTTGTGTACAAGTTGCCTAATGCTTGTAGCTTCTATAGTACTTGTAAAGTTTTCTTTTGGGTTTGTATAATTTCTTTCGTATGGAGCCATGTGACTTCTTGTATGATTCATTGTTCCGCTGCGTAGTTTTTGGATGTATTGTAGTGAGAATACTCCTTTGGTGTCTGTCAAATCGATGCGTTAACACTGGAACCACGATCCTTGTTAGAGTTGATAATTTGAGAAGCCGACGATGATTCATTCCGTCGTGACGTATTTTGAAAGGTATTAAAAGCCTTAGATTAGTTTAGTTATGTTAATCATTTATATATCCTTGTCACACCCTCAGTTTTAACCACGATGTTGCCAAAATTTTCACTTACCCACCTTTTTAATTAATCTTTAGCGTTTATTTTAATTACCTTCCCTTTTCTTTTTATGTAACACCCAAACTTCCTCCCTTCCTTCACGATTTCTGGTTTCGTTTAAGGGGTTGAAAATTCAAAGGTGTTGCATTACTACGTGAAAAACTCAAAACTTTAGAATTGCCACATGAATTTAAAAAAAAAATTTTATGAATGCGATCAGGATAAAGGACGTGAAAAAGGAACCATAATAAATGATGAATTGATTTAGTGAGGATGAACGAAAACTAGAACTATAGGCCACTTAAAGGTAGAGTGGTAAAAATTTTACTTATTAGGTGATACCAATTTATCTTAATTTATATTGAACTAAACTAATTTAAACTGTTTTTATAATTTTGTGCACCAATTTTTATTTAAGTGAGCATATTTAATTTTTTTATAGCAAACATAGACTAATATTATTAAGGGTAAATATCCGAAAAACACTATTCATAATTTAATAAGGTCTTAAATCACATCGTACATTATCACAAAAATAAACTAGATGTTGTCCACGTCCACTTTACAGTCCAAACGCACCTTATTACATTCTCTATAACAAAAAGAGAAAGAAACATTCGAAATTTGTTAAGAGCTTAAATAATAAAAATCGGACACCATCCGACTTCCACTGCTATGTGTGTCCATCTTCGAGCTAATGCTTACTGAATTGCCCAATTTATGATTTTAACTTATTTTTTCATCTCATTTATATAATTCTCTTATTTTCCATAAAATGTTAGTTGATTTATACTCCTATATTTTAATTTTCTTATTGTTCCGATTTTTATGGAACATATTATAATTAATTTTCACACTTTATTGCTCTAATGTGAACAAAAAGGGTCATCTTGTTATTGGCCTAACCACTTATCTTAAGATTTTGTCATTTTCTTAAAGTTAACTAAGAATTAGTACTATTAGTTAGGATTCTTTTGTGATATTCCGTGTTATAATTTCCCCTTTTATTTTATATGATAGTTAAAGTGTTCTTTAGTTCACGAGAATTTATAAAATAAATTAATACTCCATATACTAAATTTCATAGTTATGGTAGCTTATTATTCATGGAAAAGGTAGTACTGTGTAATTTGTAGGATTTTGTGACACTTCAAGGTTATAGGTTTATTTAGATGTATGAAATAGTGATGATAAAATGAATTTTAGTGTTAATTTTAATATAAGCCATATGAAACTTTCACCTTTAAATTTGTGCTTAAATTTTAATTATCAGTTAATATGATTTTCTCAAGTGGTAAGAGATGAGAAATTAAAAAGAAAAAAATTTCTAGAAACAAATTAATTAGAGTTGGACATACATAATCATAAATCTATTACGTTCTCCCTCAATCTTCATATATTCTTTCCATTCACTTTTTACGTAATGCAAACTTAAAAGTCAAAAAACTTTAATTGTGAATTTTTAAAAAATTCTAATAAGTCGATATTTAGAAAATATATATTGAGACGAATCTATCAAGATCCCACATAGATTGATGAGAAATCATAACGAAAGTTTGACACTAAAAGTCGTAAATTCTATTTGAGAGAACATGTAAAAACAGAGAGAGTAATTTCTAGCTAAATTATACAATATTTTCATTGCCACCAACAACTAATCAACTCTTATATAATACTTTACCTTTCTTTTTCTCTCAAAGTCTTATCTAGAATGTTAGGCCGTAATAATTTGTCACATAATTATCTTGTGGGACACACCCACAAGATATCTGTCGGCTTTGGCCCACAAACTCACAAGTAATAAGTATTGACTTACATATATACTTGATGAGAATCATTCTTTTTTCAAAACATATTAAAAAAATTATCCACTATTATATGCAAATTCACAATCCAATATAGTAATGTAAAATTTTCGCCATAACTAATTCCTCTTTGTCTTGTTGATTTTGCTAGAGTTTTCACCTTAGCTTTGACTAAATTTGCTATAGTTTTTGTTTAAATTAGAAGATGTTATCACACTCTCAAATATTATCTTCTGCACATTTAATAACCTCACCTAAAATTATATTCCATCCGTACATTTCAAATGTTGTCTTAATTTCTCCATAATCAAACAAAAAATTTGAAAATAAATATCTTGTTATAAATTTTGTGAAAACGAGAAGTATATATAATAGTAAGTCAATTTACTTTCACTTAACTCTTTTAAAGATAAATCACGAATGTAGATGCAAAGTTATTTGAAATTCATCTCTAATATTTGTATATTTGCTAAATATAGTAAATTTCAGCAAACATATTTAAGTTTATAATGGAGAATCCAATTTTTATCCAAATTAAAGAGTAAATTATTACTTTTCAAAAAATGTCCTAAATTTGATTTTCATATAGCCATGCCCTTTCCTCAGCCTACGTAACCATGTAATCCAATGTTTTTATCAAATAATTTTTATAATTTTTTAATGCTTATTTAAAGACATTGAAAATAAAAAATTATTTTAAAAAGCATATAATATAAAATATCAATTATACCAATATATATATAGCCCTTGAAACTACATATTATTCCCTCGTTTTCCTATGAGGCTATGGATTCGCTCACTTTTTTATAGTGTAAAAATTAATTTATAGTTGAAGATGAGAGTTAAAAAAATAAATGATTAAAATAAAAAAAGAGAAAATTTTTGAATAAGATTAAAAAAAAAATAAGCAAAAAATTATAATTAAAAAAAATGTAAATTAAGAATTATAGTAAATTGAAGATGACTTAATAATTAAAGACTTCATGTTATACTACATCAACTGCCGATGCGATATAATTTCATTTTCGTATCGCCTACATTCTCCTCGCCTCTTCTTTTCTTCCTATAGATGTTATCATAAAAAATTAGAGAAAGTGATTTATAATTGAAAGTTGCTCAAAATAAGTTGGTTACTCTTTAAGTGTCTTGAATTGCCCCATTTTTTTTATTTGAATTGCTCTAAATTATTTTGTATTATTTTTATTTAAATTTATATCTTGTAATATTTTTTAATTCGATCAACATATTTTAATTCTTTTTTACTATTATCAACACAATTTATGGCAAATTGTCAACTTTTCGTTAAAAAAGTGTCATTATAAATCATAGTGTATAAATAACGCCGTATCAGAATGAATGTGTAGTAAATGTTTTTAAAATAAACGAATCGATATTTCCCGCGATGTAAAGGTGTAAAACAACCGCAACTTAAACCATATCAAGGAATATCTTATTGTTTCAACCAATATTTAAAACAATACCGCACCCCTATTACGTTTCATTATTACAGTCGTTATTGCATTTTTACAATATATTACAATTAAATGGACTAAGCAGTACATCTACCAAAGACCGTTCCATAGAAATCTCAAACCTCATAAACGCCCACAAATAACCCCAACAAATCCTTATCATCCCCCACCCTTTCTCTCTCCTTAACACCTCCTTCCTCTCCCTACTTTCTCTCTCCTCTCAGACCAACAAAAATGGCGGAAATACCAGACTCATCTTCCTCCTCTTCTTCAATGGCTGACACTCCTCATCAAGACACTATCCCTCAATCTCAATCTCAAAATGATGACGTACAATCATCCCAAGAAGACCCCGAAATAACCACTACTTCCCACCATCTTTTCCCTCCACCTGGGTTGACTCATGACGAGTTCACCTACCTAATACCTTCCATTAACGAGTTTCACACTTACCGACTCAAAAAAGGCCGGCAATGCTCATCCTTACTTGCTCAAAAAATTCACGCGCCACGCGCTGCTGTCTGGTCCGTCGTTCGACGCTTTGATAAACCACAAACCTACAAACACTTCATCAAAAGCTGCTCTGTACGTGACGGATTCACCTTAGCCGTTGGATGCACGCGTGATGTTAACGTTATCTCTGGATTACCTGCCGCTACAAGTACCGAGCGATTAGACATCTTAGATGAAAATCGCTGTGTTACAGGATTCACTATAATCGGCGGCGAACATCGGCTGAGAAATTATCGATCAGTTACTTCCCTACACGCGCCTCCAGGTGATACGGATGAACCAACAACGATCGTATTGGAATCGTATATTGTGGATGTTCCGGAAGGGAATACTGAGGAAGACACGCGCCTCTTCGCCGATACTGTGGTCAAATTAAATCTTCAGAAATTAGCTTCGGTTGCCGCGGGTGGGACGGCGCGTGAAGGTACTGCGAGTGGGGGTAATTCAGCTGTTGAAAACAGGTGATTATGCGTGGGGTCTACTTTTTTATTTTTGCAAATTGAGTGAAAAAGCGGGGGAATCTGAATCTGAGACGTAAAGAACATTTTTCCTTTTTTGTTTTTTGTTTTGATTTTATTTTCAATTTTCTTGTTTTTTTTTTCTTCATTTTTCCCTTCAAATTGTTTTTACTCAATTTGTAAATTTATATTTTTGCTGTAAGTTTGGAATTTCACCCCACTCAAAAATTAAGAAAAGGGGGAATATTGGAATTTGGTCAAAAGAACGCAAGTTGTTTATAGAATTTGATCATTTTTATGTTGACATGATGATGTTGATGGATTATTTTTAACAATTAAGGACAAAGAAAACAATATTTCTCACATCCAAATTTGTTTTTGAGTCATTTTTCATGGTCGATTGATTGTATTTGTTTGCATTGTCGTTTGCCCATATATAAACGTTGAAATAGGGTTCTATTTTAAGGTAGGACGAACGAGATGGTTTTTTAATGTATGCTTATGTATTTGTAAATATGACAATATTATGGAGAATTTAGTCTTATTTCAATTGGGAAGTAAATATTTATTTTAAAAAATTAGAAAATATAAATGTTTGATTCTAGTCATGTTCTTTCCTTTGAACCTTAATTATATTTTAAAAAAATGTAGAAATAAATATTTTAGTAAATTTTAAAATAAAACAAAATTTAATTAATAATCATCACACTTTCACATACTTTTAAAATTTTGAATATTACAATCTATTTTTATTAGGAGTATTTGTTATTAAGTGACATAAAATGTTAAATTTGCTCTAAAATCTGGTTTCTCATCAATGGTTTTATTATGATTAAATCAAGAATATTTTCAGAAAATAAAGCACAATTTATAGAATATTTAGAAATGTGTACATAATTTTATTTTATTTTATTGTTTTTTTGCTTTTAACTCATGTTTAAATAAATAGACTTGTTTCAATTATGCATTATTTTTGTGTGGCCACCTATACAGCTACATCATAGCTATTTTATGCAAATTTAGACATAGTTACATTTACACATTTTTACCATTCTTTTTAGACTGTTAATAAAAATAATACGTAGTGCAAGAAAAAAAGCCATAACTTTGTAAAAATAAATTTAATTTTGTGAAAATAAGTTTACTTGATTAAAAACAAATAGGAGAACTGGGTTTTTAATAATTTGTTGATGTTAGTTAGCTCAATTAGCAAAGTTATTCAACAATGGCTTTTTTTCAGCATTATTCAACAATGAATTTTAATAGATACTCACTTCTTACTTTTGATTTTGCCCTAAATAATAATTTAATTCCATTTCACTACTATTTTTAGACATGATGCCTAATAATATGCTCCTAAAACATAATTTTTCTTAAATTAAAATCTATAATTATCACATTGACGCTCATGGCTTTACCTAAAATACCTACATTTTTATTTCTTTAATCTGTGTCATCGCTGAGGCGTACATAGGAAATAAAAATGTATAATTCAAAACAAAGTCAAATGAAATATCATTTCAAGTATTAATGTATATGTAACACCCCATGACCGAAATTTGTATTTTCATATGGATTTTCGGGTCACTTAAACCGGACTGTTACAGTATAATTAAAGAAATTTAATTTATGATTGAATTGGTGCACTTGATAGAAAAAAAAAATTCTATTGATGCAAGTCCAAAGTCACCTCCTTGGTCCAAAATCACCCATACAAGGAGGTGACTTTAATCACTTAATCGCTTAATCCGCTTGAATTAATAAGGAAGATGATGAGGGTGGAAGGGAATGATAAGCATATGATGGCACAAAGAACCAAAGAGGAGGGCTAAGGGGCTGCTCAAACGAGTAAATAGTGCGTTCATTTAAACAACATATAATAGAGGTTGCAATATTTTTAGAAGCCTTTATTCGAACAAAAAGAATAGCGCTCGTTCGAGCAAGATGATTTAGACTTCAGAGTCTTTATTGCGATGCAAGTAAACTTGTTTCGTTTTGATGTTGAGTAGACTTATTGTATGATTTGCTTTGTCTATAAAAAGAGCTTTATTTTGTAAATAAGAACAAGATAGTTGAGAGTAGTATACAAGCAAGCTTAGGACTTGTTAAACTATAAAGGGAGAGACCCTTGTATTTTTTTTCTATAGTTGAGTCTTCTAAGATCGAGTGAGGGGCTACATTTGTAAGTGATTAATTTCTTATAATTTGTAGCATTATAGATCAATTAATAAATAATTTCACGTACATAATAGAATTAAGCATTACTTAAGGCTAAATTCATTCTTTATGATGGCTTAAATCTCTGAAAATAGTCAATGAGTATTAGTAAGTATTACTTTCTAATCTACATCTGAAAAAAGAATTATTTTCAAGCCACTAAAAACAATGTATGGATTCAAGAAATTGTTAGTCCTTTTCATACCTCATTTGACATTAATTAGTTTAACAATTCATAAAAAAGTTGCTTAGCTTGTTGACTTCCTTATGGAATATGGATAAGTTTTGATAATTCTTCCACATTATAATACCTTATAACTTTTTAAAAAAGAATTTATAATCTAATGATTATATACATAAAGCTAAAATTAAACTATTAAAATTAATAATATTAATTAAAGTATAATTTTGTTTTATGTTATTATTTATTATTACTCCCTCTATTTCTAAGATTCTAATATATTTTACTTTTTTACAATGCACTAATATAATCAGTAATATTTTTAATTATATATAATAAAAATATAAATTAAAAATTAATATTAATAAAATAAGGGTTAGAGTTTAAACACTAGACTATTAAGAACATTGGGTACTATTTATTAATGACTAATGAATGGAATGCAATCTATATAATAAAAACTTATGGTCTATAATTGAGGGTGGTGGGAAATTAATTATGAATTGTTGAAATACAAATATAATAATACAATATTCAATGTCGGCAAAAATGTCAACAGGGAGGTGAAGTTTAATTAAGGCGTAAGAAAATTAGATAGAAAGATGTTGGAGAAGAGTGTGAGTCTGTGATATATTTCAAATGAAAGTCTATATATAAAGCTAATGTTGACAAACGCTAAATGGATAAGAACCTTATAAATTAAAGTTATTAAAAATCTAGAAAAATTATATTTAACAAAAATAAAATATATATAGAAGTGCATATTATAAAGAGAGTTAACAAGTTTATAGATGAAATTAAGCGAGAAAATATAAATACAAAATCAAATTTAAAAGCATATTATTCATTCATAAGTTTGAGTCTTTGAGTGATTAAGTTATAATATTTCTATTTGTTTGAGCTTTTAATTATTTTGTTCATTTAATTTATAGATGTTAATTATTAGTAATCGATAAATAATTTTAAAATATATTTAAGATTAAAAATTGTCTCATTTACACTCTTGAGTGAAGCCACATGCACCTAATGAAGGGCTGATAAAAGTTTAACTCTTGTCATTTATAAAAATTTATCTCTGATCTATAGATCTTTTAATTATATAATAATAATATATTTATAATTTATATTTTTTATGCGTATTTTATATATTTTCCAATGGCCTCTAATTTTAATTTCTAGCTTTGTCTCTATGTACACTACTTTGTTGGTGACTCTTTAAATTAAAAAGATGTAGTTGGTTAACTTTAAAAAGTAGCTACGGCTAATACACAAGAAAGGAACAACCGAGAGAAACATACGATAAGTCCAGCAAGACAGATAATGTTCACGGATTTTATGTTTTCTATTCGTCACAAGACAAGTTGGCTTTCATGCTATTTACTAGTATCAATCAATTTCTACATACTCATCACTTTTTAGTTTTTATTAAAGGTAAGAAATTAAAATTAGAATCCTCTTATTTTTATCTTTATTTACAAAATTATTTAACTTGAAAGTATATCCATATAAATAAATATCTAATCTAAATTGTAAAATTACATTTTGCAAAAATTCTTAATCGGGATATCTTATAGGAGTATGTCAAATGTGTTGAAGACTTAAGAGTATGTAACAATTGAGTTGGTTGGTTGACAAATTTTGAGAATGACTTTTGTTTTGGCTAAAGAAGAATTTATTGACCGTCAAATTTAAGTTTTGAAAAATCGATTGGGGAAGGGATCGTGAAATGAGGGATACAGTTCAGTTTAAAGTCAATCAAGATTTTATAGTATAAACTAGACTGAGGAAAGGAGAGAGCTAGAGAGAAAAGCAGCGAGAATTAAACTCAAAAACTTACGTAAACAGTATTACATACTTTAACTGAAACAGCAAAATATAATTTTCAAGGTCAATATAGAAGTTCTAAAAGTCCGTTTGTTGAAGGAGAAAAAATGATTATAGATTATGGAGTGTTAAAAGTGAAATTTCAGATGATAGAATTATTTTTCTTCTTTATCTTTCAGTATCTTTAAAATTGCTATAATAAATATACAAAGTTCTCGCTTTTTCTATTGGACAAAATACTCTCATTTTAATTATTTATGTTTAGTAAATTCAAAGATACGGTGGGGAATAACTCCATAATTAAACAGTGAAAGAGACAATTGGGTTGGTGGTGAAATGAGTAATAATTTTTACTTGCATTCATAACGAAACACATTGACTTGAATTAGCAATCTGAAACTTCTTTTTGGAAATATGGAAAACCAATTGGTATGTCTGTTGGTGATTGGTAAAGAATATGACTTCAGTTGATTGCTCAACAACAATTGTAGATAAAATTTAAGAAATGGGTCTGATCAATTCAAACATAAAGTAGACGAGGTAATTCACTTAATTATATACAGTTTACAAGATGCTATCGATATGTTTTATTTGATTTGGGGATAACTCATAAGTAGAGCATTAATCCTTATTGTAGGTGGTTTTCATAAAGATGAAAGGAAAAACTTTCAAATATTAGGCCAACTTATGATTCTCATAAATGTCTAAGATAATAGATTAAAATTAGGTAGGTACAACTATTAATTAATCATTTCCATTTCCTAACATATCAAAATCCTATCAGGTTTGTGGTCTGCCCTACACACAACCCTATTTATAAGGTTTGGGTTTCAATTTTAAGACATCATAAGTTAGATTGATTTGGGTCTAGAGATCCAAAAAATGACATATATGTATCTTAACAAGGAACCGATTCAACCAAAAGTTTGAGTTGGTTCCTTAACATGATATCAGAGTTAATGTGATAAGAGGTCATATGATATATATTTTAACAAATCAGATCAAATGTTTTTAGGATTAAACTTTGTTTCATATTATCAGATATAAAAATTGTAAAATTAATGCGAAGTTTGTTTTATACTTTAAACCCAATCCGTCGACAATGAATATTATAATAAGTAAGTTTATTCAAAATGATTTAAGTTAAATTTAAATTAGGCTGAATTCAACCCATAATGCATGATCCTTAGACTCTTAACCTATAATAGTGTAGGCTACATGTTTGCCATACCTTAAAATAGAGAAAACATCCCACGTATAAACAGTCAAGTCTGTCTTTCAAATAAATTCCTAATGAGTCCTTTAAGCTGAAAAAAGGCAATAAAGGGAAAAGGCTTGTTTTGTAAAACTTTTACTGTCTATTTGGTAGGTGGTAATAAACGGTGGCAATGAGAATGAATAATTAGTGTAATTTTGATTGAAAAATCTCTTGGTTACCTTGATGGTCATGTTTGTCCAACTTCAATCATCTCATTTTTCTCATGAAATTCATTTCAATGTATTACCTTTAAAAGAGGTGGTATTAGGTGGTAATGGAAATTTGTAAACAAAAATATTTTTTGTGATCAAAATTTCATTACCATGGAATAATATGAAAGTTTTAATGAAATTTTACACTATAAATCAATCTTATCACCACTATTTAATACCACTAACCAAACGTGCCATTAGAGTTTTAAAGAAAAGTAAAATTGAGTGAACTTAATGAGAACTGTTGGTTGAAGTTCCATCACTATCCAACAATTCTGTTGGTTTGTATTTGCAACTTGGTGTCCCACTTTCCCTATTTGTTTGTATCAATCTTAAAAAAATTGATTTGCGCCAATGCATGATACATGATTGATCACATAATCATACTCATTTACATGATTATCATCATCCCACTCTTGTACACTCATATCTTTCTTTACCGAGTCTATTCAGGCGAACCTGATCTAAAATACAATATATTTGAACATATATATATTGAAAAATTGTGATCAGTTCTCTCGATAATTTTGAATTTGACATACTTCTTTTGAAAATTTAATTTTTAAATGAATATATTACTTCCTCCGTTTCAAAATAATTGCAACACTTGCTCTTCACACAGTTCAATTGCATTAATTCAATCCCTAATATTTATAATTATATACTTCCTCCGTTTCATAATATTCGCTACATTTTCTATTTTTGACAATTTCATATTACTTGCTACATTTTTAGTAATAAAACAATCATTTAAAGTTCTACCTACCCCTATTTTTATCCTACTCTATACTCTATACTCTATAATAAAATACTATACTATACTCTATAAAGTAACCTAACAATCTATTTTTCCTTTTTCTTTTTCAATTAACAATAATAAAATACTATACTCTATAAAATAAACAATTAACTACAGTGTAGGTCAATCTCTTTTCTTAATTCCCGTGCCCATGCAAATGTAGCGACTAAAACGAAACGGAGGAAGTATAATAAAAAATTATAAAAATTTAATATTAATAACCTTTGTATTGAGACGAATCAAATAAATCTCACTTGATTATATTTTAACTTATAAATTACAAATTAAACACAAATTAAAAAAGATAAATAAATAGTATAAATATTCAATATTGCAACTAAAAATTTGTCCAATCAATTGGCTTGGTTTTCCGTCTCTAGTATCTGTCATACTGAGTTTATAACCCACTCACCGAATTTGATTGATTGGGTTATTTAGAGTGGATATAAAAGTTGGTGTATTGAAACTTTATAAAAATTCTAACTAAGAACACTCCAGAAAATTTGATCTCATCGTATATAATAAATTATAAAAAAAATATATGACTCATGACTCAGCATGACTCATCATATTAGTGGAGAGGAAAGGGGGAATAGAATATTATAATATCATAGCCAATTGTATAAGCATGCTACTAGAGTGAAACTTTCATTTTTGTTTGTATTCTTTTTGATAAAAACAATATTTTGGGTATAATATACTTTTATTTAATAACAAAAAATATAATATTAAATATGATATAGTTATAATATTATATTGCAAGTTGTATGACCTATAAAACATAAATCCAAAGGTACAAATCTAAACTAGTCACTACCGAATTAGGAATAAAGTATTGATTCAAAATAATGCCATTATTAAGTAGTAAATTATTGTGATAAATATATATATATATATATATATATATATATATATATATATATATATATATATATATATATATATATATATATATTCGTCAACAAGCCACGTATTCTTAACCTTATTATAAGAAATTTAGAATTTTTTATTATTATCAAGGGAGGAGAGAATATACTTTGTAGTTATGACTTTTTATTAATATTTTTATAATAATGGATATATCTAATTTTAATTACATAGTTGTTGCTTGACTTTATTTTGTCAAAAGTTGGGTATATGTTTATGCTAATGTTCTTTTTAAATAAGGATTCGCTTTTTCTTTGTCAAGTATAGTATAAGTATTTATCTTGGAACAAGTCGAGAAGCAATAAATTTGCACGGATTTTACAGTGACACACCCTTTATATATAATTTAAATAGTTCAATTAATATAGATTATGAGAAATTTTTTTGAATTTGAGAATATAAATTATTTTTGTGTGTATTAACCTAATAATAGCAAGTAAATTTGATAATTATACTTGTCAAATAAAAATACTTAGGATTTTAATATTTTTTTAAGGTTAATACACACTCAGATAGTATGGACAAAGTTCATACAAGATTTTCTCTACTATCAAATGTCTTCAATTTTGTACTTATTTACCTATTTTTTAGTTTAAATTAATGACTTTGTTAGATATTTTTATGTTTGAATATAACTCATAATTTCTCGGCACATTTAATTTACAATTTAATATTTTTTATTTTATTGTCATTGTTTTTACTATTTTTTACTCTCAACAAGACTTAATAGTGTTTGGGTATATGAAATCAAGTTAATTACTTCCTTTGTTCCATTATATTTGCTACATTTGACTTTTTACGCAATTCGATGTGTTATTTGATCTTTTATATATTTAACTATACAGTTCTAAAAATTATAAAAACTTAATATTATAAATGTATGTAATTAGACGATATATTCACACAAGATTCCACTTAACTATATTTTTTCTTACACATTAACTACACTATATAAAATAAGTTTGAACGATCAATAGTATTAAAAATATTATCTAACAAGTATTTTAAAACGGAGGAAGTAACAAGTATTTCAAAACGAAGGAAGTAACAAGTATTTGAGAAAGTAAAAGGCATGACAATTGACAAATTACTAGAAGATATTATCGAAGACAGCTAGCCCAAGTTCAAGTTGCATTTTATTGTACTAATAAAATTATATGTCTTGGACAAAAAATGGCAACACAAATAATAATCTCCGATGATGAGACATGCAAGTTGACGATGAATGATGGTTGAAAGATCACCATCTTTTCAATTCTTTTTGAAATTCGGTGGTGAAAGTTATATACTCTATTTTTTTTTATAGTTGTAAAGAAAAAGCAAGTTATTTTAAAGAAAAAAGTAGATATTAAATAATAAATTAATAGAGAGAATTAATTGTGTTGATAAAATTAAAAGAGAGTTAGAATGTACAAATGATTATAAGAAAGTGGTGTATTATTATCCAAAAAAGATCAAAACATAAGTGACAATCTAAAATGAAAAATAATGCTAAATAAGAGGAACGAAAAGAATAGTACTCTATAGTTATTCCCTTTATTCCATTAAAAATACGACATTTACTTTTAAAAGTTCTCATATAAATTTACATAATATTACAATTTTAATGAGACTAAGAGTATAGTACCAACATTTTAATCACACTATATTACAGCACTAATTCTATTGGTTAGAATTTAGAAGTGGCCGGTATGTTTTATGTTCCTAGGTGGATTCCTAGCTAGCTTACTAGGGCATAGAATATAATCTTGTACGACATGTCTCCTCTTTTAAATGGAAGGTCAAGATTTTACAAAAAGTCTATTTATTATAAAGATGGGTTCCCTTTCATTAATTTTATACTACAATTTAGTTCAAAATGCATATTTCTTTTAGTTATTTATTTCCTTGTCTTGGTTATAGTATACTTTCTTTGTATTTTAATAGTTACTATAGTTTTTTAAAATATAATCAACTATTATTTATCAACTGATTTTATTCGGCATATATTTTCCTTTATATAATGTAAAACATAGTCAAGCGTAATCTTGTTTAATTCATCTTGATGCATATTTTCATAATATATTAACTTTTTAAAATTAAAATTAAAGATATTAAATATTAAAATTGTTCATTGGATAGAGTGAAAAATAGAAAATGTAACAACTATTAAAAACCGAAGGAAGTATGCTGGAACATTTGTTTTCATCTGTGTATGTCATTCAAAGCCACTGCAATGGTCTTAACTACTGTTTGCAATCTTTTTATCTTTTTTGATAAGAATATAGTTGATTTGCAGTCATTTAACTCTTTAGATATAATCTGGTGATATATATTTGTAACACCCCGAGATTTTAATAATGAAATTATTATTATTTTAATAGCTTTTAAAGATTTTTCAGTTATATAAAATTATTCCTTAATTAGTTTTAATAAATTTCTTTCATATACGGATTTAAATGTTAACTTATATATATATATATTAAAAATATAGTTACGATATCTTAAATAAAGAGGTTCGAATCAAAATGATTATTTCACTAAAATGTGTGAGCCCACAAAGGCTCTTAGTTGGATCTCGCAAGAAAAATAAACCGAGATAAAATAATAATAATAATAATAATAATAATAAATAAACAAATAAACCTAATAATAATAATAATAATTTAAAAAAAAAAAGGAACGGTATATAAAAACCCACGAAACCCTAAACGCTCACAAGACCTAGCCGTCACTTCTCCTCCTTTTTCTTTCTCTTCCTTCCCCCCTCACTCCCGCACCCTTCCCTTCCTGCACAGCAGCCCAGCCGCCCACGAAAACACCACCAAGCAGCACCGGAGCCTCGCCTCACTCCCACGGCAGCCCAGCAGCAGGCGGCTGCAAGCACGCCCAGTAGCAGGCGGCTGAAACACGCCCCAGTAGGCGGCTGCTCCTCTCTGGATCCGTGCAGCCTTCCCCCTCCACCACCGTGTCTTGAGCCACGCCATCACAACAAGAACCACCAACCTCTTGACCCATTTCCCAGTCTCACCCATTGTAAGCCTCTCAAGCTCACTCTAAGTAATTTTCCTAGTATATAATTAGAATTTTACTAAGTTTATGAGTTGGGTGTTAATTTGTATGATTGTCATTGAATCTTGTTGTGGGTGAGAATTTGATTGATGATTTGAATGTACTTATGAATTGGGTTTTTGAAATGTGGATGAAAAGTGTTGAATTTTGTGTTATTTTTCATTGAATTCTTTTGTGGTTAAGAGTTTAATTGATGAATTGAACATATTCATAATTTAAGGTTTGAAGTGTGATAGAAATTATGGGATTTGTGTTGATTGAATATTAGTTTGGTTTAATCCTATCATAGGTAATAGAAATAGTGTTATCTTTGAACATGAAATAATTAGAGTTTGATTTAGAAATGAGATTTCTAGTAGTGTGTGTGGTGTATGCTACTTTGGTGGTGTGGTGATTAATCGAATAGCCTTATAAATTATTTTAAGACTTGGTTGATTATCGTTGTGGTAATTAGTAATGATTTTGATTATAGTTGACTATAAAAATGGTCTTGGTTGTTAATTGAGAGTAGTAGTTGCTAATTATTAGTGACTTAATTGTTAGAATTACTAATACCTCATTGGGTTGTTCTTGGAATCATAAACACATAATTGTAATGAGCCATGAACATAGCGTCAACTATTAAGAATTATTGAAGTTACTTGTATGATGTCTTGATTTTAGCTCAACCTTGGAGAATATAATAAATGATATTGCTATGCGATAACCTTAAAAAGATTCGTTCTTGTCGTCATATTAGCACTACACTAACATTGTGAGACTTAATTCTGAATCGTCGTTTTATTTCAAGATAATGTGAATCGTTATAACTCAAAGTTAGCTGGTGTAATGAAACACTTGACATAATCCTTTTATTCTTTGTCGATGGAAAAACTTGTTATTGTCGAATTGACGATTATGCTTGGTGTTGAATGAGATGCGTACGTGTTAGAAGTAATTGAGATCTTGTCGTGAATGGATGATTGTGGTTACTTTGGCTTTTAGCTGGTATGACAAAGTAGTTAAGGGAACTTATTAGTTCTACTCATAACTTATATAGGTGCCCATTTCGTAAGAGGAAAGTAGAGCCTTAGTTGGGTGATTTTGTGACTTTTGATCGTGCAGTAACGCTACAGGTACGTATACGCAGTAACTAACCCTTATATGCAAATTGCTTTAAGATATTATTGTTTATTGTGATAATATACATCGCATTGAAACTATGAGATACTAGTGAGTACTCTTTACATAAAGAGCTATCGACTATGAAATCCTTGCGCTTAGAATAGTTTAGAGGATGAGAGTTAATAGAGAATGAGAATTATCCCTTATTTATTTAAGAATTAGATCATGCCTAATTGGAGTTAGAATGACTCCTTTATAGGTGAATTTCATATTCTATTGAGTGGCTCAGTGGGTTTTGGCGCGCTGCTATCCCAGGGCGCTCATTAATAGTTAAGAGTGGAAGTTATTCCCATCTGATAAGGTACTATATTATGATTAGCTGGCGTGACTTAACTGGATTATGTCCGGTTGTTTTATTAGTCCCCTAGGTGAGGTTCGACGGGACCACCGTAAGGGGGGTATGAGCATGCTTGGGTCACTGGGCGCCGGATGGCCGTTACCGCCCCTTAACCGAGGTGATACAATGCGGGCCTTGCAAACCCCAATATGGTGGCCTCTTCACTGGTTTAGTACCCCAGTGTGTTAGGTTTTTCCCGAAGGTAGGACCCGAGAGGGTCAGCTGGAGGGGGCATGAGCTCATACTTTGCCAATGGGCGCCGGATGGCCGATAACGCCCTTGGCCGTGTCACTATGCCAGGAAGTAGAGAAAAATCCACTGATAGAAAACTATTCAGTGATAGAAAGTTTATTCACTGATCGAAAGTTATTTAATGATAGAAGGTTCATTCTTTGGTAGAAAGCTTACGCATTGATAGAACGTTTACTTTTTGATAGAATATTTACTCTTTGATAGGATATCTACTTATCGATGGAATAGTTATGCTATTGAGAAATGTGCCTAAGTTAAGTCACCTCAAGGGTATTACGGTCTATGATCACACTTACCTTAAGATAGACAAGCTCTATAAGGTTATGTGTTAGGTATTCTGTTAATGCCTTGATCGAGTTGAACTATGCGTGTTTTGCAAGAGTTTATGTTTGAAACGAGGAGCGTGAAGACCTACATTCTACCCAAGAGGTTCGGGTTGGAAAGCACGTAATGAAATTAAGAAGTATAAGTGGCCGATAAACGGTTACTATCCGTGCTTGCGTTTTATGAAATCATCTTATTTTGTTTTATGATATAATGTTATCTAGTAGTTGGCCTTATTCTATTTGATGTTAGTTACTGACGTGTACGTGTTTGTGTTTATGTTTGATTGTTGATGACTTTCTACGATTGTCCTGCTATGACACATTGGCCTTTGGTCTAATGTCGAGCAGCAGGAGGATCATAGACAGGCGTAGCAGGTACTGGAGCTTCTTATGCATTGCATTGCATTTGGGGAAAGTGATGAGGGCGAAGCATAACTTGTGTCATTACCCCTATCTTTCGATTTTGTATCTCTTGTTATCTTTTGTAAATTTTGGTTGTATATGTTTTGTTATGAGGCCTTGTGTCCTCCCACGTGTATTTGTATTTCCGCTGCGTAGTCTATAACTCTGTATGGTTTTAAGGAGTTAAGTCTTTTGAAAACGCAAACGTCGACACTGGAACCACGATTCATGCTTGGCATGTTGATTTGAGAAGCCGGCGACGAATCATTCCGCCGTGACATAGTTTTGATAGGCCGTTGGTGCCTTTACTTTATTAGCTTCTAAATAACTTTTGTTTTTCTATAAAGACACACAGTTTTAAGGCAGATGCTGCCGAAATTTTCACTCACCTTTTTAAAATTAATATTTAACATTTATATAAATTCTTTTCCTTTTTCTTTTATGTAACACTCGAATTTCCAGTCGTCCCTTACGGTTTTGGTTTCGTTAAGGGGTCGGAAATTCAGGGGTGTTACAATATTATTTTATTTTAATAATCTTGTATTTCAATTTAATGTAATTTCTTTAATTTGAATCACTCTAGTTATGCAATTTTCAATCTCAAAAATGGCCGAGCTTTAACAAACTAGAGGAGATTAAGAGAGAAATAGAATATTAAAATAAATGTAGGAGGAAAAATCACCCCTATATGCTCAAAAAAATCAACTTTGTATTGACCAATCCACTCTAGCTCGTATAAATGTATACCCGTCAAAAATTCTTTTAATTATAGAATAGAATACATATCGCAAGTTAAAGAATTTTTGTTATTTAATTAATCAACTAATTTTATATGACATTGTCTCACCATGAAACAAGTCTATATAATAGCATATTTTTTCAATGGATTACTTTAAGATCATAAGTAATCGTTTTAAAGTTATGGGTAATCACTCTAAGATTATAATTCTAAGACTATAAAAAGTGATAATATTAAAATTATAAATAATTACTTTAACGTTATAAGTGATCATTTTAAGACAAAAAACTGTATATTGGGCCAATACAATAGAGATGGTCTCACCTAAGACCGTCTCATTTAAGAATTAGTGTTAATTAAACATGTTTGAATATTTAAAAACTCATACATATAATTAAAAAAAACTACAAAACAAATGATTATGTTTTACAAACCCTAATATTGAAAAGTTAGGATTCTCAACCACTTAATTTTACTTTGATTATTTTTTTTGAAAATAATTAACAAAAATGATTGATGATCACATTTTGGCGTCTGAGCGTTGAGGAAGTAGGACAGAGTTAATGTAACATCTATGGGTCACTTACACTAAAGTGGGCCAAGGCATTAGATCCTTCATTATGTAGAAAATCATAATAAGAAAATAACATTGATTTGGATTTTGAATATTTGATTTATATTAATAGTAATGAAAGGTACCACCTCTATTTATATAAGTAATAAGGATTAAAATAAGAAAACAAAATATTACGAAATATTAAATTTAGGGAAACTGAATCACAATAATATAAAATATAAAATATAAAATACAATATTATACTAATATTCCACTTTCCTACACTCCCCCTCAAGTTTGGTCTTGGGATCATCGAGATCGAACTTGCCAAAAAAATTCTTCAACGCTTTAGAGCCAATTGCTTTGAATAGAAAATCCACTAGTCGATCTTTTGATTTTACAAATGAAATTTTGATAATCTTTTCTGCGAATTTTTCATATTTGATTTTCAAGTTTTCGGATTGAGATAAAAGGTTCTAAAATAAAACGGGTTGGTTTATTTTATTATTTGGGTCAAAGACTTAGACTTTGGGTTTGTGGGTTTTGTAAGAAGGGATATTTAGTAAGATTTGGGAGGGAGATTTGAGGCATGGGTCATGAATGAGTAATTTGAGTAGTTTTCTTTTTGAATTTTTTGCTTTTGTCTGTTGTGTGTACAAAAGCAAGTATATGAAATGTTTTTTGTTGCCCTAAATACATCACATTCTTTCTCAATTACCACTTTTCTTACTTTCCCTGAGATTTGAAATTTGCTTTCCCAAATTAATTCTCTACTATTAATGGCTCTCCGAATTCGCTGTTTGAATTTCGGCCACTACTGTCTGAACTCCGGTGGTGGCTACTATTTTTGCCCGGTATTTTTTGCCCCTCATTTTTCTTGTTTCTTTCTCTGTTTCTCTCATTAGAATTAAGTCCCTGCTTCTCATTGTTTTTGACCTTCAGCTCAGCATGAATTGTGGTGGTAGTAGAATTAGTGACACCTAGCAAATTACATGTACCTTTGTTGAGAATTTTTGAGTTTTCTTTTAAATCTTGTTTTGGTTTGTTTTTTCTAGTTTTTTATTTTCTGAGAGATTAAATCCCGATGATGTCTTTTCTACCATACTTCTCCCCCTCGCGACCTCACGCTGAATGGTCTCATCAACGGGAGGTAGAACTTGTCCGAGAATGAAGTTGATTTTTGTCCATAAATCTCGAGCAAAGGTAGTGTAGTCAAGAAAATATTCTACAAGGTCTCGGTCAATTTGTTGATGATCCATGAGATCACCATACAATCATTCTGGACCCATTGTGGATTTGTGGTGGATAGTGAAATGACAGTGATATGGTTGAGCCTCCCCCGATCACCGATTTCTGTTTTCATTTGTGTACACCACGTGGTGCAATTTTGGTACTTTAGTTTTTCAATTTGAATTGGTTGTTCAAGGTTTTGGGTCATTTTTTGAAAAAGTTGGAACATTTGTTCCATTAGTACCATGGAAATCATGGTCCTGGTTTGGTTTTGTTTTTGATTTGGTTTGGTTTGATTTGATTGGTTTGTTTTGATTTGCTTTTTGTTTGGATCAATTTTGGTCGATTATGATCAATGATAAAATACCAATAGAGTTTTCCGTCCGGGAAAACCTTACGGCGCTGATACCATTTAGAAAATCATAATGCGGAAATAAGACTGATTTGGGTTTTGAATCCATGGTTTTTATTGAATAATAATGACAGGTACTACCTCTATTTATACAAGTAATAAGGACTAAAATAAGGAAACAAAATATTACGAAAATTTAAACTTAAGGAAACTAAATCACAATAATATAAAATATAAAATATAAAATATAAAATATAAAATATAATATTATACTAATATTCCACTTTCCTACACATCATACATTCTACTAAAACAATAAAAGAATATGACACATGTCACTTTTATACATCATTTTTTCCCTCCTAAATTTTAAGTAATTAAACATAGAAATTTTGAGCTTTAATTAAACTTTATTTCTTAATAAATAATAATAGTAAGAAGAAAGTCAATTCTAGAACCTTTAATTTTTTAAATACACTTTTTTAAGAAAAAAAATATTCTGGGTAACTTTGATTAATGACTAAACTATTAATTATACCTTATTTACGATACAAAAATAATTTGAATATAAAATAGTTGTTAACTATAAATAACCTTATAATTAAAAACTCTTAAATTATGTAACGTTAAAAAATATGTCAACTTAATTATTCAACTAACTTCAATACTTACAAAATAATAACTAAAATCTTATTTAGAATAATTTTACAATGATAATTATGACAAAGAAAATTGTAGAAACGTATATTTTGAGTATGCCATCAGTAAAGTGTTTGTGTATGAGTATACCGTAAATCATTTCATAGAAGGAAGTTTGATATATTGTTTGCACAATAATTTATCCTCCGTTTAGCAAATCTTAAATTTAATATATACTCAGATTAATCGATCCATTTAGGAAAGAAAAATTATCATAAGTAAAAATTATTTTTCATTAGTAAATATTATTTTAATCAGTGTAATAGAATTATTTTATTTATAATCGTTTTAGTTAGTAATATATAGTTATGATCAATATAATGATTTATTTTGAATATAAACAATTATATTCAATAAATTTTTTACATAACTTAATAAACTAACATATTCATGGATTGCACGAAACATATACTACTTATTTATTATCCAACTTGTCAAAAAGCCTCCTTTTATTATTTAAAAAATACTTCATTCTAAGATACTGCTCACTTTTTATTTCCGGATGAGTGCCCTATTTTTATTTAATCACAATAACTAATGTCTTCACACTATCACAGATCGTAATAAACACAAGTTTGTATAGATTTAGTATACACTATTTTAAAGTATACCAATTTAATAATAACAAATATTTTTTAATGATTATACTTAATTGTACTTGTCAAGTAAAAATACATACTGTTTTGATATCTTTTAAAATTTATACACATTAAAATAGTTTGAACCACGTCTATAAAAAACTTTTTCCATTAGATGCCCAACCAGCTATTGTATTGGCCATCATCTTACTATCTTTAAACACATAAAAAAGGAAATAGAACAAAAAAAATCAGATACAACAATGGCGTTAATATGTTATCAATCTCAAAGAAGTTAAGAGTCTGTAAATTTATTTGAAGTATTTTTTATTTTTTATTTTTTAGTAATAACTAATATATTAATTGTGTATATTGTAATAAAAAATATAATAGGACTAACCTTTTATGCTCTGGATGACACTTGAAAAAACTCTAAAGGGAAAATTATTATTTAGTAAGAATTAAAATTTTATTATAAGGTTGAAATCAAAAACATTCAAGCACTAAGTTTTCCAAATATATAATACTTACCCATTTTAAATAATTTTTTCTTAAAATCCATAAATTACCTTGCATCTATTATGTTCATAACTTGTTATCAAAAACTTTTAAGTTTAAAGACCATATATGAAATCCCATGTTGAAATAGTGGTGATCATATAGTATGTATCCTTTCTGTGTATATACTAAACTTTACAATAAAGTTTTTCAAGCTTTATTGTAAGCTTTATTTTTTATCTTATTAAAATTAATAGTGTATGTTTCTTATTTTTTTTATTTTAAAGATATTTCTTATCATATCTCACCTCTCTTTATATATACTTTTTCCATCCTATTGAATTTGTATCATTTTCTATTTTAGTCTGTTCTATATAATTTGTATTATTTTTATTTTTGGGCAATGATCCACCACTTTTTTTTAATTTCATCTACGAGAAAAATTAATGGTTAGCCTAAAATAGCTCGTGAAAGGCCCTAATATTTGGCAGACAAGTCGAAGGTAACAGCACCTAACTTTCTATATATGAAATCCTTAAATAAAGTTGATATATATGGTATATTAAGTTATGATGATCAAACCATGTTGTGGATTGGTTCCAACAAGTCTTGCAAGTTGCCAACTTGCTTTTATTTTTTGTTCTTTTTTCTGGCATTCCGATAACGAGAAAAGGAATACGTGAGACTCTTAATTTGAGAGGGACTAAAGCAAGAAAGACTAGTACATTCAAATTCATTCCTTTTTTGCCACACACTACCTACAAATTCTTGCTTTTGTCTGATGCTTGCATGCGCCGGTTTTAACTGTATTTTGACATTTTTCAATCACTTATTGGTTACCATAAGCTCAACATGCAAGGTGAACGATGAATTAATCATTTTTGCAGATAGTAAGAATCAACTTTAAATTATAATGAGGGAGAAAAAGTCATCAACTACAGACGAATCTATGATTCTTATCTTTTTAAGTTATTTGTTATCTATGATCATAGGGATCTGAGTTAGGGAGTATATTGATTATTTGTATGTTACTTCACCTTGCTTGTTCAGGTCGTTGTCTATGTATATACTTCCTCTGTATTTTAATACACTACAACAAATTTAAATTTTTGCGACATTGGATTTAGTGGCAATAAAAAAAGCCACTGATTTATATTTTTGACGTATTAATTATTGATTTTTATTTTAAGTTTCAATATAAAGTGATTTAGCGACTTTATTTGGTCTTTAGTGACATATGCAATTAATACTATAGTCTATAGTGACATTTATGAGAAATGTCACTAGATCCCACGTCGCAAAAAGTGCTTTAGTGTTATTTTTTATTATGTTGCTAAAGGGTCTAATAAATGTCACTAAACTCTCCATATATACTATTAGAAATTTGAAGTAGTGACATCTAAATTAAATGTCGCTAAATATATCCCACTAAAAGTAAATTATGTTGTAGTGATAGTTGCTATAATTCCTATAGCAATTATTGTTCATTAACTGATCTTATTTGGTATATATTTCCCCATGTATAATGTAAAACATAGTCAAGTAGAATCTTATTTGATTCAACTTAATGCATATTTTCATAATATTAACTTTTTAGAAACTTTTATCATATCAAATTAAAAGATTAAAATTATGCATTGAATAGTGTGAAGTACAGAACTATAGCAACTATTAAAAACCAGATGAATTAAAAATTAACTTAAGAAAACAATTTATGCTAAGTTTTATCATTAAGTCAATAACATAAAATTACCGAACTTTGAATAACTAGTTAAATTATTTACGATTTTGTTGTTTTCTTTTTAATATTGTTCAAATTTCTACCATCTCTAATCATAATGGTCATATGACTCTCACTAATTAAGTTGTTTTTCTAATTTTTTTATTTATGCTTAGACCGTTTTGGATAATTATTTTTAAAAAAATAATTTGTGAGTTTATTTGTTAATAGATTATTAATAAATTATATGTTCTTAGTATAAAATACTATTGGTTGAAAGAAATGAGTAATTATGATAAAAAGAGAAAATATATCTGTGATTGAGATAAATGAAAAAGATAAAACTAATAAAAAAACACGGTGCAAAATAATTGAGATGCACTAAACTAAAAAAGAAAATAATGTATTTTTATACAGATACAAATACTATAAGTTAAGGTTTGTCGTTCATATCCATAGATTCTTTACCTTAATATACTATATGATGTATATATATACTAGTACATGTGACTTGTGAGTTGTGAGTTGTGACTTGTGACTTGTGACTTGTTACTATGTAAGCTAAAATAAACAGTCACCAACATAAAAAAATGGTAAAAATATCATTAGGTCAATAATGTTTAACAATATCTTAATTTTCAAAAAAAATAAAAGTTAAATATGCGTACAAATATCCTAGTTGTATGATGCTCTCATTTATTCCTGTGTTTTAAAAATTTAACTTTTAACTAATGAAGTTGAAGGCGAAATGGAATTGATATTGTCTCAATTAGAGCAAGTATCATTTTTCAGTAAGATTCTGAAAAACTTCATCGAGCTCTTTTATCCCTTCAACCTACTGTGTATTCCAAAAAAAATTATACTTTCTCCATTCTTTGATATAAAAATTCTCACTGTTTTAATTAACGTGTAATCAACAAATTGAAATAGAGTAATAATAAAAATTAAACTTACTACAAGGTCTACAAGTATGCTACTAAAAACACTGAGAAATACTTCTTTTGTTTTTTAATAGTTGCTACACTTCTATTTTTCATGCTATCCAATGTACGACTTAGATCTTTAATATCTTTAATTTCATATGATAAAAAATTCTAAAAAGTTAATATTATGAAAATATGAATTAAGACGAATCAAATAAGATCTCTCTCGACTATGTTTTACATTATATATGGAGAAATATATACCAAATAAGATCAGTTGATGAACAGTAATTGCTAAAGAAACTGTAGCAACTATTAAAAATCGATGGAATTAAGTAATATTATACCCTAATGGGGAAGCTAAGAAAAGACATGGTTGATGGTTAGTTATTAATAGAAGAATGATTGCCACAAAGTAGGATCTTTCTTTCCATAATTGTTTTAATTACTCCTAAAATCCTAATTAATGTTTCTTTTTCAATAACTGAGTTAGTGGCATAGCTGGAAATACCGAAATATATCACATTGCATGACATGAGCAAGTGAGTTTAAAATAAAGATGATCCGCACTTCACAACTTTGTTAGTTGTATTTAGAGTGGGTCGTTTATGGGCCAAACTATTAAATATTTTCTAGTTGACCCAATGGGCCTTATACTCTTCAATATCCTTGATTGCAGTAGATCTGTCTTGCTTATTAATTTATTTAAATTTTTTACAAACTAAATTTAAGTCTTTAAACACCTATTTGAAGCCTTAAAATGCTAATTTTAAAGCTTAAAACTCTTACTTTAAGCTTTAATTTTTTAATTATTTTAACCTTTAAAATTTATGTTAATGCTTAAATTTCTTACACCAAAACTTAAAGTCCTTACTCAGTGTCATCACCTTTCTTTATTAAAGGTTAAATGACCACTTTAAGAGTTAAAATGTCTATTCAAAGGATTTTAAGTTGTCAGTTTTAAAACTTAAAATGTCATTAAAAGATCTAAAATGCTCATTTCCAGCTTTAAAATGGTAACTAATTTTATTAAAAAAAACAAGTTAAAATAAATTGCAAATTTATTTTGAAAAATGGGCTAGAAATTTTACATAATTGCAGTCGTCGCATTCAAGAATTGGTTCCTTGAGTTTATAATCACTTATTCTAATGGTTAAATTATTGGCTTAGAAAGTGAGGCTTTAATGGAGTTAAGAGCAATTAGTGAAGAATATAATTGAGGAGTGATAGACAATAAAAATATTTAAATTCATTTGTTTACCTACCAAACTAGAAATATCTAAAATCTTACCTACTACAATCCATCAACCCTAGTTTAAGTATTTAATTAATATTATAATTTTTAAATATGAACTTAGTTATTATACTCCAATATTTTATTCTAATGACACAACAATTTCTTATATAAACTTTATCTACGCTATTTTAAGATGAACCAACTGTAAAAAACATCAAAATATTTCTAGTAAATATTTTTATTTGACAAATGCAATTATCAGAAAATACTTGTTTTTATTAGGTCGGTCCACACACAAAAAAAATTATAAACCAAGTATATACAAGACTTTTACTTAATCTTAACTTTCCTCCCGACCTTATGATCCAAAAAATAATCAAAAATGATACTAGAATGTTATAACCATTTGAGATGAATAGAGAAAAATTGAATTTTATTTTAGTTAGAGCCTGTATTATTATTATTTTTTTCGCTTCCTCCTCCCTAGCCTTCCCTTTTCCCCACCTACCTTTTACTCAAAAAAAAAAGAAATAAATAGTAAAAGTTGTTTAATTTATAGACTTCATCCACACTAAAATAGTGCACTTTTCTATTTAAAAAGTATAATCAAGTAATTTATTAGAAAATATGAAAATATCAATGTTAAGGCATATACTACTTTAACTTTAGTACGGACTAAAATCATACTAAGACTTACTCATTCAAGTTATGGTTACTTTTTTACTTTTATTACTAATGTTGTTCAGGGGATGAAATTGCATAAATATTATTAAGCAATATATATATATATATATATTTATGAATATTAGAATATAAAAATGTAATTAAATTAAAATAAAATTAATATAAAAAAATTAAACCATACTACTCTGTTGAGGCACTCTATAAACGGTCTCGCTATTGTCAAAATTATACTTCGTGAGATAAATTTGTACGCTATCCACTATCAAGTCAAACAAGTGCGTACAAGCTGCCATTTAGAAAACAATACTACACGCAAAATTTCCCACCTGAAGAAAACTACGTGTGCTATTTGGAAATATTTATATGTAGTACATCTTAACATTTACTATCTTTAACTACACCCAAATCGTTTTGGATTCTAAATGATAATATTGAGGTTTTTGAACTTTTTTTTTTAAAAAATTCATATGGTAACTATGAAGTTTATCAATTAAAAAATTTCGTAATTTTTTCTTGACAAAAAATGTCTATCACCTGTTAATTGAGAATATTATGGATTTTCAGAAATTGTGAGAAAAGGATATGATTGACATTTTATAATAAATGGGCGATAAACATTTTGTTCAAATGGGTCATAGAGATTTTAATTAATAAACTTTTTGGTTATCACAAGAATTTAGAAAAAGTTTATTCTACCACATGAAATATTTATATAAGTTTTAATAATGATTTCTCATGAATATTTATATAAGCTATAATGTATACATTTGGAATATCTTCATAAATTGGTCTCGATATATAAAACTTTAATATATATTTTAAAAAAAAATTATATGAAAAATAAAATATTTCAAAATATCTCTTATTTTAAGTAATAAAGAGGATTCTAACCTGTATTGAACAAGACTACCTATACTCTAGGGAATATGTTGTGGTTGTGGATGGTTTGAATGATATGTATTAATGACATCGAACATAAACTTCAATGAGGTTCTTTAATAGTTTTGTAGTTAACACTACCCATAAAATGGTCAATAGATAAGTTAGATTCTTCTATTATGATATGGATTGAAGAAAATATTAAGTAAAGGGGATAAGATTTGTGACTCAATGAGTACCTAACTTGCATTCAGTGTTACTTTTTTTTCTTAATCCAAAACAACTGTCAACGATAATCAACTTCAACTGATAACTACCACTCAATGCATTTTTTTTCCCTATATGCTCTCTAAACCACATATTTCCTCATACCCTTTAAATTTAAATCATATGATAAATATCATTTGTAATTTTACATAAATAAGAAGAATATTTGATTTAAGAGAGAACTATTTTGCACCAAAAGAAGTTGAATCGAACTCCTTGAACAAGATAACATATGATGTCATTATTCATTGTTAGATACCTTTTGTTATGAAGTTTGGCGAGGTTGAATATACAGCGAATGTTGGATGACCGGATCACACCAAGACCCTAGTTAGACAACTCGCATGTTTGTTTGCTTGTAGCCTTGTAGTAATGCATGTATGTCTTGGTGCATAGTTTTCCTCGTTTTTGAGCTTCTTGTACACATAGGGTTGCCTTGCTTAAGATCCTAGCCTAGGGGGTTCGAGCACCAACACAAAGAATTCTAAATCGTCCGTGACACTAAGCTTTGAAAAGATGATCTCACAATGTCGGTGATACTATCTATCTATGGTCTATCTATCCTTGAAAGTTAAAAACACATACTCTAAACATGTCATGACATACACAAACATAACAAATCAGTACATGGATCAACTCTTGTGAAAATAAACTCCATCCTTATCTAGCTAGCAAGTAGCAACCATAGATGGCTTAGATGCATCTTTACTTCACATAAAACCGGGCTAGAATGGAAACTTTTCTTATCAGTCATCACGGATCCTTCTATAAAATCAATAGCCATAAAAGTTAACTTTGAATAGGACGGTATTCAATGGCATGAGCACAACTCACTTGTACTAACTGAAATATATGGAGCACCGATTACGCACGAATATAAAGAACATCATGTGATCTACCAAATTAAAACCGAAGAAGCAATCAAGGAATAGAATTCGGTTATATCCAATTTTAAACATATTGATCCCCCAAAAAAACAAACACAAAAGCATTCATAGAATCATAATAGATTCTATAAAGCCATAGAATAGCTTGACAAAAGCAGAGACACCATTATGCCTATGCAACAAGTAAAAAAAAGAGATTCATTTATTATTTTCTACATGACCTAAAAGAAACGAAACAACATTGAAGGTATGCTAACTGTTGACTAAATTGCTTACATAATATAATCATGAGTGGCTGAAATGTCTGCTTGTTTTGGTGCTAATCTTTGATCTTGCACTTCATATTAGAACTCTGCCAATATTTGCTGATATTTTTTGGTTATATCAGAGCGTCAAATCCAGCCAAAAAACACCAACTTGCAGTTGATAACAATCCTCTCATGTTCATAATAATCAGTGTGGAAAAAGAGCAATGAAAAAACTATAATTTTCCCGGAACAACTAAGATCAGATTGTACAGAACATCTCAACGTAAAATATACAAACGAATCCTAAAATGAAGGATATGTACTACATCCTAGAGATTCATGCTGCAACCAACTAACCAGTCACTCACAATATCTAAAAGCTAGGATCCCTCCATCTTGGGCTTGAAATGGGGAAAAGGCCAGAAGGTGATAAAGGAAATGCAGATCCTGGAGACAGTGGTGACTGATGATTAGGACCCAAGATCCCAGATTGACCAAAAGGTGAAAATGCAAAATTTGGACTCAATGGTGGTGGAAACTGACTTCCCAGTGACAGAAGAGGATACGGAGACCTGGATATTGGAGACAACATGTTAAAGAAACCAGTTGGCGAAGGTAAAAAGAACTGAGAAGTTGGAGATGGCAAAGGAGCAGGACCATTTGTTCTAGGTGAGGGTAATGGTGGCATATTTGGGTTGGGAAGCAAGCCCAAATATGGTGGTTGCGGATGTGTCTGAGGTTGAGGTTGTGTGTGGGCTTGTTCAGGCCCTAGTGGGTACATAGGAGGTTGACCTTGAGCTTGAATATGAACAGGAGGTTGAGAATGAGGCTGTGGTTGCATCTGAGGTTGACCTTGCATATGCCTTGGACCTTGTGAGTGCATCTGAGGTTGAGCTTGAAACTGTTCAGGCATACGTGGTTGCTGTAAAAACTGACTAGGTCTAGGACTCCCATCACCGAGACAATTTTGCAGTTGCTGCACATAGGCGGATAAAGGAGACAAAGCAGGAACTGTCCAACCCCCATCTCCAAGAGAAAAAGGTTGCATCCCTCGAGGGGAAAGCTGGTTAAAAGGAGGTTGAGGTCTATGATTGAAACCAACCTGCGGTGGCCCCATAGCCGAGCCACCTTGTAGTGGAGGCTGCATTGGCATAGGAACCGAAGCAGCCACCACTGGAGGAATAGGACCTCGATTAATAGGATTTAACGGGGGTGGTCTAATGCGTTGAAGACGCATACTAGGGTGCTTAGGGGGATTATTAGGTGGTCTTGGCAAAGGATCTTGCCTCGAAGGCGAACCTGTTAACTGCTGAACAATGCTCCTGAAATCACTCTTGCTAATATTATACACCTGAGGTTGTGGTTGTTGCCTTGCAGGATTATTGTTATTAACATTACCATTAACACTAACATTACTATTAACAAAATTAGGTTGGAGCAATGGACTTTTCCTTATATTTTTCCCAATTTTATTCACACCCAAATAATCATTCTGCCTATTTTTTGAATTATCCATCTAAAACTATAATACTTCAATCCAGATTTCTCAAATACAATACAAACCACAACTTTTCTCTTTCACACTGTCTGTTCACATACAGTCAATTGTTCCAAAATTTCCTAAAATGGGTATTCAATTCTCAAAATCTCACATACAACTCTAAACAGGTAAACAATACAAATAAGGTAAAATTAAGGTTTGAAGAGCCGAAATCATACCCTTTTTCTATAATAACATGAAATTGCAGCACCAGATCTCTTCTGACGCAAATTCCTGAAATGGGTGATTGTGAAAGAACACTAATAGTACAAAAGTAACGAACTTTGGCCCAGTAAGAAGGATAAAATAAACCCGGAAACTGAATATTGGAAGTTAAGGGCTATTTGCATAAGAGGAGAATAAGAAAGACTAAAATATTGATCTTTTGTCCTCTTTATTGAAAATACCTAGAAATTTATTTTGTTTTCTTGTTCTTCGTCAAAAATCAAAATGATTGCTTTCACACGAGATGTAGGAATCTCTTGGAGAATGGAAATAATTGAATGGCTTGAATACTGACAAAAACCCTAAAAAAAAGAATATTTTAGGCAAGAAGAGGAAAGTTAAATAAATAATAGGGAAATTTGCAAATAAACACCTTTTAAAACCATTTTTTTTAAAGAAACACCTTTTATAATTTTTTTTGTAAAAAAACACCTTTTAAGAGACTTTTTTTTAAAGAAACACCTTAAATCAGTTTCCGGTGACTTTTGTCAACTTTCCGGCGTTGACTATGCCAGTCAACGCCGGAACGTTGACCAAAGTCACCGGAAACTGATTTAAGGTGTTTTTTTTAAAAAAAAGTCTCTTAAAAGGATTTTTTTTACAAAAAAAATTATAAAAGGTGTTTCTTTAGAAAAAAGGGTTTTAAAAGATGTTTCTTTGCAAATTTCCCTAATTATTATTATTATTAATTTTTTAAAAATTTTTTTTTTTAATTTTTTTTTATATAATAATAAAAATAAATTTTTTTTAAAAAAAATAATATTAATAATAAAAATAAAAATAAAAATAAAAACAAAAATTTTAAAAAAAGTTAAAAAAAATTTTAAAAAATTAATAATAATAATAATAATAATAAATATTATTATTCTTATTTTTTTTAAAAAAATATTTTTTTAATTTAATTTTTATTTTTAATTTTATTATTATTATTATATTTTTTAATTATTATTATTGTTATTTTATATTTTTTTATACTTTTTATTTTTTTTATTATTATTAAATTTTTTAAATTTTTTTAACTTTTTTTTAAATTTTTGTTTTTATTTTTATTTTTATTTTTATTATTAATATTATTTTCTTAAAAAAAATTTATTTTTATTATTATATAAAAAAAATAAAAAAAATTTAAAAAAAATTAATAATAATAATAATAAGGGAAATTTGCAAAGAAACACCTTTTAAAACCCTTTTTTGTAAAGAAACACCTTTTATAATTTTTTTGTAAAAAAACACCTTTTAATAGACTTTTTTTAACAAAAAAACACCGTAAATCAGTTTCCGGTGACTTTTGTCAACTTTCCGGCGTTGACTGGCATAGTCAACGCCGGAAAGTTGACAAAAGTCACCGAAAACTGATTTAAGGTGTCTTTTTTTAAAAAAAGTCTCTTAAAAGGTGTTTTTTTTACAAAAAAAAATTATAAAAGGTGTTTCTTTGCAAAAAAGGGGTTTTAAAAGGTGTTTTTTTGCAAATTTCCCTAAATAAGAGGGTTGTACGAAGTGGGTTAATCATAAGGAAATGAAAATGATTGGATTTTTCTATTATTATTATTATTATTATTTATTATTATTGTTTTCCTTGTGTTTCTTTCGAGTGTATTATTTATTTTTGGTTACTATTTATCAATTATTTTCATTTTATATTTTATTTTTAATTTATGCTTTAAAACATAGTCAAAGGAAATGATGTGTGATTTGTCTTTAATATAAAGTTTATTAATATCTAATTTTTATAATTTTTAATTATATATAATTATAATTATTAAGTACTGATTAGTGCATTGACAAAGCAAAAAGCAAAAAGCAAAAGAGACATTTAAAATAAAACATAAGGAGTATTTAGTAGTAAGTAGTAAGTGGTCAATTGGCAACAAGGGGGTGTTTGGTTCGTGGTTTTATGCCTATATTTTTTTTTTTTTTTTGACTTTTAGCTTTTGACCTGTTGGTTGGACAAACAACCAAAAAAATGTTTGATAAATGACGTTTAAAGCAGCTGAAAAGCTGAGTTTTAAACTAAAATGAAAAAGTTATTTCAGTTAATTTTTTTTTGTTGGCTTTTGGCTTGTTGGCCAACTTTTTTATAATAAACATCCAATGACATTCCAATTTGCCAAACATATTTACAAACAACTGACCTTTTCAACTAGCTTAAAAGCCAATAAAAATAACTAATATTTTTAACTGGTCAAACAAGCCAACTAAAAATGTCTACAGCCAACGGCCAATTGCCACATACCCAAGAAGTCAAAAATAACTTTAATTTTTTGGTTTTTAGGTGAAATTAGAACTTCTGTCATGCAAAAAAATGACCGGGAGATTTTTATATACCAACAAAAAAAATTGATACTAGAAGATAAACTAATAAAAAAATATTTTAATCAATAAATGATATAAAGGTGAGATTTTATATATCAATAAATAAACTGAATTCATTGTTATGAAATTGCCGCAGAGGTCTTTATTCGGATTATCAGATCTGTTTTCGAATTAAGTATTTTGAGTCAGTTTAAAATCGAGTTTTGTGTTCATATTGATTTCTATATTATTTTAAATTCATTTTGAAATCGGATAAAATCGATCCAATTTCAAGATCAGACTAATATCGACTCAGAACACCTCTAGAATGCTTTAAAATTGGGGTTTTAATCTAATCCATTTACACTTTTTTTTTTGGTTTATTAAGGTAGTACAAGTTAATAAACCCTACACAAATTAATAATGATTCCACGAAACATTCACCAAAGTTTCATCTTTCATCTTTCATTGCGTAATTGTGGTGGTCGGAGTTCAGAACTACCCAAAAATCTGCGACTGGTGAGTGTAATCTCTGTTTGTTATCCTTAAAGCTATGTTTTTTGTTTTTTTTTTTACTAGTTTCCTTTGCTATAATCCATTCCTGTTTTTATGATAATTTTTCCATTACTATTTAATAGTACACTTTTGCTTCCTTCCATTTCTGCTCAACCAGAACCAATTGATTCTAGGATACCCAAGTTTATTTCCAAATTAGTTCGTCATTTCATGATATGATTTATGTTTCAAGTGATCTTCCAATTCCCCCATATCAGATTCTCACTTGTAGATTTTGTATTTGAAAATCGGAGGCATTTTAAATGAATAAAGAATTAAAAAGATTAAAAAAAAAAAAAGCAAATTCAAGATCTTTGTAGTGTTCTGCAATATGGGTATTGTTGATTAGGTTAAAACTTTTGGGGTTCTTTTATTAGATGTTGATTTATCAAACTTGAGTCGTCGACTTGTGATAATTGGTTTTGAGTGTGGACATGATTGGTATTCAAAGAAAAATCATTAGATTGTTTGAGATATCCAATTCAATGTAACAATTTTTGGATATTTAATAAGAATTAGATTGTTTGAGGTAATTGGGTATGAAATTAAATATAACAGATTTTGGGTTATTTTGACAAGTTACCAAAAGTATGGATGCTTAAGAAGAATGGAGCACAAGTTTGTGGATTCAGCCACTTGTGATTGTTTGAATTGATGATGGTTTTATTTCAATTGGTGTTGTGGTGTGACATTTTTTTGATGCAAGGTTAACTTATAGAAGTACTTTTCTACTTGTAAATCAATCTTTTATCCTATTATCATTCCCAAAAATTTGATTAAAAGGATGATGTCATGCTTGGCTTTTGTTTAAAATTGCTAGGAAGTGATTGGAGGTTTCAGTGAAACATAATTCGCTACTTAGTTCGCCTTTTGAATTCGCGATTTGCCAAAAATAGTTCAAAAATAACCTAGAACTGACCATAATTCGCTTTTTTGATTTTCGATTCGCGAGGTAATTAGTGAATCATGTAACACTTGGAGGTTTTAATATTTGTCCTGAAATTCTCTGAGCTTACTTAGAATATGCTACAGGATAGTGTATATGTGGAACTGGAACAAAGCTTTAGCTTTGATACCTGTTACAAGAAATTCCATATCTATTATTTCCCCATTCTAGTTTTTCTAATTAAATTTGTTCTAGATTAGTATGTTACCTTTGTTGACAAAAGCTATTTCTTGGTTTTTGATGTTTTGTATTGTGTGTGGCTGTTTGCTTGAAGATTAAACTGTTTGTTCTTCAATAAGTTGGACTGATGACTCGTATAAAGAGATCTTTATTTTTTTCATTTGATCTTCCCTATCAATTTTCTATTTTGCACCATTTTTGCATCTACATATTTTCTCTTAGATCTTCATAACAAAGAGACTAAAGGGGTACATTAGTATATTATGATCTAAGAAAAATTAAGGTAGATTCAGAACTAGTCCCACTACGAGTCCTTTCCCTCCACCTTGTTTTCTTCTTTTTTGGTGTTGGTGTTCATTGGTTTGAGTGAACTGAGAATGTATTGGATACTCAAGATCCAAAATATTTACAAGAGGCCTGTTAATCACCTTTTTGAGAGCTCACTTTTGGCTATCGTCACCTATCATACTCTCTTTAGCCTTGAACTACACTTGAGTACCATTAGTACACCTTCATTAGTTTTATCTAGGCCTGGATTTACAAGGTGGCAGGAGTTGGTTTCGTAGGAGAAATTACATGAAACATAATAATTAAGAAATGGGGATGGGGCTAAAGGGAATTTCATCCTAAAAAAAGATACTGCTATAAATAATAATAATGCTCTCTTTGCATTCTCATCTGTTTTTCTTCTTTTTCTTTCTTTTCCTCTTTCCTTTTCTTGCTGTTCTTTTCTATAACTTCATTCTGTTACATCTGGTATCATATAAGTTCATTCCAAATCTGATAGCACCTAACATTTCTCAATGCATTGAAGCTATTGAATATGAGGTAGTGATAATGATAGTCAATAGACCCAAGGGCACAAAGTAACTAAGGCAAGTGAGGAACAGAAGGTTTAACAGAGGGCAGAAAAACTCTAAGCGAGGAAGCTGTGGAAATATCATTAAACTCAATGATTGGTATAAGTATTCACAAGATTATGAAGATGGTGGGGAAGATACTAACCTAGGTAGCGAGGTAGTGATAATGATAGTCGATGGACCCAAGGGCTACACATTTTCATTTCCATTACCACAGTGGAGAAATTTGGAACTCCTTTATTTCCATATAAAAAACTTTGGGGTGACTTTAGGAACTGGACTAGAGGTTCATGGAAGGGGAAATGTAGGGGAATAATGTTGAGTGTTCCAGGCTTGGAAATCTGAGCGGATATTCTTCCGTTAGGTTTGGATGGTTTTTCTTTTTTAATGGCTCAAAACATTGGGGGTGACAGCTACCAATTGGAATGAACACTCGACAAAGTTCTAATTGGAAAGGATGAGTTGGCAAGGGGTTCATGCTCTAGGATGCTTCTTAGTATCACTTAAGTCCACGATTAAAACAATCTAGATGGAGAAGCAAGGCCTTCTGTTAGAATTGATGCCAGAGGTATGATCAAGGGGTGGAGTCTGATTCCCAGAAGTTAGACAAGGCTCTTGAATGTTTTTGTGGAGTACTTACTACTTAATTAGAATGATGTAGTGATCAGAATGCCAAGATAGTTACCAGGACAGTGTAATTGAAAGGACACTCAGTGACCTTATAAGAAAAGTAGCAACTGTTGACTGTTCGTCCCTATAGATATACACTCTTGAAAAAGATGATATAGTGTTTGATCAAATACATTCTCCCAGCTGGAATCATCGACTATTCCAACAGTGCCTTTTCTTTTCCAATATGGTTGGTCAAGAAAAAGGATGGCTCATGGCATTTTAGTGTCGATTATTGAGCACTCAACAAGGAAACCATCCCCGGCAAAAAATTATATTTCAGTTATGGACTATTTACTTGATGAGCTTATGAGGTGAAGGATTTTTCTAAACAGATTGACCATCAGAGCACTATGAGTTTCTGGTGCTTCCTTTTAAGCTCATCAAGGCTCCGGAAATATTTACTCTTCAAGCCTTTCTTTCCAAATTTGGGCTCGATTTCTGTAGTGATAGTTTAATATACATTAAAACTGAGGTAGGCAATTTCTTGTTGTTGCGAGTTTGGGAGGCGAGTATGGCAATAACTTCATAGTGAACCAAACAACTCATCATATAAAGGCACAGTAAGGGCAAAAATGAAATATTAGAATTATGTTGGAAGACGTTACAGGCAGCAACAGTAGGTTTTGGTGCATTCAACATTATTTTGGCTGATCTATGGTTCATGTACCCAACTCAAGTCTTTTGGTATTAAGGTTTTGGCATTGTGGTGTTAAGAGTCTTTAGATGTATTCAGTGTAGACTGAATTTGTTATTGTAATTCAGAGTGTAAAAAGAAAAGATTAGGGCTTTATAAGCAGGATGTCTCTCCGTGCTTTCTTTGGTGGCTGTGGATGTCGTTGGAAATTCGGAATAAGATTGGTGCATGTTGGTCCTTCTTCGTAGCTTATAATCTGGTGTTAATGATATTTCTCTAATTAGGGTACACTGAACCTCTAATTTTCATTATTGCCTTTCTTTGTGAATGTCTTCAATTTTAGATGACCAGCTTCGGCAGTTTATTGTGAATGTTTCCTAGCGAAACCACAATTTTTCTTGTCTAAAATACTTCAATTATCTCTGGCTCTCTGCTTTTGAACAGTTACCTGTGTGCATTCTGCAGATTTGATGCTTTCTTAGCATTGGGAATGATTACAGGATGATCGCATTATGCAGAGTTTATGGTTGAGAAAGCAAGGAAGCCTAAATGTGTAACCGAAAATTGTTGATAAATGAAAGAGATCAGTGGATTCTGATGTTGTCACTGAATGATTAATCTCGAAATCAGTCTCTACAAGTGTCATATACTGGGAAAGAAGAAGTTACAGGCAGGCAAACCTTATGGAAATTAAGACAGTAGTGACACGAATGGAGTTTGATCATTAGTTAACTTGTTATCAGCCTCTTCAAATTTCACATTTAGGGATACCGAGCTGGGACGTGGACAACAGCGCCTTGTTATACACAAATAGTCTCCTAGTGGGTTCACAATGGAACTTTCTGATCTAAGTAATGGTAGCAAAATTCTAGATGATGTCCTGCATCGTCGGCTGAAAAACAGAGAACGACAACGTAGATACAGGGAACGTAAACGTTTAAAAGTTGATTCTACCCATGCTCATGTAACTAACCAGGAATCCAATATGCAACTTATACCACTGCTAACAAATGTGACCGTGGAACAAGTTGTAACACGAATCCATTGCAGACGAGATTGGAAAAAGGATGCAAGGAGGGCACATGCTACCAATGAACCCATATGCAATGTGCAACCTTCTAGTGGTCAGTCGTTGGCCAGTGAAGATCACACGCCCCATGTTCCTTCAGGAACTCAGGAAGCTGAACAGACTTGGAAAAGTGAAGCTTCGTTTGTAAGTAACGTTTACCTAAATGAAGGCGAGAAGGTTAGAATTAAACGCGGGAGAAGAGACTGGAAGGCAGAGGCTAGAAACAAGAAATAGGTAGCTCACTTGCAAATTGTGACTTTACTTTTTGCTTGTTACCTTCGTATCCCTTTTACCGTTTTTCTTCACACATTTGATGTTATATGCAGATTTATTTCTGCAGTGAGTCTATTTTTCCACCTGCTTGGTAATGTCTACTTGGAATTGGAGCTGTGCAAATCAGGTTAGCATTGGTTAATTGGAAATACTTGTTGAAATTGAACTGGAAAAGTTTACATCGATGAAAGACAAGATCTCTTTTTTATATGTAGGAGACACGTATAAACATTTTACCAGAATTAGTTTAATGACATGTGGTTTTGTACCGGTGTTTATATGTATTGTAGACTAAATTCATTTTCTGAGGATTTTAACCTGAGGTCACTTTGACATTTATACGTATGATGAATATGTAAAAGTTCATTGATGCCTTGGAGGGAATATTGTGTTCGTGTCTGAATTTTTGGAGGTTGATGGTGAAGAAGAGTGGTAAAGAACTTTTATTCTGGTGTGGAAATATGAAACCCTAGAAGATTTCTGAAAGAGCTGTAAAGTTACCTATATTCTAGGAGGAGTGCTGAAAGAATAGAAATTTTGATTATTAGAATATATGGAATAGAATATATTCTAGGAGGTTGATAGTGAATTTTTGTTCAAGAATGAAATCTTAGCGGAATTGTCCATATCCGATTCATCCTTCGGAACTATATCACATTCCGGATTTGATGAAGTAGGATGAATTGAGACGGTACTTTGTAAATATTACTAGTCAACAATTTGAACTACATATAGCAAGCTCCCATGGCTGCTCTAGCTTGAAGTGGGAGATGCACAACTCTTACCAAAGAGAATACATTAGTCTTATTGATCATCAAGTGATGTTCTTTAGCATGCCCTTTTACCTCTCAAGTTTGAATTTGATGATTTCCTCGCTTCCTATCTCTATAAACAACCTATGGTATAAAAAGTTTAGAGACTGATGTCATTTTGAGTGGCCCGCATGAACGACTTGTACTCGTCATCTGGCAAACTCGAAAGATTGAAGATCTTATTAGCAGCTCACTTTACAACATCCTTGCAGAGTAATGTATGCATAATTGCTGGCTCGGTAAGAGTGTGAGACACTACCATCATTTTCTCTCATCTTGAAACCAACCCGAACCAACTTTTTCAAATATGTCGAGCTATTGCTCCCAGCGGAGAGTCTTGTAAATCCGATGGTTGTGCCTTGGTGCTAGCATGATCTTATATCTGTCACCTTCGACCTGCTTCTCATATTTTATGTTATGGCCTGTTGTAGTTTTAGTGCTTACGATAAGAAACCATGAAAGATGGGGGTGTTTGTTAAACTGCTTTTGGGTTGGTTTTTTTTGGTGGGATTTTGGCCTTTTGCTTTTGGGTTGGTCAAAAAACTATGCTTGGTAATTGATTTTTCAATTAGTTAAAAAACTCACTTTCATACCAAAATGTAAAAACTAACAAAGTTAGCTTTTTTCAATAGTTTTTGGCTTCTTGGCTCACTTTTCTCTAATAAAATAACAACCAATATTTAATTTTACCAAATATCTCTTTAATCAATTGGCTTCTTCAACTAGCTTAAATATTAATATTTTCAGTCAACACTCTCTGTTAGTCAAACAAGTCAACTATAAAAGCCAATAGCTAATTCAGCCAACACTCTCATTTGCCAAACACCCAAAAAGTTCACACTAATTCTTAAATGAGACGGTTTCACGGTAAGACCATTTCTATTGGGCTGGTCCAATATATACCTTTTGTCTTAAAGTGATCACTTATAATGTTAAAATGATCACTTACAATCAAAATATTCACTTTTTATAGTCTTTGAGTGGTCATTTATAACCTTAAAACGACCACTTACGATCTTAAAATAATCAATTAAAGAAATAGGCTAATTATATGGGCCCGTCTCATGATGAGATGGTCTCATATAAGACGAACTGAAAAGTTCATTATGCAATACTTGGCAATACGAGAAAGAAAATGCCAAGAGATTGCAATCACCACATAATAGTTTTCATAAATTGGTATCACTATGAGACGCCCTTTATGGGTTAAGCCCAACTAATACCAATTCTGAGAATATAAGGAAAATTTGAAATCCGTAGGCTAAAAAAAATTAATTAAATAAACTAAGACTCAAACTATTTCCAAAAGTAAGCGTGAAAATCTCAAATCTATGGTTTGGAGCTGTTTGCAGTTACTAACTGCGAACAGCCATAAAAGACAAAATAGTTGTTCGCAGTTACTAACTGTGAACAGCTGTTTTGTCTTTTATGGCTATTCGCAGTTACTAATTGCGAACAGCTAATTAATATATTTTTTTTCCTTTATTTTTGAGTTGTTTGTTGTATTTGCACTAGAGACATTAGAATAGGTAATTACAAGTCGATGTATCTTTAAGGCGGCATGATTCATCGCCATAAGTCAAAGCTTGGAGGCTATGATAAAGTAATTAAACATATATATACAACAAAATATATACAAATGTTTGAAATATACAACTCAATTAAAATATATGTATATATGTACATAGTCGATCCAAATACACAAAAGTTAAACGTTAACGCTCACGACCCTCATCTACCCTATCCAACTGAGTTGGTCTCCTTCGCCTCCTATGATAAGCATTAGATGGTTGCCACTCCAGCTTTTCCATGGTTGCTAAAATACCAGTGTGTCTATCAGAAATAACGCATAAACCCATCCTCTGTGTGACATGCTTACGAATACAAGGCATGAACCAGGACCATGCACTTATATTCTCCTTCTCTACTAGAGCAAAGGCCAATGGAAAGATTCCCTTATCACCATCTTGGGCAATGGCAGTCAATAAAGTATGACGATATTTACCATACAAGTGTGTGCTGTCAATGGCGATAAGAGGTTTACAATAATTGAATCCTTCAATGCAAGGTTTAAAGGCCCAAAAGACACGTTGGAAGGTCCTAATATTAGGTCTCACGTATACACCCGTGTCATTGTCCTCCTTAAAATACCACTCAAGTACTAACCCCGGGTTGGAAATTTGCAAAGCTTCTAAAAAGCGTGGAAGGAGTGAGTAAGAACCTTCTCAGGTCTCGTAAATGGACAACAACGCTTGTTGCTTTGCACACCACGCTCTCTTATAATTGGCACATCCACACCAAAACGATCTTTAACCATCTGCCGTACGACAGATACCTTAATGGATGGGTCTTTAGTAACACAATTTCCAATAACATTGTTAATGACAGAAGATGTCAGGTGAATGTGTCCAGCCGTAACAGTGTCACTACCCAATACACAAGAACCATGCTTACCCTTATAGGAAACAATACGCCATGAAGACAAATAAGAATCAAACGTAGCCCTAAGTTTCCACGTACAACCCCGCTTGCACTTCAAGGTAAGGAAAGTTTGGTTCGAGGTCTCCGTTCTGTACTCCACATTTCTGCGAATATGATACACTCTGATAGCTTCCAACAATGATTCATTGCTATCAAACATCATACCCTTCTCAAACTCTCCCTCTTCGGTGTATGTGGTATCACAACCCCAAGTCCTCCAGGAGTTGTCCTCCTCATACTGGTCTAAAGGTGGACAGAGGACATAAGGTGTAGGAAGAATGATTGTAGGAATGTTGCCTAGGGTCAGGTCATTTGCTAGCGCTTCTTCATCGACATCCACATCGTCCTCAGAATGATCGTTAATGAGCTCATTACTCTCATTTTCATCATCCCAAGGTCCTGTCTCAGCAATTTCTCCTAAGTTAACCATTGAATCAATTGGAACTTGATTCGTAGGGAGTTGAGAAAAAACACAAGATGCGGAAGAAATGGCGGGATTTTTAGATTTCTGAGTTAATATAAGCATAGGGGTAGGAGTAGGATTAGAAGCAACTACATTCCCTAATGGTACTTCTTCTACGTATAACTCCAAATATGGAATTTGGGTGAACTTTGAATGCTCCCACATCGTATCTATAGCCTCATCATCCTCAACAGGAAAGGCAAACACTTCTCTACTCATGGCATATTTAAAGCTTATATTACGGTACTTCTAGTAGGGTACAATCCAATCTTAGAACATATAAAACGTCTAAAGTGGTTCAAATCCATGTTCGAATTGCAAGCAACAACTTACGTCTTCCCCCAACATAATGAACTTTGCCACTATTTTTTCGAATACTACCATTCCAAAAACATACTATAATCACGCGAAATGATGCCATTTTCTACATTAATACAAAGAAAATCAACATCAACATCAACTCATGCCCATACAAGTACATTATATTCATTTGATTATAATCTTTTTTGGTGTAAAAATTATTCAAATTCTTAATGTAACTAAGTTTATACATATATAATACACATAAAATCCAAATAATAAACCAATTCATAAGTTCATAAATAATATTTCTAATACCAACATCAACATCAACATTGCTAATAATATTATCAACATTGAATTCAACTAATTCAACAACATTACTTCAAAATCCAACATAAAGCTATAAAAACAATTAAAAATTACCTTCAATGCTTATGAATGATTCAGAATAGTCTTGATTTAACAAGTAGAAACCTACATTTGAAAAAATAAACAAATTTGGTTAAAACCCTAAAAAACTACATATACACCTAAAAAACACAAAAAAAATTATCTTTGAGCAAGCTAGAGTATTCCACACTAATTTTGAAGTGCCAAATTGAAAGAGGAATGCAAGAATTGATGGAATGAATCAATGCTTTTAGAGGGAGAATGTCGAATGAAGTTAGGGTTTTGAGAAAATGGATAAAAATGCGAAAAAATGAAACTGACCTGTGTTTTTATAGAACAGGTCTGTTCGCAGTTAGTAATTGCGAACAGCAAATAAGACAAAATAGCTGTTCGCAGTTACTAACTGCGAACAACTATTTTGTCTTATTTGTTGTTCGCAGTTACTAACTGCGAACAGCTTCAAACCATAGGTTTGGGATTTTCACGCTCGTTTTTGGAAATTTTTTAAAACTTAGTTTATTTAATTAATTTTTTTTAAGCTTAGGTATTTCAAAAATTCCAATATAAGTAGCTTGTTTTTAGATCGTTTCTTGGGCATCTCATTGTCCATATTTAAGTGCATGGCCCAACATGAGCCCATTACATCGAGCTTGATAGATGTGAATGAGGCTACACCTTTTCTGAATTTATTGTAACCTACTTTTCTTATGTTTATCAATGCATAGCTTGGATGATTAATATTCTAAATTATTTATCAATAATTACTATAGACAATTGTTTCAAAAAAATAAATTAAGACAATTGATCTATTAAAAATATATAGTGAAACATACAAAGATAATAGTATATGTAATAGTATACTCCTTCCATCCATTTGATTTGTACCTAATTTTTATTTAGGGTTAACACATTACTTTACACCCTTTCTTGTTAATGATTCTTACAATTTTCTTTCAATATTATTATAAGTTCATGCTCTTCTCTAATTGCATCCAATTATTTATTCATCCCATTGTTATTTGTCTCATTCGCCAACTATAAATTACTCCCTTATATTCATTATTATTATCTCATTTACTTTTTTATATTATTTACTAATCACTCTTAATTTGCATTTAATTTTAATTACTAGTTAGAATATAGTCAAAATTGATCTTATTTGATCGTCTCAAAGTAAATTCTATTAATATTAACTTTTTATAATTTTTAGGATTTAATATTTGCATTGACAAATATGTGATAACTAATTAAAACATTATCAGCAAATGAGAGAGAGAATATATTTTCGTAATTTTATAGGAGTATAAAGTATATTAGTAGATGTTATAAAAGCTCTGAATTATACTTGATAACTAAACATAAATACAAATGTTATTCAATAAATCATATGAAAGTGATAACTCAAATTAAAAATTACAATTTATCTATTTTTTTACTTTTTATCGCAAATAAATTCCTCTCCATTTAACTTTGAAATAAACGTATATAAAAAATTTAAAGTCGAGTAGTGTTTGAGCGAGATTGAAATATTTTGTGTATTTTTGTCACCACCTTACATCATTTATCTTTAGTTAAATAATTTGAATGAATATTCATCTGTCATACATAATTTTTTTTTATTTTAATTTATTTTAATAAATTTATATCATTTCTATTTATTTAGAGGATTGAATCTTGTGGGATGTGACAATTGTAGCTCTAAATCATGAAAGCATCACAATTCACACCTAATTACTGGCTAGTGGTTACACATAGAGAAACCAAGTGAGAGGTGAAATGGGTATCCAATGGGTTTCCTGAATGACCATTAAAACTCAAAAGTTGTTTATCTGCAGGCTGCATTTGCAACACTACATTACATACACATTCAATAATGAAATTTCACCATCCAATCATTAACGTTTCATGCTCCATGGACCACCATGTATGTATGATTGTACAGCTGGTCTTGGACAAGACGACCTTATAATGAGACCATCAATTTGGGCCGACATAATTTGCACATGTAACAATCTGGGTTTTTTTTTTTTGCATTTTTCAATTTTGATGTTAAAGGTATCAATTTTGACCTTCAAAAATATCAATTTTCAAAATTATACCTTTAAGGTCAAATTGATAAATGCCCGGAAAATTGAAATATTGCACGCACAAATTGGGCAACCCCAAATTGACGGTCTCATGATGAGACCGTCTCGTCCAAGTCTTTGTGATGATTTTAACAGACACGTTCTTGTTATTTACTTTATCTTTTTCCTTTCTCCCTTTTTTACTTAATACATCTACGTGAGAATCAAGTTTTGTTTTGATTGAACTATATATTTTTTGCATATAAAATTTTGGTTCTATTTTACTAGTCCCTTTTCTTCCTTTAATTTATCCTATACTCAAAAAAAAAACTCCCTTCATTTCAAAAATAACTCATGACTATTATTTCATTATTATTTTGAGACAATTCAATAACGAGTTCTCTTTTTCATTAAGTATTTTTTTATCATTCGAGTCAATTCACCACGCAGGAGGCTTACTATTTATGTGATCGATTGCGACACTTTCCTCCTAAGTCCTAACTAACTCTGTCAAAACCCAAGAGGGTTACTATTCATGTAATCTGCTCACTTTCCTTAAAAAACATGCAAAATCAAAAATTTATTATTAAGATCGTCTTATCGTGGGATAATTTGATATATGCTGACCCAATTCTAATTTATTAAAAAATAGTTTAGATTTAGTTAATTTTTTTAATATATATAATTTAAGTTGTTTGTATAAACCTATCTCACTATGAGATGGTCTCAAACAAGACTTATACAGTGGCAGACCTAAGATTTAAGAAATGAAGTTGCGAGCTTAATAAAAGCGTCTTGATTTTCATTAATAAGTAAATAAAATTGAAATCATAATTTAAACAAATTAAAATTCTAATTCATAAACAATTAAAACAAATATTACCTAAATCATACACAAAAAAAATGATTTTATCATTATTGAAAGCAATATAAAATTGAAACCAAATCAAAAATACTCATAAATTGCAATTTACACATATAAAATTGATAGTATCTTAAAATTATACCCAAAGCAGATAATTGACGTGTAGATGTAATGGACTGGCGGTTCATGGACGTTCATCTCGACAGGCGGCAGCAGCGGTCAGCGAGTGTGGCGCGGGGAGGCAATGGGAAATAGAGAGGAGGTCGGGGGAGGAAGAATCGAAGAAGCAAGATCGAAATATCAAATATTATAGGGAAACTAAATAGTCAATAATTTTCTTCCTTGAATAGTGATTAATTGTAATTGCTCTCATAAAGTATTAGTAGTAATAAGGTTAAAATAAAAAATTTCTAAATATAAGTGATGTAGCCCAGTGATACTAAAATATCCATATTTACCAACGGGTCTTAGGTTTGAGACCTAAGTATTACTTGGTGATGAAATGAAGTGAGCAATAAGGTCCAATTAAAATTCATTTTCGATCCGCTTCATTTATAGTTTTATACAAATAAACGGCCTTATCAGAGCCTAAGTCAGCCCATTTATAGCCTAATTCGGCCCATTTTAGACCTTTCAAGATGCCAATTGCCGAGGGAGGACCATCATACACTTTGTTACAATATTGGAGTAGAATGGCTATATGAATTTGTACACTTTCTCAAATCTACAGATATTAATGAACTGAAATTAGTCTAATTAATGGAAATTACTGATGTATTGAGTCCAATATTAAATTGAATAGTTGAATCAAACTTTACGATATCTTTTTTCGAAAGAAAAAAAGATATCTTTTATACATAAAAGCATCCAAATTAAGTTATATTAAGGTTTGAAATTTGAATTTATGTCGAGTCAAATACAAAATAATTAAGTTATATCAATTACTAACAAGTAATAAGCCAAATTTAACGGTTTATTCAATCCAAGTTACATATAAAAACAAACCTAAAAATAAATCTTACCCAATTTAATATTTAATCAATACGTACAAACTTTAACTATAAGCGACTACCAATCAATCAATGTTATTTTGTTTTCCGGCTTGTATAAAAAAAGCATTAGTCTAATCCACCAAAAGTGCAATCATGATTTTCTACTATTAGAGTATAGAAGGCGTCTAAATTCATTCAAGGAAAAAAGGAAAAGACGGAAAAGTTCCTAAAATTTTCAACCACTCCTCACTACTTTGTTGAATCATGGACAATGACGAGAAACAAAGCCGACTTGACGGCCGAGCCATTGAATCTCGACACATGATCCGCCCGAATTTGTACCATTCAAGTTACAACCATTAGGTGCGTTCCTACTTATTTGATTATCCATTGCATACAGATTAAAAAATAGTACACAAATTATTATATGAAATGGGTCTTATTGATGTACCTTATATATAGGTTAGATAGTCCATTTAATATTTATTATGCGAATATAGGCTCATTGTTTGATGTCATCTCATCGAGGTGGTCTCTTTTAAGAGTAACTCTATTAATTGAGAATTAAAATATATGGACGAGAATAAAAAAAAGTAGGGCGGACATTTCTATCAAAGAAAATTGTAACAAAGTAAAAGGGACGAAATTAAAAGGAAAGTGATCTCTTGAAAACATGAGAGTTGTATATTTTGGAGCTTTCAAACAAGTTAATGCAGTTCCTTTAAATAATAATCAGGCAAAAACAGTGTAACATAATTTATTAATTGATAATTAACTTATAAGTTCTTGATTAGCTAATATAGGCAAACAATCTTTTCAATCTGACTGAAATTTAATTTTTTATTTATAATCCATCTTAAGGCTGCTAGCAAATAATATAAAGTTGTGACACTTAAAAAAGTTATCTAGAGTTGTCTTTTGTTGTAGACTTGTAGCATACTACACATTCACTATAAAACAATTTGTAGCAAGATGGGGATTGAAACAACCAAAATCACGTTGGATTCGTTGAATCCTCTACGATCGCGTTTTTTATTAGAATGAGATGAATAAAATTGTGCTATTTGATTACAAAAATGGGTGAAGATTGTTTTAGTTAAAAAAACAAGTTGGAGTCGATATGAGCTGGTTATATTTTGTGTATGTATGAATATAATTAGGTGGAATTGTTTGGAATGTTGATATTGATTATGTTTGAAATCTTATACGATAATTAAAAATAAAAGTTATAATGAAATGTTTAATTTATGTTTTCTACTGGAATTAGTATAGAATTACGTATAATGTAAAATATGATTATTTCTAACTATTTCAAAGTGAATACATATGATTGAATAGATTTTTTTACAAGAATAAAATTTTGTAATTGAATAAGTATAGAAAATTGAATGTGCTAATATAGAATAAAAGCATAATTACTTATTGAAAATAGGTTAAATGATATTTTATTTCAGTATGAAGAGTCAATTATTCAAAATCATTTTGGAAATAGTTTTTAAATAAAATAATTAATTTGAAAATAATAAATACCACATGAAAGAATGACAATATGATGCACTACTGATTATATGAAGAAAAAAAAAAGCAATTTTCCCTGTTACATATATTATGATTACTTTTTTTTATATAAAGTTTTTCAACTAGGGTAATAATTACTTTTTAAGGCGATTATAATACAATTTTGTATTTATGTAATCAATCATTTTCATAAACTTTACATAAATTTCAAATAAGATCTTTAATAAAAGTAATAAGGTTTTTTTAATTGTGCAGATTATAAAATGTCTTATGTAAAAGAGAATACCACACAACCATCTCAGAGCCTGTAATATTGCGTCACTTGGTAAAGCATTGTAAAAATGAAATTTGTTATGTAACAAATCATTTATTATATTGTATTATTTTGTATTATTGTATGATATGATATAATGATTAGAAATTAGATATTGATTTTGATATGTGGTTTATTAATTTTGATCTTGTTTGAGTAAGTAACAATTAACTAAGGGACTATTAACATTCTTATTGTCCTTCATTTAACTTATAAATTAATTAACCAATGAAATTTTTTTATTCATTACCTCAACAAAATTAAAAAAAAAATCCATAAAAGAAAAGATTTCAAATGTAACCAAAAAAAAAAACTCAAAGGAATAATACCATGAAGTAAAAGTTTTGTATAGACTTAATCTACATTATTTTAGTGTTCCTCAAGCATTGGTGGAATGAGCATTTTAGACTTTAAATTGGGCGTGAATTGACCACTTAAAACTTTTGGAATCATTTTAACCATTGGTAGTGGAAAAAGGCTTGTAGTCGGGACTTTAGACCTTGAAGTAGAGATTCAAGTCTTATAATGGGCATTTTAACGATTAAAGTAGGTGGAGAAGGGAAACTAAGACTTAGATTAGTGGTTTTAAGAGTTGAAAATAGCAATAAATTTGAAAATAAGTGTTTAGATGGTTGGAATAAATAGTTAACATATAAATTTAAGCCTCTTGAGAAGGTAGATTAAAACTTAAAGTGAAATTTTAAATTTAAATTTGAAACCTTATAATAGATAAGAATGTGACCGTGTATAAGATTTTATGTTATTTTTTTCTGTTTGTTTTTGGTTGAGGGACACTCTCTAGTCAAGGTGTAGGTCTTGTGGGTCATATTTATTCAAGTCCTGCGTCATCACATTCAACAAGAATATACTCCATGAATGTGCTTCATATAAGATGTCAAAAATATGGTTTGATCACTTAGCTTTCTAAAATTAAGTGGAAAATTTTGCCTTTTGAATTGTTACACTAATTACACTTTGTGTTTGATTAAAAGGGTTGTGTGAAATTACTAAATAATTAAACTATTATTTTGTAGACATCATTTAACTAGAAATTACTAAATAATCATAATTTTATTTTGTTGATCCATTTAAATTAATAATATCTTAATACACATAATGACAAATAATAATTAGAGAAACTGTAATTTTGAATTTTCTAAAAGAAAAAAATTTTGTAGACACATAGCATTATAGATATAATATATATTTTTTGGAGACAATAAAATTAGGGTTAATTTCTAAAATAAAAAAATATTATAAGTGTAAAAGTGGTAACTTTCTAATAAATTAAAAGATTCTTAGGCTTACTCAATAATTAAAGGTTATTGAAATGATACTACATAACATTATTTATAATAGACTTTAGTACATCAACTTATGTCATCATTTTAAATAAGACGTTTTTAAGACAAATATATTCATAGAAAAACAGAATTCAAGATAGGGATTGAGATGACAAAATTCACGTTGAATCCTCTACGATCGCAAACTCCTTATTAAAATGAGATGAGTAAACTTAAAAATTGTGCTCTTCAATTCTCCAACGCAAATGTGGGTAAAGATGATATGTTTGTAATTATGGAAAATGATAATTGACAAAACACACTGTATACACTGTATACAGCAATTAAATGAGAAATTACTTAATATTTATCCGATCTTGTTAAAGAATTCGATTGTAACACAATTTTAAAATCAATTTAAACTATGCAAAAATCAATATGTATATAAAAATTCGATTTAAAACCGACTCAAACCGCTTCATTAAAACGAGCACCTTTAGTTTCACCTTCTTCTTGGGAACCTAATTAATGATATGCCTCAGAGGAGAATATATTATGGGATCATTATACAGTATGCAGCTGTTTTTTTGGTACCATTATTGCTTTTTCTAGAGAGGAATTTCTTTTCTTAATTTAGTAGGTTTAGAAAACTTCAACAAAATACAAAAATGTTCAAAGCGAATTTGTAATAAAAAAAATTATCTTAATTCGTCTGAAATATTTACTACAAAACAATTTTGTTACTGTTTATAATTCAAGCTAACTTTATATACTGCCGATAACGTATAAGAAAAATATAATCTAATACAATTTTATATTCACATATTAGTATCATCATCATCATACTCAGTGTATTCCGCTCACAGAAAAACTATGGACAGCGTCTGGAGAGGTAAGGCCAGCGGCAACTCATACCCATAAAGGAGAGCGCGACTAAAGAAGTCCCCAGCTCGAGAAAGATAATAAGACGTAGCTACACGGAAAGGATAAAAGGAATGCATATAAATAAAATAAATAAGTAGAACCAACTACAGAAGAAAACAAATGAAAACAAAACTAATAATAGAAAAAACGAGGGAAGCAAGATGGCAAAAAACCCCAAAGGTAACCTAAGAGGACATCAGTAGTCTAAAACATGAATATGGCGCCTCCAATTACCCCTATCCCTAGTCAGGCTCTCAGAGAGGTTTAACTCATGTAAGTCAACTCTTATTTGCTTATCCCAAGTTCTCTTGGATCTTCCTCGACGCCTCTTACCCTCTACTATGTCTATAATGCTTTCTACCCTCCTCACCAGGGCGGCGAAAGTCATTCTCTGCACATGTCCAAACCACCTCAATCTATTAGTATATTACTGAAATTTATAAATTTTTAGTTATTGAATTGCACAGAGATGTGAAATGTTAACAAGTATTAATTATAGAATGGAGAAAGGACAAAATATTTGAAGATAATTTCATCAAAATGCAAAAAAAAAAAAAAAAAAAAAAAAAAAAAAAAACTTCTTTTTCGTTGAGATAATTTCTGTCATTTCTTTTGTTTTAATAAAATAAAGATAATAATGTTTCATATGTTTTTTCTTAATGCTTTTTAAAAAGCAATGGACTATTTTTTAAAATTATACTCCCTCTATTTTTTTTTGGATTTTCTTATTTTTTTTTTTTAATTATTGATTACTCTTAGTTTGTATTTTATATTTGCTATGTAAATTAAAACATATATAGACAAGTGGATTAAGCTTAGTCTCAATATTATAAGATACTAATCAACTTTTTATATTTTTAGTTTCGTAAAAGTAGAGTAATTAACAATTGATTTAGTAAATTCAATAGTTTGTAGAAATAAATAAGACACTCAAAAAGAAATACAGTGATTTTTGACACGTAAAAAATTAATAGCTACAAATCATATTTTTGGAGGTAAAATATAATATTTTTAGAAAAACAAAAAGAAACGTGTGGTGATTCATAATAAAATAAGTAGTGGTAAGTTTTCAATACAACAAAAAGATTTTTTTTTCGAACCCTTGGTTAAAGGTTGTTGTAGAGATTTTATATAGACTTTAATACCTCAGTTTTTGTGGTTGTATAATATGAGACGTTTTTTACTGACATATCTATTGAATAAAGTAGTTTATCTTTTGCTACAGTATAATACATACAACTAGTTATCTCAAACTCACTTCATTAAAGATTAATATCTACTTACCGTACTCTTAATGCACACTTACATTATCTTTAATGCTTAATTACTGTATCTTTAATGCCTACTTTCAATATCTTAGCTTAAATGTTCACTTACATCATTGTAATGCCTATTTACAATATTTTAAAAAATATATAATGGGTCGGTCCAACTAAAAGTAGTCTTTCAAAAAGACTGTCTCTCACGAAAATTTGCTTAATACATATTGTGAGGGGCCATAAAATGACCCTTTTGTACTATCTAACTAGCAACACAATAAGAAATTGTTGCTTGATGGTGATATAAACAACCAAATTCATGTTGAAAATGTTAACATCCCAGAGAGGGAAATAATGAAGTACATGCTTGTATCTAGAGCTAATATATAATATAACAAAATCATGAATCTTACTTATCAAAGCTGATATCTAAGGGTTCTCACATAATAAATTGATCAAAATTAAATAAGACAAAAAAAGATATTGTATCATTTGATATTTATGAAAATGTAGTTTATACATTTTACAAATTCTTGTATGAGACAGTTTCACCGTTGAAACATACATCATAGTCGGATTAAATAACCCAATAATAAAAACTTTTAGCTTATGTGCTTGTTGTTTTGAGGTCGTCTCACCGTGATCTCACCGTGAGACATTCTCATACAAGACGGACTGTCTCCCTTTAGGATTTATTTATATAAAATCTAAAAAGGGAAATTATGTAGTATATATTGAAATAAAATTAAGGATAATAAGCATACATAATCCTTAGGACTATATATAAGAAGCTACTTGTAAAAATATTTGGTGAAAAATAAATATTAACATTTTTGTTATTAGAGTAATTTGTCTTCAAATCATAATATAATTTTATTTTATGAAATAAATTGAATGCTTATTAAAACATTAAAAACTCATGATTAACATTAAATTTGTTAAAAAAAATGTTAAAACGCCAAGAATAAAGAGAAATATAGGACCCTAATAATACTAATCATTTATATGATTACATGCTTGTTTATAACCCTGATTTTAATACTCAATGATTGGAAAAAGAAATATAATCACCAGAGCTTTTTTAAGGATTATAGAGTTGATTAGGAAAATAAAAGATTAGCTGGAAATCGAATTTCAAAACTTATCTGAAAAAATGGTGTTTATGCTCCAATTGAGTCAACCTCCATTCTCAATAATCACCAAAGGTATATAAAAAATTTTATTTATAACACTAAATATACAACTCATTTATTCATTTATTTTATAAAAAGAGTAATTTGTGGCCCATGTGGCCATGTCTCATATACTCTCTTTGTCCATCGTGTTTTTTACAAGTTCTAAAATAAGTGAAATTTGGTAAAATATGAATTAGGTTGAAGAAATAGAGAATAAACAAATAGATAATGGGAAAAGAGCAAATTAAAAGAAACATAATGAGTAATTAACACGATATATTGTTATTATTAATTAAAAAATAAAGGTTGCATAATACATCTATTGTATATCAAGGATTAGACCATGAACATTGTAGAGGATTTACCTTCCTCTTAATATTCTCTTTTCTCCTTTAAGCTATCCTCTTGAATGTGTAGACGAAATAACAATCCTCTTGGTCAAGAGGATTGGTCTTGATCCTCTTCATGAAGAGGATGGAGATGGGAGGAAGAGGATTGAGTAGTACACATGTCACAATCTCATTGGTTGTATTTAACTTTTATTTTTGTACAACAGTATTATTTAAAACGGTTATTAAAAAAGGGTAAAGTAAAATTTCGAAATAATTTCACCAACGGCTTTATTTTTTTCTCTATAAAATGAACCTAACTTTGCCTATATTTCACATACTTCAATTTTTTGTGTGGGCTGAATTTTTACGACTAGTAATTCGCTAATTAATTAATTATGCAAATTAGTTGGCTAAACAATATTTATTTTTCAATAACTAAACAAATTACAATTATTGATTTTGGTGATAGGAAAAAGAACATGTAGTGGGTTATATGTGAGTAAGAGAGAAAAAGTGAAAATAGAATGAAAGAGTATCCCTTTGGATGTTGGACAAATTAAAGGAATAGAATGAGGAAGATAATGTAAATAGTGAAAAATAAAGTGGAGGAAAGAGAAAATGATGTGTCAAACAGAGAAAAAAAGATAGAATTGTGAAGAGGATATATTTGTCTTCTACATTGTTCATGCTCTTAAACTGCATGATTTCGATTAATTAAAGCAAATCCACTAATCAGTTTGAGTTTAATTTAAGTTTGAAAAACTTTAAAGTCTAACCTACGTCGTTTAACTGTAGACTGTAGTATTAAATTATTGGTAGCAAATACAAAAATCGTACTTTTATAATCTTGTAGATGGACTTTTAAGCTACGATTATACTTTCTCTGTTTTATTACACTTGTTATATTTTCTTTTTATATAATTAAATTTGTTAGTTTGATCATTTATATATTGAATTATGCTTAACTATATATTATAAAAAGTGAATATCATGAAATCATGCGATTAAACGATTCAAACAAAATTCTATTTAACTATATTTTTTCTTACACATTAACTGTAACATATAAAATAATTTTAAACAATAAATAGTATGTACCAATAACCGTAATGTAATAAGTATTTCATCACGGCGAAAGTATTTGTTAAAGTGTTTCGATTGTGCTAAAACATATAAAGGTCCAACACAAGAGCGCCATGGCACGTGGGCATGGGTGTGCATTGGCGTTTCTTTAGCGCCTACTTCTCTTCTATTGGTAGCTTATGTCCATAAATTATTGGGTATCAGAATAGCTCTTTAAGCCATCGCAGAACTCGTATAGGGAGAAGGTGGGGTGGTACGACTCTAGTTCCTCCTCCAACTGTATACCTAGATGCTCTCTTTCCTGTTCCTTCAATTTCTCTCTCTCTCGTCTTAAGCTTGTTCGTTGTGTCCCTGTATTACTGTGAGTACCGAACAATGAACATACCAAATCTCGTAGATATCCTTGTCAATTCAAAAATCCCACTTGTAACATTTCTATAAGTAAATTAAACAATAATAACTAGTTATCATAATTAATATCAAATAAATAAACTAAAATTTAACTAAAAAATATACATTAAACTTGTCCCAATAAAATAAATAAAGAATTGTATTTACATATATATATATATATGAAAACGATCGCCAAATACTTACGATGTTAAGAACAAACAACAATGAGCAAAATTAAGTTTGACAAAGTAACAAACAAGGACACAAAGATTTAAGGAGGTTCACCCAATGATGGCTACGTCCTCCGTGGTGTGTAGTTTATGTTTATATTATATCAAATGAATACAAACAACACTTCAATATGAAGAATTACAATTGAGATAGAGATAACAACAATAGGCTCTGTGTTTGGCTTAAGGGTTGTGTTTGATGTGTTTTGCATGCTTGAAGTGTGGATATGAGAGCCCTATTTATAGTGCTAGGTACTTGAAGATGAATGGCTCACATAAATACATAGTTAATTTAGGGTAATGAGTACTATGAAATAACTCTAAGAACTTGAAAAGGCATTATCTCAAGAGTCACACACATGAGACTCTTCACCTTAATCTTCATTAACACCAATAATTCCCATGAATACTCTTCACCTTATTACACCCTTTTGGATTCCACAACTCAAGAGTCACACATATGAATTCAACCCTTTAATGTGCACTCAAGTCACACATTAGTATAGTATCATTTATAATCACATTAGTATACTACCATTCATAACAATATATATGAAGAAGTTCAAGTGAGAACCATTCTTATATAAAAATTGTGAAAATCAATCTACGTGACAAAAAAATATAACTTCTATTAAAAAGATATTACTTTCTTTAGAGGTGCACATGACAAATGATAATTGAGTAACAATCCATTTGTAGCACTAGAGTTTAACTCAAATTGTCTAAGAGTTATATTTTACTAATGACTAATTAAAAGAAGTCAATATAATTTTACTAATGTATAATATAGTATGTTTAGATAACTTATAAATATATATTTATTCAACCTTATCACTAGTCAGAGAAAAATATAAAATTGTGGTAGAAATAAGGTATAAGTCTGTACAGCCTTATCACTAATAAATAATATAGTTGTAACTATACAATAAATGAGGTGGACGTAGATGCAACCACAAATGAATAGTAAGTCCATGCAAACCTTATCATTTGTAAGTGAACGCAATCAAATTAAATTAAAAATGTAAGGTGTAAGCTTGTACAATCTGAATAAAGAAGCGCAAATAACATTATAGATGTATATGAGAGATGTATATGAGGGCAAACTTGTGCCTAATCATCACTAATAAGTGAAGAGACTAAAGTCGTATCTAACACTAAAAATGAGATGTCAATTCGTACAACCCTATCATTTATGATTTAAACAAATGAAAACCACCACTTTTACTCCATCATAGTAGCTTTGTGAGCACTTATGCACTCCAAGAAGGATTGCAATTCAATGCTTTAAACAAAAAGATTTTACATACATAGAAGTACACAAAGATCAAAGACCAAATTTAAACAACTGAATAAGATCAAAACTTGAAAGATTGGAGCTAAGTTCTTATTCCCATTTACATAAATTAGGGCACATGATTATTCATGATAAATTACAAAACCCAGCTCTTATTTCCCTCTAAATTACATAAATAGAATCTTAAAACTAAATTCACATCATACTAAACTATGATTACTTCGTACAATACCAGTCATCATCATATTCGGTGTATTCCGCTGATAAAAGCTATGATCAAGGTCTGGATGGAGAGAAAAGGAAAACGGCAACACATACCTGTAAACGAGGATGCACTAATATGGACAAAATTAAACTTGAGCTTAAGATAATTTAGAAGCTAAAGTAATTCTTAACTGATCTTGACTGTAATACCTATTACCCATTTTCACAGTAGCTTGTTGGATCATCAATTCATTAACAACTGAAACACTAGCATGAGAAACATCCAAATCTAAATCCTTTAAAGCAGCCATTAATCTTGCAGCAGGATGGTTTTTCTTGTTACAATTAACTCTAATCATGGCTTCCCATCCAATTATCTTCACATCAACCTCTAAATCAATTAGCGGTTTTCCGGTTAATACATTCTGTCCCTTCTCAATGTTTGGTGGCGATGGCGGAAGTGTCACTAATTCCTTCTTTAACGTTTCCATTTGCGTCACTAACTCTTCTTTCTCCGACTCGAAGTTTTGAAGCTTTGATTTGAGTTCATTAATGTAGGAAATAGCGTCGCCTAAAAGCGACGCTTTATCCATTTTTGAAACATTAGGAACGACAGCTCGTAAAGCGTAGAATCTCTGGTTTAGCTTCTCACGACGTTGTCTTTCCGCTTCAACATGATTTAATGGCTCTTCTCTTCCATTAGCTGGTTTTCGACCTCGTTTTCTAGGACGTTTTTCGGGTTCAGGAATTACTCTACAACTGTCAACTTCTTTTATTGACGCTTCTAAATCTGAATGTTCTGAATCAATTCCGCCATTGTTGCTTGATTTTACTGCTGATGATGCTAATATAACCCCAGATGTAAATGACATCATTCCTTCTTCATTACTTCCTCTGGAATTCGGGGATCGTTTCTTCTTGTCGGTGGTATCCTCCATAACAAATTTCGATTCGGGTTTTACACTTCCATTACCACCAAAACTTAAAATCTCACCGGATTTTGGTTTTACACCGTTGGGTTTAGACCCATTTCCAGTAAACCCAGCATACTCTGAAAAATTCAACTCTTTGGAAAAAAACCCAGATTTCTGCTGGGTATTTTGAATCTCACCCGGGTTGTCATTCTTAATTGGAGTATCCAAATTAATCAGTTTGGGTTGCGGTAGCGGAGGGGGCGGCGGCGTTGGAGTTTTCCTTATTTCCTTCACAACTTCCGGAGGATTCGGGTCATTGATCCACATCGCGGTCGGGTCACTTTCCGAAGATGGAACCGGCGTCTGAATAGGAACCGGTATGGGTACAGACCAAGCACTCGGGTCACCAGCTCCGGACCCAGACCCGAAACAGAATAAAATCCGAACTTTATTCATCAATTCAGGGGTCTGAAAAATCACCTCTGTAGACCCCAATTCAAGAACACCATTCAACACGGGTATGGACACCATAGTTTGAAGCCCGAAACACGACCCTTGTTTGGCCCGATTACAAGGAGAAGAAGAAAGCCGCTCCATACCCGCAGCCCAGATAGGGGTAGAACTAAAATGGGCTTGACCCGGAAGATCCTCACCACTAGCAAAAGTATTAGTCATAGAAATGAGGAAGAACCATTCAGTATCAGTAACTTCTTCCTCAACTGCCGAATCTTCCGGTGCCGGAGCTCCGGAGATGAGTGAATTCAACTCACGGAGAACACGTTTTCTATGTTCTTGCTCTGCCAAATCATGGGAAATTCGATTACTAGCAGGTTTATTACTATCTTTCCGGCTTTTATTCTCCTCCCCTCTGTAATACCCATCGCCCCACCCGAGTAAAGCTTGACCCGAATAATCAAAACTGTACTGCCAAAAAATGGCGTAAGTCCAGGTTTCACCCCGGAAGGTAACCGGGTTATCGATCAAAGCTTGAAGACGGGTATGAAGTGTGTCTTGTGCAGAATTAGAAGAAGGTGGGAAAGAATCCATAAGTAAAGGAGAAGAAGATGATGATAATGATCCATTAATATCATTTGAACACCAAAAATTCATCATTTTGAAAATAAATTAATACTATTCAGGTGGGTATTGAGAAAGAAATGAAACACGTGAAGTGAGAGTGGCGGCTGGGAGGAATTAATGAGTAAACAGCGTGAAATGCGTGGGAAGATAAAATGAGAGGAAAGAGAAAAGGAGGAAATGGATTGGAAAGAAAAAAGAGGGGATGAGAGGAAGTGTGTGGGAAACTAGGAATGGTTTTGACGGTAGAAATATGAGAGTGAGGAGGGCGTGGGATTATTATATACTCCTAAATATGTAGGCTTATTACATTGTGGACCCACTTTTGATTGTTTGAAGTAGAGACTTTTGCTCTACTTTAGCTTCCTCTCTATTCCCCTAATCCAAATCCCTTTCTTCTTCTTCATCATTTGGTACTGATTCCACCTGTTAATTCAATCTGAATTTAACATGCAATAAATGAATTTGATTTAGATTTTTTGATCCTGTTAATTAATAAGTCGAACCCAATTAATCATCTTATTATTTGGCTACGTTTAGGTCAAAATTTAAAATCTTAAACAAACTTATATAACATATTTAACTAATCGAGTTAATTCAGAGTTAAATCAATAAGTATAATCTAAACTTATTTAATTTAATATTTTTCTATTTTTCATACTAAATGCAAAATAAACAACACATAATTCATAAACAAAAAACCTTAAAATTAAAGCCTAAAAAATTAGATGTAGTGAATGTTAAAATCCTAAAATAAAAACAAAAACTCTAAACGGATTAAGTGGGTTGAAATCAAATCGACCTGATTTTTTACAGGTCAAGTCAAGGTTGTGTTTTTGACCCAATTAGTTACACGGGCTAGGTTTGGATCAAGAGGTTTATGACTTGTTTATATATGACCCGAGCCGAACCCAACCCAATCTAATTTGTTTAATAGGTCTATTTGCTACAAATGTTTTATCCCCATTTTTTTTATTTGGGTAAGATCACATAATTTCGAAGGTGAAAATTAAACACATGTATTAAAGGGGAAAGAAAAATTATTCAACTAGCAAGTAGTTTACAAATGATGATTCTCAATAATTCATCTCCTTTTATTATCTAGGAGTACTATTCACTGCCATACTAATTCTATTCATTATTTAATGATTTAAGTTTTAACTGACTTTTTGATCTACCTTGCGATTAGTTTTTTATTTTTGGTTTGTTAATCGGTTAAATTGCAAAAAGTTTATTGATAAATCAAATCATTTTTAGCCAAAATGAGATAATCAAATCTTGTTTATTTCTGTGGATTGTACTCCTATATCACTTTTTTCAGGTATGATTTGATCTCTTTTAACTTTTTATTTCCTCATCGTACTATGTTCCAAAAAAGCCAAATTGAAAAATCACTATTTTTGTTGGTATTTATTTGTTGATTTACTTTTTTTTAATATTATATATTAAATAGTTAACAGTTTATATTTAATTTTACCAAATATCTTTTTAAACAACTAGATATTTTAATTAGCTTAAAAGACAATAAAACAATCATTCTTATGACTAATCAAACAAGTTACGTGAAACAATAATTAATATCATACAGTCATTATTTATTTTTATTTGTACTACATCTGCTTTTTATTAAACACGATTTATTAAATTTTTCATATAATAGACATAAAAAGATATTAAACACGATTTATTATGGATATAAAGAAATTAAAATACACTTCTATCAAGTAGGATCATATCAAATTCGTCCACTTCTATATAATTTTTGTTAAAAATACTTTCATTTTAAAAAAAGAGTATATTTTTTATGTTTATAGTAGGAAATAAAAATCAAACTTATATTTTCTCTGAGAATGTGATGCTCCCTCTATTCTTTTTTGTTCTTTCTTTGTTTACTTTTTGCTTAATTTTCAAAGTAAATTTTAAGCTTTAATATGATATCTAAATACGCATCATAAAAAATTATAAGAAATATATAATTAAAAAGTTTATATTAAAACGAATCTAATAAGATCTCACATGGATATATTTTGTCATCTATATATGTCTTAAAAATTTTAATCAAATTTCTCTTTTCAAAATCAAATATTCTAAACGAGAAAACATTAAGAAATGGAAGAAGTATGTGATAATATCCAATTTTCCAAATTAACTTTTCAAATCAAAATTTTTTTTGGCCCTCAATTAACCCTTCAAATTATGCTGCTAGAAGGATGAGTGGCAGATAACTTGTGGAGTTTGTTGTACTATAGAATAATACTTTGTTCTTTTAATTTGCTATAAAAATAATATCCTACACTTTTTTTGTTTTCTTTTATTTGTCCATTTTAAATTAATTTAAGATTAACTAAACTAATAAATAAAATAAAAAATATACAATTTACAGTTTGGCATAGATTGAAATTAAGATTTAAAAATCCCAAATTATAAAACCATTTAGCTTTAAAAAAAATAAATCAATGCATAATTTAGAACATGAATTTGAACCAAATAGATTATTATAAAAACTACAATTTCACCCGTTTGATTTATCGTTTAGGGTATATTTATTCCTAATTTTGAAGAGAATCTTATTGGAGACAGTCTTAAAACAAAACAAACATAATTAACAATGTATAGTTTTAAATGGAGTCCTGAAATAAACTAGTTGTCAATTAATTATACATTTTACACCTCTATATAAAAAAAAAATTCCTCCATTTCAAATTAACCGGAATGTTTGATTTTACACGTAATTTAATGTACTAATTTAATTAATTCTAATAATGTATAATAAAAAATTATAAAAAGTTGATATTAATAATCGTTGCATTAAAACAAATTAAGAATTCACATGATTATATTTTAACTTATAAATTTAAGAGTAATTTGCAAAGAAACACCTTATAAAACCAGTTTTTTTTGTAAAAAAACACATTTTAAAATTTTTTTTGTAAAAAAACACCTTTTAAGAGACTTTTTATTAAAAAAACACCTTAAATCAGTTTCCGGTGACTTTTGTCAACTTTCAGGCGTTGACTATGCCATTTGTCAACTTTCAGGCGTTGACTTTTGAGCTCAAATGGCATAGTCAACGCCTGAAAGTTGACAAAAGTCACCGGAAACTGATTTAAGGTGTTTTTTATTAATAAAAAGTCTCTTAAAAGTGTTTTTTTACAAAAAAATTTTTTAAAGGTGTTTTTTTACAAAAAACTGGTTTTATAAGGTGTTTCTTTGCAAATTTTCCTAAATTAAAAAACTAATTACAAATTAAGAATGATGAATACTTCCTATGTTCTGAAATACTCGCTACATTACATTTTTTGACACTATTCATTATTCAAGTTTGTTTTATACTTCCTCCTTCCTGAAATAGTCGCTACAATATGGTACTATTCATCTTTTAAGCTTATTTTATATAGTGAGACTAATGTGTTAGAAAAAATATAGTCAAGTGAGATATTGTTTGAATCGTCTTATCGAATACTTTCATAATATCAAATTTTTAATTAAGCATAACATAAGATATGAATGATCAAAATTACGCATTGGATTGCGTAAAAAGTGAAATATAGCAAGTATAATGGTACATTGGTACGGATGAAGTATATAACAACTAATGTGTAAGAAAAAATATAGTCAAGTGGAATCTTGTTTGAATCATGTAATCGCATACTTTTATAATACTAACTTTTAGTAATTTTTAGACGTGCATAATTCAATATATAAATAATCAAAATAATAAATTAAATTATGTAAAAAATCAAATGTAGCCAGTATAGTGGAACGGAGAAAATGTCTAGTGTAATATTTCAAATATTGCAAGTGATATGGAAATGAAAAAGTAATTTATTTAAAGTAATTTTTTTAGAAAATAGCATCTAATTTGTGAAGTTAGAAGGAAGGTGATGACGAGTGGGCCACCCGTGATCAAACATCAGTATAAAAAGCTAGGGACCCACTTCTCTTCTGGTCTTACTCGGAAATGAGTAAACTACGGTCAATCGAGTAAGCATCACGCGATCCTCACGTGAGGGATCTTTTCTTACAAATACTTTTTTATCCTTTTGTTTTTTAATAAATTCATGATTATTTGGGTTTGGATAATTGATAAAGCCTAAAGTTTAAAGGGTTCGTATTATCATCATCATCTTATCCAGTATATCCCGCTCATGTAAACTAAGGTCAGGGTCTGGGGAAGAAAAAACGGCGGCAACTCATACCCATAAAGGAGAGCACAACCAAAGGAGTCTCCCGGCTCGAAGAAGATAAAGACGTGATTACACGTGATAGATAACTTAAAGGCCTATAAAAATAAAAGTAGAACCACTACAAAAGAAAACAAATAACTGATAGAAAGGAAACGATAAAAGCAAGAGGTTAAGGACATTAAAAGGTAAACTAAGAGGACATCAGTAATCTAAGACATGGATATGGCGTCTCCAACTGCTCCTATCTCTAGTGAGGTCCGTAGAGAGGTTTAACTCATGCAAGTCAAGTCTTATTTGCTCACCCCAAGTTCTCTTGGGTCTTCCTCGACGCCTCTTACCCTCTACTATAATGCTTTCTACCCTCCTCACAGGGGCGACGAAAGTCTTTCTCTACACATGACCAAACCACCTCAATCTATTTTCGCGCATTTTTCCAGATATAGGAGCTACTCTTAGTTTGTCCATAAACTCTTGATTCTTAATTCGATCATATTTTTATGATTTTAGATATTATACGTGAGCCTAGTTTACACTCCCACATTCCTTAAATAAGTTCATATTGACCATTTTAGAGTCTTTTATTTGTTGTTTCTATAAAAAGTATTTCTATTTAAATAATAAATTTTAGACAAAAACAACTAAATATATACTCATTTTAATATTTAATAATGCTTATGATCCCCACATATTGTCCACTAACTTTATTTTAATATTTTTATATTCCTTATGGTTTCCACATGGTTTCACTAATTTTATAAAAACATTTTTATAAGTTGTGATCCCTATATTTTTTTTCTCTTTCTTTTAATTTTTTTAATGTTTATGGTCCCATTTTTCTTCCATCAAATGTATTATTCAATTAAATAATATATCCACTATTTAAAATATTTTATTTCTCTTAATTTTCGTGAACATTTCTTGTGGAAACTTCATTAGGGACGGAGGGAGGGAGTATTATACTTGATGTCATATGAAGTATTATGTGTTGGAAATTATATAACGTAGGATAATAATCATAACATTGTTCTTTTATTATTTACTCAATCAATCTAATTATTCTTATAAAAAAGGCGTACTTACGTAATATGTACTCTTATTTTATAAATAAAAGTATTAGATATTATGTTTAGTTTATAGAGAATAGTGGTATTCATCATATTTTTTAACAATTGTGTACCTTTAATAGAAGACAAAATGTCAACAATAAAAGAAAAAATTATTTAACAAAGTATTCAAATACTAGGAGAGTAGGAGTAATACTTCCTCCATTTCAAAATACTTGCAACATTTGTTTTTTCACGCAGTCTAATGCACTAATTTAATTTTTGATATCTATAATTATGTATAATAAAAAATTATAAAAATTTAATAATATTAATAAACATTGTATCGAGAGAAATCAAACAAGATCCACTTGACTATTTTTTAACTTATAGAATACAAATTAATCACAAATTATGATAGATAAATAAATAGTACTTATGTTATATTTTCAAGGTTATGAGTATATTGAAACGGAGGAAGTATGTACTAGTACATCTACTAGTTTTTATGTTCCCTATGCCCTATTGTGAGTTTGTAACACTTCCATGTTATAAGTAAAAATTACATATATTCCTACATAATATAATAATAAATACTTCTTGTCCATTTCTTGTTTTAAATAATTATTTACAGCAGAAAGTTTTAAAGGAAAAAAGAAAAGATAAAATGGATAAGCTAGCATACGATTCTCACAACTCAAGGGTTATGTATTCTCACACCAGATTCCCCATCTGCACTTTTTCCTTTGATGTAGGAATATATTACAGACTATTATTGAGAATGTTTGATGCAATATTTTCTTTACTTTTAATTTCTTAGTTTATTTGGGTTGATAGTTAATAGTTAGTAGTTAATTAAAATAATTAATTGGATTAGTTAAATTATCAAATGGTTGGACTAATTAATTTTGAACATATTATCATGAGTAGATATTCAAAATAGTTTATTTATGTAATAAATTATTTTAACCAGCTAATTTACTAAATATTACTTTAAGATGGTAATTTAACAACACAAATATTTCTTTTTATCAATATAAAATAAAATTATCCAATAAACTATTTTATCATATATTCTATTGAGTGTTGGATTGGATTTTTTAGGTGTACGTGTACTAAAGCCTAATAAATTATTTAAATAAATGGAAAAAATTAAATTAAAAGGATAATATATATTCTAGTGGAATCAAACCATTGAAAATGCATATATAGTCAAAATTCATATGATTTTTAGAAAATAGGAGTACAATTTATTTATATGTATTTAATTTTTCACTATTCTCTTTTAATTTCTAGTAAAGATGAAGATGATTTAACGCTCTGGAAAATAATGTTGAATGTTATTTTATCTTGACAACTTATTAAGTAAATTTATTGAGTATTACTTTTACTGAAATTATAATGAAGGATTAAATTGAATAGTTATATTTTCATGATAAAATCATAATTTTTAAAAATAGTTAAATTTGACTATAAAAATCAACTTTACATAAATAAAAAAAAGTAAATCTTTTTAAATATTATCATTTTCAAATATGAGATAACAATAGTAGAATGCTTTTCAATGCGGCTCAAAATTAAAGTTGGAATTAAATTCAAATTTAAAGAAAAAATTTCACTGGCCTTTGAATTTTTGACTTTCCTCTAATAAACAATCAATAATTAAAAAATAAAATTTTATCAAACATTATCTTAAAAATTGAGTTGTATTGTTGGCCAATAGCTAATAAAATTAGCAATGCTACTACGTGATCAAACACGTATACATAACAGTTAACAACCAATTGTTAACTGAGTATTATACTTAATTTACTCCCCAAGGCGTAAATACAATGTTAAGATACTAATTAAAATTTAAAAATTATGATTATTATTTGTAAAATTTAATTAAAAAAATCAAAACATAAAAGAAAAATGGAGTAGGAAGTTTTGCGTTGTCTTTAAGAGAGTTGATCACCATTTTATGATATGGTCGTGGGCCTATGCAAGATATTGTCTCCAATAAAATATTATTATCATCATATAATAATAATAATAATAATAATAATAATAATAATAATAATAATAATAATAATAATATGCTTCTACTATCTTGACTAATTGTATTCTAATATAAGATTCTAAAATAACGCTAATAAAGTTGAAATTAAAATAAATTATTCTTACGTGATTTTATATAATTAATTAGTAAAATAATAAAAAAGGCACGTTTTGCTGGATGAGTATTTTGAAGATAATAATATTTTTTACTATCATGAGCCATGATTGCGTTTCCATTTCCCACTTTCTTATTGTTTGGTCACGTTTCATACATAATTTGATATAAAGTTGTTCTTTTACTTTTAAATGTCTCTACTACTCAGAGTCAGACTTATTTAATTAAGGGACAAAAATTGATCACGATCCATCCTTAAAATTAATGACAATAATTATTGGTCTCAACATAATGAAAGTTGTTAAAAATATTCTTTAATCCTCACTATTTTTGACTCCTAATCTAGTTTATATTTATATAAAAAATTTTAACCCTTCTTTGCCTAAAATTCTAAATTTACTTTTACTATTATTTTAAAAAAAATTATCAATAATAAATCAACATTTTCTTGATCTACTGAAATTAAACAAATATATTATTTGTTTTTAAATAAATCCACATATTAAGTATATTTGATAAAAGTAAATTCACTTATTATTTAACCATCTCCGAAACTTCTTTGTAAGTCAAGCAAATAGGAATAAACAATATAAATAAGAAAATTTTTAGCAACTATATCAAATATGTGGATTTATTTGAAAATAAACAATAATTGGATTTTTTTTTAACTGATAAAGCAAATGTTGATTTATTTTTGTCAATTTTTACTTAATTTTAATATTGTAGTACATAATCATTGTTTTCGGAAATAAATGGGATTATAATTTGAATGGATATACTTTGCTTTTTATTAAAAAAAAATTCTTATTTAGTGCTATGGCTTTATTGTGATTTATTTGTGATGTACAGAACAATTATTTCTAAAATTGATGTAGATTTTTTGTATAAATTATACTTCGCTTATAGCTAGGCAACAAAACTAAGATGTGGTTTGGTCCACTTACATGCACAAAATAATTAATAAGCAATTAGATGAATGTTTTAAAATTGATAAAGTAATTAGTATTATCTTTGACAAATAAAATTAAAGTGAAAGAGGTAAAATTGGCAAGCCTTTGTAAATAATAAAATCATTATACAAATATTATCAATTTTTTACTTAGTTTTTCTATTCAATGCAGGTAAAAATATACACTTTTTATAAAAGTCTAAACACAAATTAAATATAATTACTTTCTTGTATGAACATGGTCGACACTATTTTAGTGTGAATCATTCTTAGAAGATATTAAAGTAGTAAGTATTTTTACTTGACAAGTACAATCAATTACAATTATTTAAAAATACTAAATATTATAAGGTTAATCCACACTAAAATAATGTAATTCAAGTCTGCAGAAGACTTTTACCACTTTATCACCTTGACAATGTAACAACTCTCAATTGCACAAATATTAAGAAAACAATAGGCACAATTAACTTATGTGGATGGATGTAAGAAAAATAACAAAAAATGTATAAAAAAAATAAAGAAAATACCTAATTTTGTTATGAATTTTTTTCCAATAAAATGTGAATGATCATGTAATTAATGTCATAATAATCATTATTGTTATTATCATCTTATTTTGTATCTTCATTAAATATATATCCTATAATTATTAACTTAAACGAGTTTACTGTTATACTTCGTTTTTTATTTACTTGAGCTTCACAAGTATTTAGAAAGAATTTATTACCGAGTCGCTCGTTTTGGCGACAAACTGGTGGGCTTTGTTTAGCTAGCATTCACTTATACGGCGACACGATAAATAAAGATTGTCATCCTGACTATTTAGCGTCTAAAGCGTGATGTCATATACCGTCGAATAAATAGATTATTATTGTTACAATATATCACACGGTTACTAACCTAAATTTTATTATCGTATATGATATGGGTACTAACCTTAAAGAAGTAATAACAAATAAAAATCATATCATATTCAACTCAATACATACATTTAAAGAGTGAAGCACATGCAAGCACTTGTTAATTAACGTATACCGCTCAATAAAAAATAAAAATATAAAAAAAAAATGAACAAAAGATGAGTAGAAGAACCTAGATTTTGTTATTTGATGTCTTAATTGAAATGAAATGGGGACAAATAGTGAAAAAGACTGGCTCCACATGAATTGTGCAAAAATAGTCAGCTCAAGCATAGCAGTGACATCTCCCTGCCAACAAACCAGCTAGCCAACTGCGATTCGTATTACTCCTTATTTGATCTTTCATTTATGGCTATAACTATGGAGGACCCAACCTTAGCTTATTATATGTGGTCCGTTTTCTTTTGTCAAGTTCTATTTGTAAAATCAACAATCTTATTGTACCGGAACCTTGTAGAGCTAGATTAAATAATATATTCCTCTTTAATGTTGAATTTATCTCCTTGCTTATAGCTCTTTGGAGGGGTACGAATATAATTTGTCCGCTTTTCTTTTCCCCGGGACCCTGCCTTGTGCGGGAACTGACCAGGTTGCTAACTCTGACTTTGAGTGGTGCATGGAACTTGAAGTGAAATTTTGAGTAAGTCAGATCGGTTATGATTTTAAATTGTTAGAGCAAGTGTCAATTATCCTAGCGTAGGAACTGAATTTGATCATCTCTCATAGTCCTTGTCATGCCTTGTATTTTGGAGAAAGATGATGTGTCATGTGTGTGCAATGGGATATGAGGACTTACGATTTGGATCACTCCATGAGGTGATCAAAAGAGTGGAAATTAAGCGCCTTGACCAAGACAAGAAGGTGCACAACAAGTGCCTTGGTTCGTGCCTTGAACGAGGCAGGGATGGGAAAGGAAGGTTCCTTGTACGAGGCACAGGTGATTGGAGAATTCAGAGAATTAATGATTTAAACATAGTGCTCGGTCGAGCACATATATGGTGGTCGTCCAAGCACCTTGATATGGGACGGAGTCAAATACGACTTTATGTTTTGATCTATGCTTGGAGGGCAATGGCTTGTACTTGTAGATCATCATCATCATACCCAATATCCCGTTCGAAAGTAGGGTCTGAATGAGGAAAGGTGACGATAATCTATACCCGTACTCCCTTTCTAAATCTTAAAATAAAATTCAACATGCACGCAAATAAGAAAATACACCATGTTAATTAAAATAGCACTATCATCCCTTTTAAAGCTCAAATTAAAATTGTTGAGTCAAGTGCCAATTTCCATGCTTTTGATCACTTGGTTGCCCATACTCTATCTTGCACTCTTGAGAGTGAAGATGAGAGTGTCATGTGTTATAAAAGTATATGCTTTGGATCACTTGATGAAGTGAGTGTTGGTGATGATTTGGGGTGTCTTAAGGAAGCCAAGGCTCGAAGATCAAGTGGGTGTGAAGCTCGCTCGAACAGCCGAGCGTATGGGGCTCGATCGAGCCAACAAGCACCAGCATTCTAGTGACTACTGGACTCACGCTCGACCAGGCGAGCGGTGGAGCTCGACCCGAGCGACCAGCAGGCAAAATCAGACGTGGGTTTCTGTTTTGCATCCGGTTTTTTATGGGCTTTTAAGCCTTTTGTGCTAGGTTTATCTAATATGTTTTAGGGCTATATAAGGAGTCTTAGAACATCATTTGGGCATTGAAAGAGACATATACAAGATTGAGAGCTAAGGTTCACACCATAAGAGTTCTTCATCCTTGTTTATGCATGTTTGTGTGAGATTGAGTTAAAGGTTCAATCTTTGCTTTGAGAGACTGTTCTTAAAGCTTAGAAAGTGAGTCATTAATGTATTGTTGATTATATTGTGTGTTTTGCTTCTTCCATTATTGTGCTCTGTTTTAGTTGTTTTCTTTGCACTTGGTTTTGTTATTGTTTGTTCACTATTGCCATAGCCATTTACAATAAAAATATTATTAAAAAACTCAATTTAATGAGTACTACGACTAAACAAAACTGCTTAAGAGACGTTTAGTTGTATTGAAAATGATTTAATTTGCAGTGAAATTTTTTGTAAAAGTGTTATGATTCTTATGGTGATGAAATTTTGATTTTTATATATAATTTTCTATCACTACCTAATACCATGCACTTTTTTATATGGTAATGCATTAAATTAAATGTTGTAAAAAATATGCAATGATTCAAACCGACAAAGTATGACTATTAAAGTTATTAAGAAATTTTCCAATCAAAATTATAGTAACTTTCTATTATTTTTTTCACCTTTTAATACCTACAGGGCACAGGCTAGTAGTCTACAACCAAACCAAAGGACTTATTAGATTTTTATTTGTTGCACTTTCTTCCGAACAATTTGTCTATATCTGTTGGGTATTGTATGAATACAATTAGAGTCAGGAAATATGTATCAGTTATTACTAGGTGGGGTCTGGTTCGATCCGGTTCACTCATCACTAGAATTAGGATAATGACTAGACATTTGGCTTTGAGCATACATAATCCTGTACCAAAAATAAGTAGTTCATAATAAACTCTCGGTATTCAGGATTAGATATATTTATTACATTCCCTTAGCTTGTCAAACCATATACACGTTATTGTTTTTGCAAATTGTAAATGAAGAGACATTATTCATACATACATATATATATATATATATATATATATATATATATATATATATATATATATATATATATATATATATATATATATATATATATATATATATATATATATATATATATATTGCTAATAAAATAGAAGTAAATTATATTAATGTTGTTACAACTAACAAGTGTATCAAATTTGTATCAATGTTTTTTTACTGTTAGGGTTCTAGATAAAATTTAAATTAAAGATCCCATTAATATAAAATTACAAAATATAAATTATTAAAAAACATATGATATTAATTTTAATTAAATACAAAGTTACCGAGTCACAGAGATTTTTAAACATATGTTTAAGTTTTAGTCGATAAGAAATCATTCTTGTGAAGAACGATTTCACTTCAATCGCGTGCCCGCATAGTTAGAAAATGAAACTCAAAACTTCATTTGAATGTTGATCTGTACATGAATTGATCAACTTAGATCAGCACTTAAGTTAATGTCCTTTTTCAGCTCTCAATCAATGGTGTCATAAATTGGTTTGTGTTTAAAAACACTATGAACTCACGCTCTAGCTTTGCAAACTTTTACTTTCAATCTCTATTACGTCATATTGTGCATCTGGGCGTATATAAGACACCGTAATCCTTGCTAGGTCAAGCTATAACTCTAGTTTACGAGTAACACAAGAATTATAAATGAACACAATACCTTGAAGACTTGCGTGATTTTTGTTGTTATTCGCTTCCCAAGCTCTACTCCTATTTCTTGCTAGTTCTCTAACTTAAGTAGCAAAGCATATACTAAACAACTATGAACTATATCTATCAACCGAACTAACATCAAGTCAGTCGATCATTTATTGATTCAAACACAATAATTAAAGTACCTACAAATTTATAATGACCACTTGTTGCCCAAGGCTTAAGGCTTCATAAGTTGAGTCTCTAGTTAGTGCAATGTCTCTTTCATTCAAATAATTTGACCCCAAATTCCGATGATTATCATCAAAGCAGGGTTTTGAACGAAGAAATCACATTAGGGTTCTCAATGAGCAACATTTGATACCAATTGTCACTTGATTGCTCCATCAGTTGAAAGAACCTTGAAATCTCTCCGCCATTCGTAGTTGCTATATATTTTGAATAATTGCCCTTTTGATAATCAAACAAACCAAACTCTCCATGCCTTTGAACCAGCTATGTCATAGTATCTTTTGCCTAACATTGGTAGCTTTCTTGACCAGCTTGCTCATATGCCATATATTTAATAACCACCATGTTTTTCTTATGTATTGTCCTTAAATATTGTATATCACTTGGCTTCAATGGTAGCAAATTGCTCATCTTTCCTCCGAACAAATTGCACTTCTTTCCTTCGGACTTCAAAGAATCTATACTCTTTTTCTCATTGTGCTTCACCTTGTGATCAAATTGTGACACTGTCTCCAAAATAGAGTATAGACACGCAGTCATAGGAACTACGTCACAATTGATTGTATCAATATGACCCCAAGTCCTCAACTAAGAAAGTAACCATATCTGTTGAAAAAGAGTGACTCGAACAAGTTGCCAGGCAGAGAGACCTCCGCGGGGCGCGGAGTTGGTTCTGCTCCTTTTCACGGCTCGCGTAATGACGGTTTCTTGGCACGTTTTTGGCCGGTTATTTTTAGTTTTTGACGTTTTTTTGTATTTCTTAACCTGATTCCTTTTTATTATGAGGTATACTATATAAAGGCCCCATGTAATTAGAATTAATACGAGATGCAATGCAAAACACAAAGTGAGGAAAACTAAGAGAGAAAAAGCTTGGAGAGCCATTGTTGTGGTTTCTCGTGTTCATCTTGTAATCTCCCGGTTTATAGTGAAAAGTTTATTCTCGGTGCCGGTGGATGTAGCTATCACGTTGATAGTGAACCACGTTAATTTCTCGGTGTGATTTTCTTTATTGTTTGTTTGAATTTTTATTGTTTCATTTTTGATTTTCGATCTTTGCTTCCGCTGTAGCACAACAATTGGCATCAAGAGCTCAGGTTTAATCCTAGGAAGAGTTTTTTGAAGGAAACAATGGTAGGAGATTCTACAATAAGGATTGATAAATTTAACGGAAATAATAGCTTTGGGTTATGGCAGATTAAGATGAAGGCGTTATTAAAGCAGTTGCAGATTTGGCGTCCGTTGATCCCAAAGAGTGCGACATCTACGTCGGGATCTAGAGACGGATGGACTGATGAATAGTTAGTAATGATGGAAGAGAAGGCTCATTCTACCATCTTACTAAGTCTTGATGATCATATCATCACGGAGGTTGCTGATCAGGAGACAGCCGCAGAATTATGAGTAAAATTGGAGTTACTATACATGACAAAATCTTTAACCAACAAATTACTATTGAAACAGCGGTTGCTTAGCCTCAAGATGCAGTCAGGTACGCCATTAAGGGATCATCTAGAAAATCTTAATTCTATTTTACTAGAATTGCGTAATTTAGAAGTTAAGACAGATGGTGAGGATGCAGCGTTAATATTGCTTGTTTCTCTACCGAATAGTTATGAGAACTTTGTGAAGTCTTTTGTGGTTGGCAAAGACTCGTTGACCCTAGAAGAAGTGAAGGCAGCACTTTATACTAGGGAGTTGCGTCAAATGGCGACAGGTGATAATGAGAATTATGGCAGTGGGTTAGTTGTTAGGTCGGGTAGAAATTCTAGAAAGAATAAGGGGTCTAACAATAGTAACGGTGCTAGGTTGGATACTTGTAATAGTAGAGATGGGTCTAGCAACACTAAGACTATGATATGTTATCACTGTTAGGAATCAAGGCATTTTAGGTCTAAATGTCCAGAATTAAAGAATAAATCTCAGGCCACAGTAGTCGAAAGTAAACAGAACAACAGCTATGATTCGGAGGAAGATTTAGCATTGGTTAGTTGTGTTGAGTCTAGTGATTTGGTTGATAGCTGGATTCTTGATTCTAGTAGTTCGTTCCATATGAGTCCTCGTCGGGATTGGTTTGATACTTATGAGTCTTGTTTTAGGGCTTCAGTTACGATTGCTAACGGTACTCCATGTGAAGTAGTAGGTTGGTTCCACGAGACTTCGGACTAGTGATGGGAGAAGGGTTACTTTGACTAAGGTGAGGCATGTTCCTGCATTGGAGAAGAACTTGATATCGCTTGGGACCTCAGATGATTTGGGGCTCAAGGGTGAGTTTAGCAATGGGGAAGTGAGTGTCTTTAAGGGTTCGGTTTTGATACTTAAGGGTGTCAAGGTGAAATCCCTGTATGTCTTTCAGGGTGTTACGCTGCTTAGTTCTACAGTTAGTGCTTCTACTTGTCACCAGGAGATGACAATTTATGATAGGCATGGTCATATGGGTGAAAGTAGAGGGCTGGAATTGTCCATTGAGAATCGTCTTACAAGTGTCAAGGATGCCTACCTTGAGGAAGACAAGCATTGGGTGTTTGGGTTTAAACACGGGTGTGAGCTTAGCATTGAAGCTCATGATCACTTGTATGATAAGATGGTTAGTTGGCTACATTTGGATAGTTCGTTTTGTGGGTTTGTTATGTTCTGTGTTTTAGGTATTTTGTGGCATCATACCTATGGGATAACACCATTGCAAAACGGTGTTACAGGAATAGCAAATTGGACCTTGTTAGGGAGAGTCTTATGCATGCTCTTTGGTACTTAGTTGTTGAGTAGATACTGGATTAGTTTGTTCGATCGGGGTTTACACACGGGATTAGAGGTGCCCAGAATGTGTGTGGTGTGGCTCAGTAAGGTATCGTGCTATCTCATATTTGGAGTCTTGTTAGGGCTTTGGTGTGTTGTTGTGTATTTTGCAGCAGCTAGTTATGGTGATAGTGGTACCGAGTTTGAGGTGGAGTATGAGGTTAACTCCTCATCCATTTCTATTCGACCCCAGATTGATGTTGTTGATGCTACCCCAGGTATCTCTCTGACTGTGATTTTTGGTGCTATCTTTATCTCTGTGGATAGTTTAAAGGAGTCAGTACAGGGAACATTCCGCCGATCTAAAGGGTTTTAAGAAAAGCCTATATGTGTTATCGAGAAGTCTAATAGGTTGGCTATAGGGAGTGTTGTTTTGGTTGCTATAAGTGTGGAAGGTTATGCATTGAACCTTGTGGGATTGACAAGGTTGGTAGCCATTTTTGTGGAGTCACTTGGACCTCCAACTTATGAGCACATTGTAGAGTATAGTGAGCGGGCGCAGTGGCTTGCTATGACTTTACGTATGAGCAGAGTGTGGGAACTGTTGTATGGACTGGTAGTGTTATTTAGCTCAATTACATCACCTCATTCTGAGACTAAGTCGGTCTACATGTCTAGAGTAATGGTTCGGTGTTTGAAGTATGCTGTGATGTGTACTTGTTTTGCGCATGCCAGAAGTGTCATTTGTAGGTTTGTGACTCAACCTGGGTGGGGGCACTAGCAAGTAGAGATTTGTTCTCTCTACGGTTTGCTTGGATCAGCTGTTGTGTTATGTACGGGAATGATATTAAGTACTTTGTTACATCGGTTGAAGCTTGGGTTGTGTTCGCTGAGTTTAATTATGTCTTGATCTCGGTGATGGTTCTTTGTGATCAACCTTGGTTGGCTTTTGTGTACTACGATTGTGTGTTTAGTGATCAGGTACTTGATGTTCGGGAAAAGCACAGTGTGGTTCAGATTTCATTCGGAATGCACGTACATGAAGATAGAGGTAAAGAAGGTAGGATGGTCTGACAGTCCTAGTAGATTCTTTACTATGCTGGATTCATTAGCATAGGCCCTTAGGGGCGGTGTGAGGGAGCTCACAGGTGGAGGTGTGCACAACCTCAAGGTGGAGCTTGCCTCGTGTACTCGTGATGCAGATGGAGCATTATGAGTGAACTTGTGATGCTAGTTGAGCGTTATGAGCTGTTATACTTGGAAACGAGTATGTGATGGGTCTTAGTTGAAGACTTATCGGGATGGGTCTTGGTTGGAGACTTGTCGGGATGTATGGCTTATGCTTGAGCTTTGCATCGGGTTTTGGCTTGAGAATAGTTTTGCTTAACTATGGTTTGATGAGGTAGTGGTTGACTACATGTTCTCGTCAAGGTGGAGATTGTTGAAAAAGAGTGACTCGAACAAGTTGTCAGGCAGAGAGACCTCCGCGGGGCGCGGAGGACATGCTGTCCCAGTCCGCGGGGCGCGGAGTTGGTTCTGCTCCTTTTCACGGCTCGCGTAATGACGGTTTCTTGGCACGTTTTTGGCCGGTTATTCTTAGTTTTTGACGGTTTTTTGTATTTCTTAACCTAATTCCTTTTTATTATGAGGTATACTATATAAAGGCCCCATGTAATTAGAATTAAAACGAGATGCAATGCAAAACACAAAGTGAGGAAAACTAAGAGAGAAAAAGCTTGGAGAGCCATTGTTGTGGTTTCTCGTGTTCATCTTGTAATCTCCCGGTTTATAGTGAAAAGTTTATTCTCGATGCCGGTGGATGTAGCTATCACGTTGATGGTGAACTATGTTAATTTCTCGGTGTGATTTTCTTTATTGTTTGTTTGAATCTTTATTGTTTCATTTTTGTTTTTCGATCTTTGCTTCCGCTGTCGCACAACAATAGCTCTCATACGCACCTCAACCCCATTCTTATCATCAAGCCAATGCAATCGATTAGGTCTTGGATGCTTATGCCTTCAAAGCAAACTTCTGAGTCATTTCATATAAAGCCACATTCACACAACTTCCTGTCTTCCTCCATCTCTAGTTAATGCACAAAGCTTCTTCCTTTGTTATACCTAGAATAGAAGATAGTTTCTTGATCCTCATCTAGCACTTTTACAATCTTGGAATGTAAAATTATTCGACAATCCAAGTTTTTTATGTGTGGATACTAGGGTTTATGATCATCAACGCTTGAAGTTTCTTCACTAGATTGCATCCTATTACGTGATACAATGTACCATCTCTTTCCCGACACAACAAGCCATTTTATGTCTGCCAGTATGCTTTTTCTTATCGTTTAGCGGAATTACAAAAGTCTTATAGCATTCAAATTAAGATTAGCAACAAGCGACTGAGTTTTCATCTTCATTTATACTTATTTCATAGCCTAACTTGGAAGCAAAATCATATGTAATTGTCCAATGATTCTTGACTCACAGAAGCCAAAAACCTCTTGGCTCTTTTTCATACTAAATAGCCTGCTTCTCAAACTTTTCATGTATTCTTCCACAACTTTGAATCTTGCTCAAGAGTGCTCCACTTGTGTATGTTAATAGTTTGCTGGAAACAAACCTCCTTCACAAATGTATCTTAAGCATGGCTAAGAACCAATCTTCTCTTTAGCCTTAGGCAACCTTTACGCTAATTAGAATCATGCTTGATGAGATTCCATTTTGTACTACTTGTCATCCGATGTGTCTTTGTCCTCTAATAACTTCTCAACGTTGTTGTTTCCATGCAAGTAGTTTTTTGTCCAATGGACCATTTAAATTATCTACATCAATTTTTAGCCCATGAGCACCACTAAACCATGTTTAAGGCATTAACGGACAATGTTTCCATCATTTGTTGTAACATTGCAAGTTTGTGTTGTATTGTATTTCCCTAGACAACCGTCTTTATACTATGCACGATTGTAATCTCATGCACCCATTAAAAATGTGATGTACATCAGGCCTTTAGCCAAAATAGCAACTTATGAGACAACTTGAACTTTTGATACTGGCCTTGAGCAACATCGTTTTAGAACTAGGGTATATGATGTCTTCTTACTATTATAACTAGGGAATATAATGTTGGCCTTAATCAACATCAAAACTTCTCTCTTAACTATTTTTTTCATGGTTGGGTTAAGCCTCCTTTGAGAATGCATATCCACACTTATGTGCTAAAACCTTTATAGTTCATCAATGATACTTGGAATGACACCTCTATGTTTTCTCATACTATTTTTTGGATCATCAAGTTAGTACTATTAAGTGCACATTCATACAAGGGTTTGCCATTTTACCTTGAGAGGGGCTAGACGTGTCATTCCTTTATTTATCCTCAATGTAAACAATTTTAATTTTGTGTTGAAACTCCTTAAACTTGTTGTGATCACACTCCATTGTTGGAACCTCATTTGATACTCTTGCATAAACTCCAATTGATACATTGACCGATGTTTCAAACTTTTCTCAAGAGATATCAATCTATTTCAAGAACTTTCAAGTGGCAAAATTGCTTTTTAGAGGCTTCTTCATAGTCTTTCACTTAGATATTTTGCTTGAAATTGAAGGGAAATTCTACAAGACTACCATTAGATTCACCATTAGATTATATGGATGAGATTGTTTGCATTTAAGGAGTAAAGAAAAATAACGGGAGTTGAAAATTTGTGTTATTTAGATGGTTGTGTGGGTATATGTTTATTAATGATTTTAAAATGAAGATAACTGAAGGAATTTAGGTGTAGCAGTTATTGCCATGAGTTAAGGAGGTGATAGAAAGATGCTCCTCTTATGGTAATTGAGGGAAGGCTAAGGATAAAGACTATACAAGAAGTTGAGAGAGACCAAGAATGACTTCCGTCGGATGGAAGGAGTGAGCAAGTCTATGTAGTGATTGAGAGATGAGTCTCTTAGACCAAATAACCTTGTTTAGGAATAAATGATATTTGCACATTGCTACAGACAATCTCATATCTTGGGATTTGGGAATGAGGATGGCTTTGTTTTGATTTATGTAGTCATTCCCATATCTTGGTAATATGGCTTTGGCATTGTTGTAACGTGTTATATTTCCCTTATTTTCTGCCCCTTTTATTTTCCGTCACTTCCTTTATTATTTAAAATTTGGAAACACCGCCCTTTATGTCCCTTTTTTCTTTCTGTCATTTTCGGATTATGCACTATTTAAGAGGGGTATTTGTGAATTTATAAAATTCAAGCAGGTGTCAGCACTTTAGCATCTTAAATGAACAAATGATTTTGCCTAAATATTTCATATTGTGAAAGGAAACGATATGAAATGGAAAAAGTTTAGTCAAGTTGTTGGATTATATGGAACAACTTCTATTTCCATAGATAAGGTGAGCCAGCAACTTTCTCCGCAGATAGGATTAATCATTAAATTCAATGGTATATGTACAATTTTTGGTAGGAAAACTCATACATAACATATTTTTGTGAGAAGACTGCAACGTCAAAGTATTAACAAAAAGAGAAATCAGTTTGGCTAATCAACAATACTGTGTGCATAATTATTTGTGTTCCTGTGATAGCTGTGATTTAGTTTTGAGAGGTTCCCCATTTTGAAGCAGACTATGGTAAGATTTCTGTGAAATTTTCTCGATAGCCTAGGTGCGTCATCCATAGCCAGATAATACTAGCTAGCTCACCCCCATGACTTAGTCCATGAATATGGCTGATTGCATTACACCGAATAGAGGCATGGGCCAGCATTTCCACCCACACTTTGGCTATGATACTCCACCTCTGATCTTCATCTGGAAATGTTGACTCCAGTTTTTTAGCCAGGATACATGCTTCCTGTAGCACAGATTTTATCTGACCCTGCCCAGTGAATTGGACTTTGCATATCTCTTCACAAATTCTTTTGAGCTGCATATTTTGCGTTGAATAGCCATGTATTCCACCATTCTGGGTGAGCTCATCAATGGTGGGCCTTATGCCTAGGCATTTTTCAATCATAGCCCCTCTCTGCTTGGACATTATCCATGGCTGCACTATCAGAAGGTACCCCACGTAATCTGATAAAAGCATACTCATGTAACTATTGCCAAGGCTTTGATGATCATCTTGAGCCTTGGTACTGCGGGTATGGTACAAGATTCCTGTGGCAATGTGCCACAAGAAAATTCTTTCTTCAAATGTAGCCTCGAAGTCTACCATGTTTTGATAGTTGCCATTTTTGAGAACCCATAGTCCCTCAGCAACAATGATCTGCCTGGCTGCATGAAGATTACCTCCAGCCTCATCTAGTATTTTGATTATTATATCCCTTAGCTCGCTGAAAATGAATTCTCCCATCTCATTTTTATATCTTTCCTGCCCAGAAAGACGCCATGTATTTAATATGTATTCTACAGAGGCTGACAACTTAGATGGTTTTCGAAGGCTGTATTCTAACAAGTTAAATCGGGGGATAGTCCTAGACCAACTAGGCAGTTGGTGATGCTTGCTGTGGTAACGATGAGGAAAACAATGCCTTAGCATGATGGGGTACACTACAAGTTGATGCGTGATGGGTAATATATGAACAGGTATGTCTGAAAAGTGAGTATGCACCTTTAGAAAGGGTAAAAGGCTGTAGACAAGAGCCAATAAACTTGTTGGAATAAGAGAATATTTGGATGTAGTCCTGATAGTTGAAAGGCCATAGAGAAATACATAATAATTTAGAATCATTGTAACAATATATGTTGGTGTGAAAGGAAATTGTGTGCTTAGAAGAAGTAAGGTTGTGATAATAAGCTCAAATATTGAAGGAACAACCCCGCTGTAAAATTTGTGATAGACGAGTTTGAGCTCAGCTTCAACTATCCTACAGGCATTTTTGGGACTTAACCAGAGGTAAGAGGATTTGCTGATATCATGATCGACATATTTTAAGTGATGACCCAAAATGAAACTCAAGGAAGCTCGAAATAGGTAATTAGCATGAAGTATTACATCCTTTTCTCTTAATTCTGGGATCTTGACTTGAAGTGGCCGCAATTGCTTTTTTGTTTCACTCAATCCTTGATTGATCTCATTGCTTCTGTCTTGTAAATGCTTTAGTTTGCCGTAAGTCCTCATGTATGCTAACAACACAAAGGTAAGTGTGACTGGCATTGTCTCTTCATTCCAGACTTCAAACAAGAAAATGAAGGCAATTAGAAATATTATATTGTAGATCAAAAACTCAACTATTATTTGATATGATTCCTTAGCTATCTGTCCCAGATGAAGCGAGTGTGGAGTTTCCCTCTCTTGCCCATGGCCTGCAATGTGAAGCAACATAAGTGATGCCCATGCTAGCAGAGGGGGTTCGTCGCCGGTGCTATCACGTTCTTGACTGAAGACAGCACAACTACAAATAATTATGAGGGTGAAGGCAGGTATCCAGTTGCTTAACGAAAAGACAATGGAAATCAGCCCAAGCGTGGAACGGTTTACACTTCTCTTTCTCGAGGGTGCTATGAGGTAAAGAAGTATTTGTAGTACTAGGCTAGAGGCAACTAACACTTCAATACACCATTTATTGTCTGATTTGGTATTGTTCCTGTCGACATAACCCATTATGCAGTTGTAAAATGGGTATGGGAGATGGAGCAACCAACCTTCTCTGGTTTTGTTTTTATAATGATATACTTCTGCAAACCATTTTGATTCAGCTTCACACCCTAATTCCCTTCTTGTCTCTTGTGTTTAGAACCTGACGTAGGGGTAAGGCTACGCGGAATTATTGTGTTTATTTCTTACCCATCATTTTCTTTGGCAAAGTATTCAACCACGGGGCTGCTTGTCTATTTTAAATATTATACCGTCCGACTTAAAAAAGCAGGTGCAGCTTTCTGATCAGAAGTCTTCCTTATTTCCTATGTACGTGTCCATTTGGTAGGTGGTATTAAATGGTAGAAATGAAAAAGAAATCTAATGTATTTTTAGTTGAAAAATCTCTTGTTTACGTTGATGGTTATGCTTGTCCAACTTCAATCATTTTATTTTCTTCATAAATTTCATTTCAATGTATTACCATTGGGAGAGGTGGTATTAGGTGGTAATGGAAATTTATATACAAAAAAACTTCTTTGTGATCAAAGTTCCATTACCATGGCAATGACATGCAACTTTTGATGAAATTTTACACTATAAATCATTCCCATTACCGTCATTTAATACCACTAACCAAACGGGCCGTAAAACTGAACTTAAAGGCAATAAATACGTGTCGTCGTTCATTTAGAGGGGGTTTGGAGGAACTGTTTTGGAAAATGATTTTCATTATTTTTCTCATATATATATATATATATATATATATATATATATATATATATATATATATATGTATATATATATATATGTATATATATATATATATATGTATATATATTTCTTCTTTCATAGTTTAATAATTTCCATTCAACAAAACCAAAATTTTTAATGCATTTACATTCTTCATCAAAAAATGTTTTTATTGTAAATTGCTTTCACACGAATTTTTTTCCTGAAAATCAAACGCAATCATGGTTACATCTTTGTAGATCATCTTTTAGTTCGGTCATGCCAATTTATTATTTAAATATGTAATTTTTTTATTGCCAAATTGTACCCATTAGTTGATTGTCAATTTTTTTTATTGATAGTTGTTGGAAGTTGCCTTCTTTATTAGTAGAATGACCAATAGTATTTAGTAATAACAACAAGTGGCCTATGCCAATGCTAAACAGTGCACACCGACGATGACTACATCATTTTTCTTTTTGATGGTGGGTTGGTGGCAATGTGAGTTTTTTGAAGATGGGTAGTTTTAATATATCTTAGGTTATCGTTAGACTTATTATATGTGTGTTAGATGAGAATACTCACAAAAGTTTTTTTGTCTATTGTCGTACATAGCTTGGGGGAAGGTGAAAGGTCACATTAATAATGAAACAATAAGAAATTCAATACAAATAATAAGAAAATGACACAAGAGATTTAACGTGGTTCACTATCAATGTGATAGCTACGTCCACCGGCACCGAAATCAAATAATTTCACTATAATCGCAAAGAATTTACAAGATGAATTACATTCACACTCACAAATTATAAAGGCTCTTTTGTGATCTCTCTCAATTTGTGAATCATCATGTATTAACCCTAAGATGGAAGTTTATATAATAATGCCCAATAAAAAAGGAAGTTATTACATAATAAACACAAAGTAACCGTCCCAAAAGACACCTCCCGTGAAAGAAACCGCTGTTTCGCGAGCCGTGTACAACTACGCGAGCCGCGAAATGGAGACATAACGCACTCCGCGCCCCGCGGACTGAGGCAGCAGCTTTTCAGCGTCCCGGGGAGTTCTCCGCGACCCGCGGACCTCCTCTTTGACCCATACTCATCTTCTTCAATGGTGCTTGCTAGTTTGAGTCACCATTAACAACAATTGGTATAATAAGAAGTTTATTGAAATGCTGGAGTATGTACTTGGACCACACATGAACAGCCTTAGCATGCTTGGCTCGGACCAGGCGTGGCAATTTGAGTTGAGTTGATCCTGTTACAGAATTTTTTATCTATGATCCGATTGCATACTTAGTAGATTGTAGCGTTCAAAATTAAGGATTCATTACTCCCTTAAATAATGCCCTTAATTTGTGTGTATGTTACACCTCTTCAGTAGTCTCTATCGCCTGTAAAAGACACTGACACTCCTACTGCTCTGAAGATACACCTCCAATCCACCGTTCCTGAACAAACACAACTCTTCTCTTCTCCTTTCCTATTTTTTGGGTTAGTGTGCATAATCTCAAGTTTTGGGTACTAACAAACTGGTACTCGTTACTTTTGCATCAATCCTTGGAGACAAATCGACTAGTGAGATAACCATATTCGTTTAGTTGTTATTTTACCTACAATGCTATGAATCTCTTGAGATGAAGAAATAATTGATTAGCTTTGAGATCAGGTTATTTAGATTATTGACATTGGACTCTACTCTTTGTCATTTATTTTATTGCTTTTTCAGATTGTTATATTTCTGATATTGGCAATGAGATCACCTTTTCTCTTAGCATCTTATCAATAAATTCTCCCTACACTTTTTATCATTTTTAAGCCTTATTTTCCCTATTTACTCAATAAAACTAATTATAGCAAATCTTTAGATGTTAATAAATAAAAACTATATGAATGAGGAACATAAAATAAAACGGTGCAAGTATTTAAATCTCTTAGCAAACTATGCATGGTCAATGATTTGCCATTACGATCTCTAAAAGGCCATGTTGTAATATTCAGGGATACCGAAGAGGTAAGATGTCTCTAATGTTTGAGATATTATTAATACATTAGGTTAATAACAACTAGAAGATGTTATAATATGTAAGTTGATGATAGTGGATGATTTTTATATTATAAATAATTTTTTCTAATTGAAATAGTTGGAAGATTATTTTGATTAATGGGTTTTTAAAAATCCTAATTTAGGAATTATGGTTGATATGGATTTTCATTTATTGTTGCAAGTATTTTTTTTTTTTTTTTTTTTTATGAAAACAAGCTCACAAATGAAAATTGAAATTCACATATCCAATTGAATCATGTACACATATATCAGATGAAATAAGTAATGCATTTAATTCAAAAATTATGAATATTATGCATACGTAATATGTTTTTTTCTATTGCTTGATACACAATTGAATCAGTCGGGATAATTAAATAATGATATATCCTGTTACAGATTTAAGATATGTTTTCTTTGAACGAATTGGATTGAACCATTTTATTAGAGCCAAATTGAGGTACATCTACTAAATTGAAGAGTGAATTCAAGTACTGGAATCAAGTACCTAATTTTGAACAGAACTTAGGCCTGTTCTCATTTACTAGTTTTTGTTGAATTGATCCTATTTTGATCCATTAGAGATCATTAATTATTTGCAGGAGGTCCAATAAACTACAGTAGATCTTGTGCGGACCAGGGTTTGGGTTGGGTTCGGTTGGTTGTACCTTGTTGATCCGCATTGTTACTTATCAAGAGATAATTGAGACGTATATGTTCCATGTTCCACGCGCTCCCTGGATTTGTTTTGATGTCAAGAACACATAATGGAATACCTGCTCAATGTAAATTCTAATTAGACAATAGTTGACTGACCTATCCATGTAAGATTATAAGAGCTTTTTGACCCACCAACCGCCATTTACTGAAGTCTACGCTTGCACCAAAATAAAATTTCTTAATAATGTAAACCAAACACTATTTATCAATATGAACAGAAGTATATGTAACAACTTGTATATTATCATTGATTCGCAGTTTCAATTAAAACAAATTTGAAGGTTTTGATCTATCAGAATCTGGCCCTGCCCCTGTAACATGATCAGCAAAGACTTGAAAGTGTTATGGCAGGAATGGCACGTCAAACTAGCAGTATTATTCAGCCTATTACTGCAGGCACTACTTCTTTTATTGGCTACATTTAGAAAAAGAACAGCCAGCACTTTCATGAGGTACTTTATTTATGCAATTTACTTGTTGAGAACCAACGTAGCATATGCTACTTTTTACCTTATAGTTGGAGCTCGCCTTTTTGGTATGAGTGATATGCCCTCTGGTCTCTGGGCTGCGGTCATGTTGCTCCATTTGTCTGGCCAAGAGCGGCTCACTGCCTACTCAATAGATGACAGCAACCTCTGGCGTAGCTCGAGCCTCAGCATCTTCTGGCAATTATTAATTCATCTTGGCCTATTTTTGCCCCAGAGAGACTTACCACTTCCTACCCATGTCATTTTTTGTCTTGCGTTGTCAAGGCTTGTTTTAAGAGCCTTTCGATTAAGGATGGGAACACAGGAAACTACGGTTCCTGGGGTAGTTCCATTTGGTGACCTTGAGGTTGCGCAGAACCAGCAGTTGATGATGTCGATGGTCAACACAGATAATGGTGATTATTCACTGATAGTGTGGCGAGCTCATTGTTTGCTCAAGACATCTTTGCGCCTCATTGCAGACGCCAAGTGTTGCCATGATGTAGTGCATCAGGTACGCGATTTCTTCCTACACATTACAGATCCAAACTATGCTATTAGAATAACAGAGATTGAGCTTAACTTTATTTATGAATCGTTTCACACTGATGGAACTATCCGTAAGCATCTGAACAACAACTGGAATATCATATATGCTTCTGTACGGAGTATTGAATCTCTTTTTTGTGTCCTGGCTCTTATCTCTTTCATGTTAAAGTCTTCGGACTTATCACGTATTGATTACTTTATCACTAACCTGTTGCTCTGGGGGACTGTCACCCTGGAGCTCATCTCCTTCATCTTCACGGTTTTTTCCGATTGGACTATAGCTGCCTTAAGATCAGGTAATGATAGTCAAATCATTGTTGCTGAGAAGTTATTTCAGGTTGTTCCTCAGAGACGGGGCTGGTGGTCTGATTACCCAATCTATAAAACTGCTCCAAGGTGGGTAAAGCTTGCCCGAAACCTTTTCCGAAGGTGGTCTGAGACCCTTTTCGGATTCAATTTCGTAAGCTACTGTATACAAACACGTTCTCTAGGACAAAAATCAAAAGAGTGCATGCGACAATTGGATGAACTTACAGGTACACAGAATCTAATTACAAGCTTCAGGTTTGTATCTAATGATTGGTATTCTGACGAACTAGGTAAATTCGTTTTCAAAGAGTTGCAAAAGAGACCAAGGGAAATACTCTTTTCATTGAAAAACAATGTTTGGTTAACAGACGAGTCTTACAACACTAGTGTGCTAGCTTGGCACATTACTACAGAAGTCTTGTACAATTTGACTGCAGATCATCAACAACAGGATGGTTCAGAACATTGCAGATATAGTAAAATTCTTTCAGATTACATGGCTTATCTTCTCTATATGAAGCCACACTTTCTCGCCAAAACACGGTCGTGCAATAATCCTTTGCGAAAAAGTGAATCAGCTGAAATATACATCCAAAAATTAGCTGAACCCGAACAAGGCGAAAAATTTGAGGATTACCTTAAAAGATGTTGTCTGGGTATTTTACACTTAAATCTTCCTGATGTGTTGCACGATAACTATTACGTGCAAAGTCTGTGTCTCGCTATTTCTAAAGTTTCTGAGCTCGGGGATTTTCGTTTGGGTGAGAAGAATTCACAACTTTGGTGCAAAATTAGTGAAGAGTGGGTAGATATTTTGCTGTATGCTGCAAGTAAATATGATGAGCTTGAACATGTACGAGGTCTTTGTCATGGGGGTGAGTTTATAAGCATTGTTTGGCTGTTGGCATTTCATTTGGGATTGTTTCAAAAGGAGATGGCTTCTTCATCAACAACTTGAAGTCATTTATGTCAATTAGTTGATGTATGGATTGATTTTTGTCCACCCCTCATTTTATAGAAGTATATAGCTTATAGGGTGGCCTTTTGTTTTATTAAATATAAAAATGATATGTATTTTGATACTTTTGTTTGATTTGTGTTTCAAATAGTTGTAAATTATAATCCCTTCTTCTCAATTTTTACGTTTGTCATTTTGGTTGGTTTAAATTAATTTGCTATATTTGTTTTTTGTTCAATAGATCTTCTCAATAGTTTTAAGTTTTTTTTATTTTTTTATGTGGTAGACAAAGCTTTATTTAATTAATATGGTGATCCAGAATTTTCAACTTTTCCATGTGATAGACAAAATAAATATGAACTTTTTTATTAAATTAAGTACTTATTTTCGACCAAATTTTCAAAAAAGTACTTAAAAGGTGTTAGGATGTTTATTTTTAAGAAAAAAAGGTCATTATGATGAATAATAATAATAGCGTTAATTTCACAAAAATCTAAATCTTTTGCTAGGGAAAAGATAGAAGCTTTAGATAATTTTTTTAATTATATTTTTTGAGTAATATTAATTACAAATATCATAAACAAAATTATAATAGTCTTTTTTCAAGATAATAAATTGCTCCTATAATGATCTTAGAGACACATGTGTTAGCAATGTTTTCGAACTTCCAAGCGGTCAAACAAAACATAACACTAATTGAAGACAAATAGATAATACCACCACAATCGCACAATTTAGTGGCATTTGCAGGCCGCTAATGTAGAGGTCAAAAGTACTCGACAATTATTCTTTGTATGATTCTTTCATAGTTAGAATTTTAGGTCGTCCTTTAAACATTATTCTTCCTTCTCAAAAGCAAATTTTGAGATAATTTGGTAAATAGAAATGAGAATTATAGATATTATTAGTATCGGTTGTATAGCATATTGCTCGAATTAAGGGCATAGTAGATGAGAAAACCCTTAAAGCAAATCTAACCCGTTCAGTTAATCATATGTCGGTTTGATCTTGACTCATTTCAGCTGTTATAAAATTTTGTTTTTATTTTAGGGTTTTTAACATTAACCATATCTTATTTTTAAGCCTTAATTTTTTATTTTTTATAAGTTATTTAATCTTTATAAAGCATGAAAAATAGATAAATATCATATAAAATAAATTCAAATTATACTTATTATTTTAACTCAAAATTAACTCATTTAATTTAATGAGCAATACATATTTATTTTAGTTTTATATTGACCGGTGAGCTTTTGTAGTCTTACTAAGACCCCATAATATCAGTCACCAGTCAGCTCCCCGTCTTCCTGAACAAACACCCGTTCTCAAATTGATTCCCCCATATTTACGCGTAATCGTAAAATCCTCTTCAGAAATCATTCTTTCTCCCAAAATTCCCTGAGAAGGAGAAATCTTCGTAGGTTCTCTCTCTTCCTCAAGGAAAAATTCTCTTGATTTTCCGTTCATTCCCTAGATTTTCCGTCTCAAATGGCATTCGAAAATTACACCGACAAAAATGCCGTTTTTCGAAAGCTCAAAGCTAAATCAGAGAATAAGGTTCGTATTCACTTCAACTCTCTGTTTTTATTGCTTGATTTGAACTTTTACAGCTAGGATCTTGTTCAGATCGGACTTCAATTGCTTGAAATTTGTTCGGATTTGAGGTTATTTCCTCGACAATTCTGAGATTTTGAATGAAGTTGATAAGGTGTTGTTTAATTTTGATTTTAGATGTGCTTCGATTGCAATGCCAAGAACCCTACGTGGGCGTCGGTGACGTACGGGATCTTTCTTTGTATTGATTGCTCTGCGGCACACCGTAGCCTTGGTGTTCATATCAGTTTCGTCAGGTAAACTTTCTTATGTTGTTCGATCGTGGTTATGTTACAAGTTTTTTTTTAGTCTGATCATTAGTTAATTCGAATGATTTGGTTGATTTAATGGTTGAATGTTACTTGTATGCGAAATCCTGTTTTCTTACTATTTTAAAGGCAGAATTTGGAACTTGTGGACTGTTTATTTAGTGTGAGCCTGTTACTAAAATTGGACGCGAACTAGAAGACTGATGGACTGGAGTATACTAGAATTTAAGATGTGCATCCTTTTACTGAAGTATGATGGAAATGTGAGAGTGAGGATCAAACCAAGCAACCCTATTGTTGATTTTTTCTTTTTTTTTTGTTGATTTTTCTAAGTGAATGGCTCGTTGAATCATTTGCACTACTTATTCATGTGACGCCAGCCTGCACGTATGTTTGCTTTAAAGTTTTAAGGGTCAATCAGTCTGTTTTCAAAAGGATAAATCTGTTTAGGTACAACACTCAAACCCCACGTAAGAGTCACTTGATGGTATTGGGGTGTTATTGTATCAGTTGAAACAATTTTCTGTGCGTTGGAGTTTCTGGAATTTGAATTCTTCAGCTGGATGGTTTAGTTTTTGGGTGGATTTATTAAGTCATTGATTCTCTATTAATGGATGGAGGATTTAGGTTACAAAGTAATGGATCATAGTTTATTTGCTGAGATCTAGGGGTTCTATACTTCTATCACTGTTAACATAGTTGAGTTGTGGACTAGTAAATGTAGATCAGGATAGCTATGATATTCTCCCAAAGCTAGATGAATTGTCGCTGTACTTTGATTGTGGGCTGTTAGCTTAAGGTCTTTTAGAATTCCGTGATTTTATTCAGTTTCATGATACTCAGTACTAAGAATACTTTGTGCGGGAAATTACATTAGCAAAGGGAAGGTTTGAATCAATTCATGTGTAATGATCTAAAGGCATGTTTATAGTGGAGAGTAGTTCACACGAGATAATGTCAGCGTTGGAAGGGCACAGCTTTGTATCATTTAAGGTGGTAAAAAGGAGTTATTGAGTCTCCTATCAACATTTTTTGAAGGGTCATTGACATATGGAGTAAATCATTCTGTTGTTTTGATGACAGCCTGTCTCTTTGAGCTTTTAATCAATATATTAGTTATTTGGGAAGAGCCACAAAGGCTGATGTAGGTTATTTGTAATCTTTATATTCTTGTACAAGAACCTGTCGCGTTCTGCTGCTATACTACCATTGGAGTGTCCTTGACTCCCGTGGTAGCTGTTTATACACCTTGAAGAGTCATTTGTCAGACATTGTTTTGATGGTTTACTGAGTCAGTGTTAACTATGTGGTGTATATTTCTTGATCATTTTGATGATGATGAACAAAAATGTTAAGCTCCCCCTGAACTACGAAACTATTTGGTCATTTTAGACAGCTTTTGAGCACAGTTTGTTTCAACAATTGACAATTAGCATTTTGATGTTTGAAGACTATTTTTAGTTACATTATTCGTACTAATTGTTTGACTTCAAATACTTTTTCTTAATGATCAAATATGATTTAAGAAACTTTTACTCTTTTTTTGGGTCATTAAAGTTTTACAAACGTCGTAATTTAATACTTGAAAGAGTTTTTAAGATCCAAATACTTCTCTCATTTTAATTTTCAACTCTCGAATTCGAAAGGTTTAAAGATTTAGTTGAGATGAGAGGATGTTGTTTTAATTCTGGGGTTAACATTTTATTGAAAGTGTGTCCGCAAAGGGGGGACGCGATCATCGAAAAGAAAATTTCTGTATGCAAATGCGAAAACGATTGCGATGTCACGGAAACTAGACATAGTAATAACGCGAATCGCAGCCAATATGTGAATTTTTGAAAAAAAAAAATCACATAAGAGGAGTTTTGAACTTATTATTGCATTTTTGTTGTTAAAGTACTATTGAATTACTATTATTATATAATAATATGCCCATAGCCATTATAGTTGCTCTATATGGAATACTTTGTGTATAAGTGCATCGCTATTCAGTTACAAGGCTGGCTTGAAGAAGGAGGCAAATTTATGTGTCAGAGAAAAGGTAATCTTAGCCTATCATGCATAGGGGTATATGGAGAGTAATACTAATCAGATAGCAAAAGTGAATTTGTAATTTTTTTTTTTTGGAAACTTGTGAAAGACATTTTTTGGTAGACTTATGAAAGATATTTTTTGGTTGATAAATGTGTGAAGAATTCACCAAAAAGGAGTTTTGGTGGAAGTTGCATTATTGTATAACTATTTTGTTAGAAGGGTGACTTATAGAAGGTGGCAAATTTATGTGTCAAAGAAAAGGTAATTTGAGCCTATCATGCATAGGGGCATATGGAAAAGTTTATGTGTAAAATATTTTTTGCGTTTGGGAATTGAGATTGTGTCAAATTACTTTACAATCTATTTCTGGATTTATTAGTTAATATCACAATTTTTCTCGTCTATATATCCTGTTTATGACAAAATGTATCATGGCTTGTAAAACCAATTGATGTTGCTAGTGTTGTTTCCTAATCGAAGATGGTTTCTAATTAAACTCATTTATGAAGCAAATTCTGTTTCTTTCTTATGCTACATTCTGATGGGTTAGTGACATGATATAAGATTAAGTTGATATTGATACTTGTCTTACATGAATTTCAAACTGAAATTGGATTAGAAAATGGGGGGATGGTGCTTTGTCTGTTCACTGCAATCTCTATTTGTTTGTGAACTTTCGGCTTTGACATTTTAGTAGGGATTTTAAGAGGATTATTTTGTTATGTCTGGACTATACTATGCAAGTATGTATTGTTCCGAATCAGAATTTCAAAAATTTGGACTTTTGGTGTATTGTATCTCTACATTTTGACATATAATAATTTGATCTGGCTGGTTTGCACCTTCCTGATACTTGGAGTCATGACTTGAACTTCAAAGTTCAAACGCCTTATAGATTTGATGCGGTACTTTCTCTTTCTTAAAGGTCTACGAACTTGGATTCATGGTCACCTGAACAGTTAAAGATGATGTATTTTGGTGGAAACAACCGTGCTCATACCTTTTTTAAGCAGCATGGCTGGACTGATGGAGGCAAGATTGAAGCTAAATATACATCAAGAGCTGCTGATTTATACAAGCAGATTTTGGCAAAAGAAGTTGCTAAAAGTGCCGGAGAAGATTCTGGCTTACCTTCTTCACCGATGGCTTCACAGTCAGCACAAACACCTAATGGTTTCTCTGATGCCATCCTTGATGAAGTTCCCAAGGAAACTTTAATAGAAAAGAAGGAAACTCCTGAATTACCAACTTCTCCTAGAGCTCATTCTGTTATTTCTACTGTCAAGAAACCTCTTGGAGCAAAGAAAGTTGGAAAGAGTGGAGGACTTGGTGCTAGGAAGCTTACAAAAAAGGTTAATAGTTTTCTCGTTGATATTTGTTCAGCATCTGTCTTTATGTGTTATTAACAGTTATAATATATAGATTTGTACTGACCCAAACATGACAATTCTTGGCAGCCAAATGAAGACCTTTATGAACAGAAACCTGAGGAGCCCCCTGCTCCTGTTGCTGCCCCAAGTAGTAATACTCTACCGATTGGAGCATCTTTTCCTTCTCGCTTTGAATATGTTGAAAACAGTAATGCATCAGTTAAAAGTTCCGAAGGTTCTCATGTAATTAGCCATGTTGCACCACCCAAGGCATCAAACTTCTTTGCAGACTTTGGTATGGACGGCGGTTTTCAGAAGAAAGGAAGCTCAAACTCTTCAAAAGCACCGGTAAGACAGTTAAGTCTTATTTTGGTATCACAGAAGCTTAAGTTCTTTTCAGTCTGGATTTATATCTCACATCTCAATTTTTCAATGTTTAAACAGTTTATGTTATAGTGAAGTAAATTACATTCTCTATTTTCATCCTAGTGCTTAATAATGTCAAAATTTCTAGTTATGGGGGCTCTCATGTTTGAGGTTGTTTGATTATGTCTTATTATGCACAAAACACACTAGCTCAATATTTTTGTAAGTAGTAACATGCACTCATGGGGAAGTGATGAGATGAAATGGTTTCTATTAGGATGATAAATGAGCTATTATTCTTCTTTCAAAATAAAACATAGCTCACGAAAGTTGTATGTGTAAAGACGGGGTATTAGCAAATTGGTAATAAGAGCTCGGGAGACATAAAAGAGGGCGAGGAAGACCGAATATGACTTTGAGGACATGAATGAAAAATATATGAATGACCTAGACTTACATTGAGATGGTAGAAAATCGGAATGAATAGAGAAGAAGAATCTATGTGCACGACTATTAGAACTGTTATATTAGTTCATGTAAGTATGTAATTGACCCCAATCTTATGGGTTAAGGCTCTGGCATTGTTCTTATTGTTGTTCACTATAGTTATTTTCTCTCTCTAAAATTTGAGCTTGTAAAATGAATGGTGACCTTTCCTCCTTAGCTGTTTGTAGGACTGACTCTTCTCTGATCCACTGGTCTCTTACTCCCCCCTTCAATCTTAAAACTCGTGAGGCCACTTCATTGTCATATAGTGTACTATACTGATTTCCGCCCTTGTTAAGGGGTCAGGGTGGTACCTGAAGCTTTGACAGCACAATGCCTCAAGTAGTAGGAAATGTAGCTTAGCAGTATGTTTCCCTAAAAAACAAGAATATATTATAATATGCAGCTGTGTAAATAAACCTGACTTTTGATTTCATACCATGCCCTCTTTACATTGTAATTGAGCCTTTTTTTGTTGCTTTTAGTTATGCCCGGAGGACTAAAAAAAAAACACCATTAAACTCTCACTCTTCCTGTCAGAACTTCCATAATAGCCACTTAGAATGTGAGTCACCTACTATTTCATAACAATCAAAAAGTTAAGGGAGCTTCTTGTGGAATAAATCATATTTATTAATTGGTGCAGTTGCTTCTCTGATTGTGACTTTTGGCTCTTATTCATGTGCTCAATGAGTCAATTACTTATCTGTTCTGTGGCACATTATCGTATGAAGTTAAGTAAGTTTGAATTTATATGCTAGCAGATTGCTGACCCTTTATTTACTTGCTTGCATAATAACAGGTGGAAGAAACTGACGAGGCCAGGAAAAAGTTCTCAAATGCTAAATCAATTTCCTCTGCTCAATACTTTGGTGATCAGAGTAGAGCTGGTGACATGGATGCCCCAGCTTCCTTGTCAAAATTTTCTGTAAGTGCATATTTTTTTGGGTGAATTTTTTGTTGGGTGATTGCTTGACAGCTATAATAAAGTTATAATATGGCTTTCCTCATTCTTTGCTTCTGTATGGTGTTAATCTGTCTATATTTAGTTTTAAAAATCATCTCAATTGTGGTATTTACTTCTGCTGGCATGCTTTAAAATTCTCTAAGCAGGAAGGATTTTGGTTTCTTTATTTTATGGGTAAAACTGCTTTATTTGTATGTTACATAATACCAGTTGCAATTTGCGATTGTTGTATTGATGCTTAAAATTATAATTTGGTATTATTTGTTGTTTTTGTGCCTTACGGTGATTTCTTTGAGTATGTTAAAAGTCAGTGACATAAGTTGAGTCTTTTGGTTCCTTGCCTTTGGAAACGGAAATGATATTAACCTCATTGCTTTCCTTTGTTGCTCTTAAGTTTGATTTCTTTTTTCTTCCCCTTGACGGTTTAGGAGAATTCTTTTTCTAATTCTTTGTTTGAGTTAGCCCATAAAACTTCCAGCTAAGTTTGTTTTGTGAAGAAAACTCACTGACAGCGGTATATATTACCTTATTCTACTTTGAAGGTGTTTGTAGGTATCAGCTTAGTCGCTGTATCTTTCAATAGATCTAGTGACCAAAGATTGAGATTGGATTGGCTTGGCTTGATGTTTGACCCCATGGGGGTGACAAGTGGGAAGTGGCATTAAGAGTTGTAAAGGCAACAACTGCGAGTTGGTATTTTCGATGGCTGTAAATGTGAGGGAGACTGGAGTTGATAAAGAGTGCTACTTCCACAAGCGCTGAAGTAGATTTAAAATAAAGTGGCCAGTGAGGTTTGCGATGTAGCGTGAGATTGTGCAGGTAAGACCATAGGATGAAGTTGCAGTGGCATGATAGAGGAGGGGATGATCGTGAAGGAACTGAAGAGAAAATTGTTTTTTTAACCTGGGAGGAAATTGCCTTGCTATTTTCCTGATTTATTATCTTGTAAATCATTTTACTTTTCTGGAAATGCATTGAAACAGATTCTACTTTGTTTCCTTTTCTAAAACATTTTGCAACAGGAAACAGACTCGAGTTCGTATTGTGCATATTATATGTGCTTGAAAGTCTTAAGTCTTGGCTTTTACTTTATATATACATGAAGACATCACGGTGGATAGAGAGAGAGAGAGAGAAAGGAAAAATAGAAAGGGAAGGGAGGGTTGGGTTTGGTAAGGGATCCTATCTGGTGTTCAAATGCTAAAATAGAATGAAAGAATGCTCCATCAATGCTGATTCGCCTATAATCTCAATGCTGACAATTCATTATGTTGATATGTGTGACTCGAGTACATTGATAGAGATGAGTATGTTGTCCAGCAGCCATAGCCGAGTCGGCTATGGTGTGTCTCGGAGTTGAGATAAGTTGTTGTTGGGTGCAGACAAGGGGTCTCCTTCCAGAAGCCGAAGACGAGTCGACGAGAGGAGGGGGCTGGTGCACCGCCGAGTCGGCGGCCATGGTTGGTGAGTCAAAAGCCGACTCGGCTTGGATTGCAAATTATGCGGGAAGTGGTTTTTCCACGTTTCTGATTGCAAATAATGCAGGAAGTGGTTTTTCCACGTTTCTTGCAGGTTACTCTTAGTTTATTCATGGTTGCTTTTATTTTTCTTAACCTAATTTTCTTTTAGTAAATGGTATACTATATAAAGCCCTCTTGTTATTAGAATTAGGGTATGTAATAAAAAACACAAAAAGTGAGAAACTAAGAGAGAAAAGTTTGGAGAGCCATTGTTGTGTCTCGTGTTCATCTTGTAATCTCCCAGTTTATAGTGAAAGTTTATTCTCGGTGCCGGTGGATGTAGCTATCACATTGATAGTGAACCACATTAAATTTCTCGGTGTGATTTTCATTATTGTTTGTTTGAATCTTTATTGTTTTCGTTATTGTTCATCGATCTTTCTTCCGCTGTCGCACAACACATTATAAATTGGATGAAAAGATTTTTGGGCACTGCTTTGTTACAAAATACAATTATTCATAATCCTTATGGTCCTGTTGACCTTTTTCCGACACTGCTATATTTTCCTGATAATGGTCGCAATAATATGAATGTGAAATGTCTATTCATCAATGTCACGATTCTCTTTTATCATCTTGAAATAGTATTTGTCAAGTATGTTCTAGGTTATTTGCATCCTTTGAGAAAATCAGCACCGTGTAGTTTCCAATGTTGGATTCTCCAAATTTGATAAAAAGTCGTGTTGCTCTTATAATTTTACCTTGTGTTGTTGGAATACCAGTTCATTTTTCACCTGATCATTTCCAAGGCAATTGCCATAAGCATTATTGTTTTTTACCCTAATGGCAGATTCCAGGCATCTTGTACTAAAATTCACTCTCTGTGTCTACTTTGCTTCTCAGGGATCAAGTGCCATCTCTAGTGCCGATCTTTTTGGACATGATTCTGATGCTAATCTTGATATTTCTGCAAGTGATCTTATCAACCGCTTATCATTTCAGGTACTGTCTACTTATATTCAACATGTTGCATATTTACTTTGATCTCAATATTGTATTAATTTCTTCTTTTCCTTTTTCATAATTCTATGTTGTACATAAAACATCTTATCACTTGCGACCCCTACAAACCCCACTTAGAGGGGAGCCAGTTGTGTCGGGGTAATGGCATGTTGTGGTGCAATATAGGATTAGATTTTCATGCTTATTTTGGAAAAGTGCTATAATCTTGTTGCAATCTTTGACAGGCACAACAAGATTTATCTTCTTTGAAGAATATTGCGGGCGAAACAGGGAAGAAGCTTGGTACCTTTGCATCATCATTGATAACTGATCTTCAGGATAGAATCCTTTAATCATATCTGTAATCATATAAAAACTGTGGGAATACAATCAGAAATTTCTTTAGTGCATGTAAAATGAGTTTTTTATTTTCTTTTGCAATTCTTTGGAACACCGAATTAGATTTTGGCACTTTTTTCAGTGTTTGCTCGCTTAATGTAATTGTGTAGTGAGGAACCAAGTGTTTCATTTTTACAAATTATTTTGTCACTTCTTTAAGTTAGTTATATACAAGAACTTTGTGCCATTGGGGGCGTGCTGGTCTGCTGGAGTGGAATATGCTCGTGGCGGGTCTTGCCTTGGATATAAACTTATTGGGCCGGACATATCAGGTTGTGTTGTGGCGCACATCACAATTTTGTCCGGTTTCTTCTATGTTCTAAAATAGTGGTTTGTGTTAGAGGGCTGTACCTAGAACCCACATATAGTGCCGTGTTTCACCCACCCTGTAGTCCACTGTGACGGTTGGCGGGCGATCGCCTTCGATCATGAACTGGTCAGACTATGCTGTAATTCCTAATTAAAATATGGTTTCATCTCTTGCTTGGCAAAGTACGAAGATTTTGTGGCGTTTGAGGGAAGTAGTCAAGTTTATGTTTTTTCATTATTTAAAAAAAGCAAATGATTAGTTACTGAACAATACACAAATGTGTTTTTTCAGTTAAAGGGAATTAATGTTTTTTGCTATAAAAAATATTATTTACTTTATAGTAAATGGTTCAACTAATAATAGCATTCTTAATAACTAAATAAAGAAAAATACAATAATAGGAGTATATAAATTTACTAGTGAAAATATCCCAAAACATTGAAAAATAATGTTCTACAATTAAAGGTAATATAAAATAAATTTAAGTTTGTATTTCAATATTTTTCCAACGGTAGTAGAACGAGATGATGATTTGCCCTTTTCCATTATTAATACCTTATCTTTTTTCAATGACTCAAAAACTTGATAGAGTTATTCATAATATTCTAAGGTTTTGGAGAGAATTTTGGGTATAAGATTGTTTAATAATTGATGGTTAAAGCTGATTTGTTTGACCAATTAAAAGTGTTGATTATTTATGCTGACTTCTAAGTTGATTGTATAGGTTACCTGATTCGAAAAAACGTTGGGTAAAATTAAGCATGAAATGTCGATCGTTTATTTGAATAAAAAATGAATCAAAAAGCAAAAATCATTGAAAAAACTAACAAAGCTAGCACTTTCATTTAGGTTTTAAAGTCAGTTTTTTAGCTAGTTAAAAAGACATTTGATAAACATTTTATTGACTAATCAAAAAGCAAAAAGCAAAAACTAATTTAAAAATATGTACAAACATTTTTGGTTTTTTTGACTAATCAAAACCCAAAAACCAAAAAAAAAATATATATATAAATTCAAATACTCTCTTTTTCCTGTTGTTCTTCTCATTTACTTTTTACATAATTTTCAATATAAATTTAAATCTCAATATCTCTAAATACACATAATAAATAAATTATAAAAAATATTCCCTCTATTTCTTTTTGTTTTTCTCATTTACTTTTTGCAAAGTTTTCATTGCAAATTTTAAAGTTCAACATCTCTAAATACACATAATAAAAATTTATAAAAAATACATAATAAAAAAGGTATACATTAAGACTAACGAGATCTCACATATATATATTTTAACTTCTAAATATGTGTCAAAAACATTATTAAAATTTTTCTATTCTTAAAATGAAATATTCCAAATAGAAAGAACATTAGAGAACAGGGGGAGTACATAATAAAAAATATATATTAAATTTCAAAAACATAAATTAAATTTTTCTCCCCTTAAAGTAGAATATTCCAAATAAAAAGAATATAGTATTTAATAAGGAAGAATGAGTTTTTGATATGGTGAAAAACTGAAAATTATCTCGCTTTCGTTTTCTCATCAAAATTAATTTTCTTTTCCCTTTAAATCTCAACTTTCTTGTACTATTGCCACAATTTTCAACTCAACTTGGATTGCTGATTTCGACCTTTAATGGCGGCTATCCAATTAATCTAAACCCCCGAATTTCCCTCCTATTTCAAATTCTTAAAATAACCTAAACCCTTACTTCTTTCTGCGCAGTTTTCCCTCCAAAATTTTCGGACAAATATCAACTTTCAATCCCTAAATTAGTAAATTTCATCTTTCCCTCCGTTTCTTTATAGATCTAGTTTACAAAGCCCCTCTATTATTCTCTATCTCTTTCTGAAAAAGTACAACTCGAAACCCTAATTTTATTCAATTTCAATAAATTCAATCAATCAAGAAAACCCACCATCGGAAACTTATAATCAAAGATTCTCCTGTTGATTTCCATCCAATTGTAGAATTATTTCGTTGGTCGAGTTAAGTTACATGGATTTAAGAAAATCCATTGGCGGTTGAAATCGAAAAATTCCAGTTCTGATTTCATTTAGTTGAGTGAAATTGAAGTAAACACATCTGTATTTTCGATGGAATCTGAAAGCCCTTCTTCAGATTTACCCAATTCTGAAAAGAACCTAATTGGGTGTTGTGGAGATTCTGTGTATGATAAAACTCTAGTTGAACTATCTCAAGATCAAGGGAATATTTTTGATGTTTCCCAAACCACAGATATGGGAAATTCTTGTTTTGATCTCCCTGATGAAAATCTGGATTTCCAAGATTCTGAAAAAATTGACGGTTCACAAAAATTGGAGGATACCCAATTTACCAAAGCAGCGAGTAAATTATCTTTAATCGACATGAAAGATGACGGTATTACAAACATTACAGTGGATCACTTTCGGAAGCATTCATGGAAAAGAGATTATTCCAGTGAACTTGAAAAATGTTCGGTGGTATGATTTTTCTTGAACTTTAGTAAAGTTGATTATGTTTAAGACAAGATTAATGGATAATTAATTTTGTATATTGCCATATCTTGTTGGTTTTGTTTTGGCAGGGGGCAGGTCTATATAACCTTGGGAATACATGCTTTTTGAATGCTGTTATGCAGTGTTTTACACATACTGTTGTTTTAGTCCAAGGAGTCATGTCACTCAAACATGAGGCTTCAAGTCATGGTAAGCTTAGTTTTATACTCTTTTCAGTGTCTTACTCACCAATTCTACCAAATCTATATGAAAAAACGTATTCGTGTTGCGTGGGACATTGGAATTTTGTGTTAATTTATCAGTTGTTTGTTAAATTTTGGCAAATATTTGTGTATATCGGTGAAAAAGTGAATGGGAATAACAAAAAAATAGTGGGATTGATTAGAAAGAGAAGTTTGTTTGGTGTTCTTAGTAATGTTTTGGCAGTGATGTTTGTTCTTTCTGTTATGAATTGTTTGCATATGCTGTAGGTGTTGGTGAATTTTGTGTGCTTTGTGCGGTACGTGACCAGATCGAGCATGCGATTCTGAATTCAGGGCGAGTAATTTCACCATCCTACCTTGTGGATAACCTGAGCAGTATCCTTTACAGTGGTGATTAGTTTAAACTTAAGATTAATGTTTGATTCATGTCGGAAGATCTTTGGAAAAATATGGATTTGTTGACTAAGAATCAGTTTTACATTAATCCATTATATCCTTATTATGAAAAACTTTCATCCAATTGATACATCTTTGACACCAATTTTCTAGATATTTCATCTTCTTTTCAGAGATACGAGCAAGAAGATGCCCATGAATTTTTACAATGTTTATTGGATAAGCTTGACAGTAATTGGTTGAAGTATGAGGCAGTTGCAATTGATGCCTCAACCTCTGATAATTCATCATTTTCTGATCATACATTGGTGAAGCAGATTTTTGGTGGTCGTCTTGTAAGCCAGGTAGCTACGAGTCTTTGCCCTTTGAATGTTTCTGATAGTCTTCTAACTTTGTGTATGAGTAACAGTAAAATTATTATTTTTTTAAAATTCAGGTTCATTGCTGTAAATGTGGTCATAATTCTGATACTTTAGAACCTCTAATTGACTTGAGTTTGGAGATTGAGGATGTAGATAGTCTTGAAAGTGCGTTAGAATCCTTCACGAAAGTGGAATGTCTTGAAACTTATACATGTGCCAGTTGTAAGGAGCAAGTTCAGGCTGAGAAGCAGCTGCTATTGGATCAGGCTCCGTCTGTTGCTGCCCTTCATTTGAAAAGGTTTAAGAGTGATGGTGCATATGTTGAGAAAATTGACAAGATGGTTGATTATCCATTGGAGCTAGACTTGGCCCCCTACACCAAGGGATCTAATGATGGAAATGTATGTTATATCTTTTGCTTAAGGTTAAAATTGATTGTTTGATCATCTTTTCTTTCAACATTGACTTCTGCTTGATAGATTTATATGTTCTTAAATTTTTTCTTTTTGCACCATCGCTTTGAAAAAGCTCACACTTTTGGGAGAAATGCTGAAATAATATAGGATGAAGTGTTTGTATGTGCACTTTAAAATTTGCAATACTGAGTTGGTACTTTGACCTTTTATGAGAATTTAGAAATAATTGTTTTTGATGTTGACTTTTGAATTGATTGATAAATCATTTGTGATTGAGTTACTTGTTGGCTGATTTGTTTGATGCTAACTTGTTGGCCTATCAATGCTCAACTTTCACCTCTGCCTGTTCTTTTGTCTCTTGTAAGGTCTGGCCTCTACCTCTTACCTTTAAGTTATCAATTTTAAATGGTTTTTTAAGAATAATTGTGACTAATACGGTGGTTATTTGAAGGAGTTTACATGACAATTCTGGCGAGTATAGTTTTTGTTTCAAATGTTGTTTTCTATCATCTTTGTGACCAAATTTAACGACTAAAATTTGATTTTCCATACAAGTGCTTGATGCTAGATGTCAGGGTACTTTGCTTCCTAGGGTTGTTTGATTGAATTTTGCTTGTGCATTTATAGATATATCAAGAATTTAAGATACAAGGTCTTGAGGTTCTGCCTTCTGGTTAGTGAATCGAGGGAAGACAAGGAAAGAACTGTTTTTCACGTTTCTTGAGGTTTTGTATTGTTCCTAGAACAGTTGATCCTCATTGAAGTTGATATGTCTGTCACTATCCCTCCTCCCCCACAAGCCCACCCCCCAGAAATTGAAGGTTTGTGTACGACCGTATCTGTTTGTATTGACTATATTCTTTACTTCTCTGCAGGAATATAAGTATGAATTATTTGCAGTAGTTGTACATGTTGGATATTCATCCAATTCAGGGCACTACTTCAGTTATATCCGTTCATCTCCTGACGAATGGTATCGGTTTGATGACTCAAAGGTATTCTTGGATATACCATATAATTTGTTTTCAAGATTTCTTTGCCCGTGGTTCATTTATACAGCTGATCTGTCATTGATGTTGAATATGTGCTCTTAAGGTCTCTAGGGTTGATGGAGAACAAGCTTTACGTGAAGACGCCTACATTCTTTTGTATGCTATGAAAGGGACACCATGGTTCAGTAGTATGATTGAGCAGTGGAAAGAAATTTCTCGTGAGAAGATTCTGAGCACTTCTCCAACGTCTGTTCTGTACACGGACCTTCCATCTACTTCATACCCTATTGAGACACGTCTCTGTGGTTTTGAGCCACACATAAATTTCAATGCTCTCTGTGACCCTTCTACTGCACCCGCCACTGAAAGTGGTCTAAAACAAGGTGGGGATACTTGTATTGGGGCTGCAACCAAGCTAATTGAAAACTCTGATGTAACCAAAGCTGATGATGGTACTTGGGAATTTTCAGTAACTAATCAAATCCCTGCTTCGTTTTCGAGTGTGTCTACCGATAATACGGTGAAGGAAGATAAAGCTGAGCTTGAATATCCATCGATGGAAGATAATGGTTGCTCTATGACAGTTGGTGATACTGAGCAAACTAGGGTCGGAATGTGCACTCCTTCACAAGTACCGAACAATTTTGATGTTGAGCACAAAAATGATGTAGGCACAATCACACCTTCAACTCCTGTAAGATCTATAAGTCCGGATATATACTCTGATGAGGAGCCTGCAGGTAAATGTTTTTTGAAGTTTTGAATTGATGAGTAGCCTTAACCTTGTTTCCTATTCCCGTTTGTGATTAACTAACTGTACATACCTTTAATTAAACTTTCAGAAACAGCGTATGATATTCCAGTCGATCATCTGAAAATAAAACCCAAGTCGTCGTCAGCTAAGTCAGTCAAGAACAGTAAACAGGATCACAAAAGGAAGGAAGCTATCAAATATCTTTCGAAGTCTGCATATGGTGTTGGTAGGCGTCATTGCCTTATGTCTGCTATTCATACGCAGAGTTCAAGTTCGTCTAGCAAGAAAAGAAGAAAACAAGCTTCACTTTACAACAGTAAACCGTCTCCCAAGAAGCGGGTTAAAATCAGTCCAAAGCACGTCCAGCAGCCGTTGACAGTTTAGAACAGTAGGCGATGGGTTTTGGTGTGCATGATTAGTTGTGGTAAATTGCCTCTTAGCATAGGCTGATATGCTAACATTCTGCATACTCTAAGATTGGTTATATAGTAACTTTCTGTATATGGCCCTCTTTCCTGGGCATGTTGAAGTGGATCTTGCAGCATACTTATATTTTGAAAGGATGGCATTCATCTTCTTATAGGCGGAAGAATGTTGGATATGCATTACGTGTCGAAGTTCATGCCATTAGAAAGGTGAAAGGTCTGCAATAAGCGAATAACCTTGAAATGTTGAGCATCCCATGGCTTAAGCATGCTACGTTTACATTTGAGAACATGTATTTATTCTAAGTACTGAATCATCCCATGGCCAATGCTCACATAATTGTTCATACTTAAGGTGTGTTATTCTTATTTAGCTAGCTTGGCAAAAACTCGGTTTGGTTCGAAGGATAAGGCTTAAGGGGTGCTCCACAATATCAACACTGCAACGGTTGGTGTATAATGTATTCATGTGAGCAATTTCTGTCTTTTTGAGTTTGCTACTAAAAAGGAAAATTTTTTTCTTAACATGTCAGTTTTAGTAGCAAGGTGAAAGGAAAATTTTGATATGAACAAACATAAGAGCAATGACGGGCTTAAATTTCAAAGTACACCCAAGAAGGGTTGATTTTCCACAAAATTTTATTACATATTTAAAAGAACCTTTTTGACAAAGAATTATTAACCAAATGGTAATATTAGTTCATTCCACATCATTCCCCAATCAAAAAACCTAATTCTGATGATTGTATTTGCATAATCAATCTTTATTCACTTTAAATGATTTGTTAATCTATCTAATCATAATTTTTTTTATATACACTCAACATATTAGAATTTATTAAGTGATTATTACTAATTATTTTAACAGTATAAGTGTTAAAGTGATAAACCTATATGTAAGTTATTTTATATCGAAAAAGGAGATACAACACTCTAGTTAAGGTTGAGGTGTATGTATTTCCAATGCTTACTAATTACCAATTGATTTTAGTAGCAATTAATGTGTTATCTTTTCTTATCTATGTATGGGTTGTTCATCATCTTCAAAATCAATCAATAAGTTATGTCATCTAGCTAGTGCATAATGAAGCGACTAACTCTAAAAACAACAAAAATTCTCAAACGAATGTAACATTTGAATGAACTATCATAAACCATGTCAAGTAGTTTTTTTTCTTAATTCATATGAAATTTTTTATTATCATTTCATCCCCTCAGTTCAAATTTGTTTTTCTTATTTAGAATATTATAAATTTTAGAGTAAGTTTAAATTGTAAATTATTCATGATTCATGTTAAAAAATATAATCATATAATTTTGATTATTTATTTGTAATTTTCCCAAATTGGATTTTTGAAGCGCGTTAGTTGCACTAGGAGTAGGAAGTAAGAACAAGGAGTGGTTGAGGCACATGGAAAAGAGAAGCTCCGACGATCCAAGTCCCTACTGTTTATGTTGCCTTTCTCCAGTTCTCTTTTCATTAGTAATTGGTATTTTGGTCTACTTTAATGAAGTGTCTCCAACTTTGACTGATATTATCAGTCCACCTACTACTTTATTGATTATCCTTTTCTTTTTTATTAGTTACATTCTCAGTTCATCATACTACTCATTTTATTTTCATTTTTTCTTTTTCTGCATATGAATTTGAAAGTTAAATAATTTTAATTTTGAATTTAAAAAAGTTAATATTTAATATATATCATGACTACTCTATCAAAATTTTATATGAATATGTTTTTTTATATAAATCGCTAAAAAATCATAATCAAAGTTTAACACTAAGATTCGTAAAAGTTATTTGAGGAATATATGAAAACGGAGAGAGTATTATATTTGCTATATTTTTCTTTTTTATTTGTTTCACAATACTTACTATATTACTATGTCATAAAATAACTTACAAATTATACTATTTACCCGTGATTCATAACTACTTCAAACATCATCTACTCTTACAATTTTATCGTTAATTAAGGACAATAATAGTATTCTGCTATCGACCAATCATTTTCTTAATATTTGTACCAAGCCAAAATGGTGAGAGTATTATGAAAAAAGGTAGTATATGTTTTTAAATTGCTCTATTAAGATATAATGTATTATTTTCTAGAAGGAATTTATGAACAGCTAGTCTCTTGAGAGAGGTTCTCTTTGAGAGACATATCTCAAGTCCAACCCATTAGAGAGTAATGCCTACTTACTATATTTTTAATGTTTACTTATACTATCTTTAATGTTTACATACCGTATCCTTAATGCCTACTTTCAATATCTTAATTTTCTACTTACATCATTCTTAATGTCTACTTATAATATTTTAAAAAATATATAATGAGTCGCCCAATTAGTCACAAAAATTTGTGATTTATGAATATAATTTGAATAAATTTAAACTACTTTTTGTAATATGATTATTATAGCATTACATAGAATAAGAGAGGGAGAAAGCCTACTTTCGGTGCCTTTGGTTATTAATATTAAATGGTAGTAACAAAAATAATTAGTGATGTAAATTTTTATAAAATGTACTATGTTATTACTTTGGTAATAAAAAGTTATCTTTAAATTTTTTTTATTTACTATTTAGCATTATCATTTCTTTAAATAGTTATACATTGGAATGAATTTTATAAAAATAAATTGAAATAAAATAAGCATAATGATTATTAAACTTGTCAAGAGATTTCCTATCAAAATTACACCAAAATTTCAGTGAAGTAATTATGAGTATATATATATATATATATATATATATATATATATATATATATATATATATATATATATATATATATATATATATATATATATATATATATATATTTGGTTTTTAGCAATTAGGTGAGTAACAGTGAAGTAATTTGATAGTCTAAGTAATTAAGCTTTAGCTGAAGTAAATTTAATTATAATCATACCGATGACTAATGGTAGTCATATAATTTAAAATCTATTTTGTTTCATTTATCAATTTAGTTTAATTAGTACTTTATTATATTGAATTGCATAAATGGTAACTTTTTATTTTTATTATTTTATGTGGATTATCAATTAGTTTATAATTTAATCAACATGAGTAATTAATCAACAAATAATTCCAAAAAATATATGGGGGAGGATATTTAAAAAATCTGTTAATATTAGCTAGTTAGTTTCAAGAAAGAAAAGTAAAAAAAATAGCAACAAAAATTATAAAAAAAAGATATTAGTGTATATGATGATTGATGAGTAGAGGTACACTTAATTATTGTATTGTTTTGAGTGTATTTTAAAAATGGTAATGATGGCTTATGGGATGATCACCCATGCAAAAGCATTGTACGTGTGTATTTATACTTCAAAAGCATATAATTTGTACAGTGATTGTTGACAAAGCAAGATAACATTTTAATTGAAGAAACACTTAATTGATCCAAATTCCAAATTACAAATACAAATACAAATACAAATACAAATACAAATTGGTGCACCACACATTGTAAGCACCAAACATATAGACATATATTATTAGTTACAGTTCATGCAAAGTACAACTATTATCACAAGCCTTATTGTTAAGGAAAGCAAATACTAAGAAAAACAGTATTGAATAATTAAAGAAGACATAGCTAGGTTTCCAATATGCATGGTTAATTGATTGCATGCATGCATGCACTTAAAGTAACTTGTTTTCAAGGCATGTATCCTCCTGCATGACCACCTCCTTCACCGCCACCAGCACCATATCCACCAGCATGGGCGCCACTACCACCGGCATAAGCACCTCCACCACCAGATCCACCTCCTCCTCCAGATACAGATGTATGGCCTCCTTCACTAGCACCACCTCCATATCCACCACCTGCTCCGCCGCCACTACCATACGCACCTCCGCCAGCTCCACCGCTATAAGCCGATCCACCTCCACTTCCACTTCCTCCCCCACCGCCACTAACATGACCACCAGCACCATAAGCACCTCCGTGACCTCCACCTTCGCCACCTCCGTATCCTCCAGCGTGCTCTCCTCCTGCACCGTAAGCTCCACCACCACCACTACCACCACCGCCACCACCACCATAGGCTGCACCACCGCTAGCTGCTCCGCCTCCATGGCCACCACCTTCACCACCACCATAAGCACCTGAATGTTCACCACCGGCTCCATATGCTGCACCACCACCACTTCCTCCACCCGCACCACCTCCATATGCAGCCCCACCAGCTGCCGATCCACTTCCATGGCCTCCACCTTCACCGCCACCGTAAGCACCAGCATGCTCACCTCCGGCTCCGTAAGCTGCACCACCACCACTTCCTCCACCTGCACCACCACCATATGCTGCTCCACCACCAGCAACACCACCACCTCCACCACTTCCACTACCACCGCCTCCTGCATATCCACCTACACCAACACCGACACCAACATGTCCTCCAAGTTCATAAGTGAGGAGGGCTCTGGTGGCGGTGCATATGCCTATGCCCAACACCAAGAAAAAAACAAGAGTAGAGATTTTATGATAAGCCATATTGAGAAATAATGTTAGTTATGGTTTTGAATGTTTAGGAATAACATGGTATTTATAGGCATTGGATTAGTCGATTAGGATTTAAAATAGCGCGTTACATGCATCCAATTTGGCAAAAGTGAAAAATTACTTATTGCTTCCACTAAAAGTCTGTACAAACCATATGCCGCAATTTTTCAAGTTGTATGATGTTTTGTCTCGCTTAATGTTATTTTCACGAGTAACATTTATGAAAATTAAGAAAAATAAAAATATACTAGCTCGTATTTATCTAAAATGAGATATTTACTTTATGCATTATATTCAATGTACTTATTCGATTCTTAATATATCGAGTTATGTATAATTAAAAATTATAAAAAGTTGGTATTAACAATCTTTACATTAAAACGAATCAAATAAGATCCCACATGACTATGTTTTAATTTATAGATTAATAATAAAATGCAATTTAAGAGTGATGATGAATAGTGTCCGAAAAGGAAATGTCCCATTATAGATGAATAGGAGGTAGTATTATTTTATCAAACAATAAATTTAATAGAAATAAAGTAAGAATTATATAAAATTAAAGAATATTAAAATATAAAATCAGTGAAAAAATATGTAACAACTATCAATATTTTTTAAAATAAAATTAATAGAATACAGTATCATAAAATAAGATTAACTATATTCAAAATTTATGATATATATAAAACAATTATTTAAGAAAACAACCCATAGACTAATTGAAAATAACATATTAAAAACAGCTTTAAGAAACACGAGAGAGCAAGTATTAATTAAAAAAACAAAAACTCTCACATAACACATTTATACTCTAATATAAAGCAAAATAAATGAAATGGAAAAGTACCTACTACTACTACTATTATTATTATTATTATTATTATTATTATTATTATTATTTCCCTTATGACGACTAAGGAGTAAGACTGACACAGTAGTGTATCTCTACTGTTTTCCACATTTGAACTTTAATGTACTTTAATCATAATAATTGATCAATTTATATTTTGTAAATAAATAAGAATATAATTAGTTTTCTCCACCTCATACCCCAATGAGAAAAATTCAAGTAAGTTTGATTAGTTAAGTTTATCATGTTCCTGGTTTCCTGTTGGGTAGACCTCATTTTAATTCACCATTATCTTAAATAAAACAAACTACGTAACCATATATACTTATCAAAAATAATTGTTCTCTCTTTTCACCCTTATATCACCTTATCTAAACTTATTTATTGGATTTCAATCCTACTTAATCAGCTCACTAAACTAATACTATGTTTGGATGGAGAGAATTGGAGGAAAAGAGAAAGAAGGAATTTGGAGAAAAATGAGTTCCTTTATTTGGATAATAATTTTAGAGAAGAGATTTGAAAGAAAAAAAATAGGAATGCAGGCGGGGCGGGGATGGGTACCGATTTGATGGGTCATGGGGCGGGTACGGGTATAAAATTCATACCCACCGCGGGGATGGGGATGGGGATGGGTTTTAGGTGATACCCGCCCCATCCCCGCCCCGCCCCGTCTCACGAAATGTACAAATTTTGAGAATTGGAATAACCCTAAATTATTTTTCAAATTTCTGAATTTTTTAAACCTTGAATTATTTTCAAATTTTTTCAAAAACTTTGGGTTGGGCCTTTGAAAACTTTTAAAAATTATTTTCACTGCTTCACTGCTTCAAAAATCAAAAACCCTAAATTATTTCTTTCAAAACCTTGAATGCTGGCCGTCATTTCTCATTTGCTTCACTCATTCACTGCTTCATTTGCTTCACTGTTGGTCTGCTGCCGTCACTTCACTGCTGCACTCCCATCTTCTTCTTCTTCTTGAAACACTCCCATCTTCTTCAATCTTGCTGCATATCGTCATCTTCTTCAATCGTCTCTGTCTTTTCTCCAGTCAATCGTCATCTTCTTCAATCTTGAAACTATCAATAGGTAAGTTTCTGATTTTCTCCAATCATCATCTTCTTCAATCATCTTGAAACCATCAATGTGAAATGAAGAAATAAAAAAAGAAATTCTTGAATAAAGTGTGCTTGTCGGTGTTTGTATTTGCTTGTTGGTGTCTGTATTTGTTTACCATGCCAGATGATTTTCATATTTTTTCTTGAATGGCATGAAACGAATGAGCTGGAGTTACCTTGGGTTTGTCGTATGTATGTTTTTTTCCCTTTCCTTTTGCCGAGGGAGGGGCTTTGGAACTAAATGGTGTTCATTGATGGAAAGAATATTGTTATACAGATGGCTATTCAATAACACTGAATATTCAATCTGTATAAATTTGGAGGTTCTTATAATTTAGATGACTATTCCAACTTTTTGAAATGCCTTAAATTTTTCGAATGGTATTTTTTTTACATTGAAAAATGTATTCTGATGAATATGTGAAAATTTCAAATCCAATCAAAAGATGGAGATGGACTCCTTAAAATTGTGAGGGTTTAGTTTAAGTCCCCATTCATAATTTTGAAAAACACAAATTTAGAAAAAAAGAAAAACAACAAATTACTCAACATTCACAACACGTTAAAACTCAACATGTTTATCACATTTGACTCATCTTATTTTGCATAGTATTATTAATTTTCCCTTTCCTGCGATGTATAACTCATACCATTACATATAAGAAGACAAGCTCCTCTTCAATTAGTCAATCTGAATCATATAAGTTTCATATCTCATAATGCTTATATTCTTGGTAATGACAAATATGGCTTTTCATACTCATTAATCATTCTTACTTGTTAGATAAATATGGCTTCAAACCCATCAACTACTGCAAGTTGTACTCCTATTAGCGTCGATGAGTATGAAAGTCCAGCACATGTTGTTTCCGATCCTAACGTGTTACCTATAACAAGTAAGCACACTTCGGCGGTTTGGAATGATTTCAAGAGAAAGAGAGTTGGTGGGGTAGTGAAGGCTAAGTGCAATCATTGTAATAAGCTACTTTCCGCCTGTGCAAAGGCGGGAACTTCTCATTTGAAGGACCACATTCAAAGTTGTCGAAAGCGAATATGTCAAGATCTTCGGAAAACAAGATTATTCGGTACACAACATAATGTGAATGATAATAGTGATTCTTTGACTTTGGCTCCTTATGAATTCCGTCAAGAAGAGGGAAGAAAGAACTTGGCCGAGATGATTATATTGCATGAGTACCCCATTAGCATGGTTGAACACTATGGCTTCAATAAGTACTCTAAGACTTTACAACCTGGTTTTAAAGTACCGTGTCGTACCACTACTAGGAAGGATATAATGAAGAGATATGAGGATGAGAAGGACAATATTCTAGCTTTGTTGAGGAAAGTCAAAAGTCGAATTTCATTAACTACGGACATGTGGACTGCAAGTAATCAAAGGAAAGGCTATATGACAGTCACTTCACATTTCATTGATAATGCGTGGAAGTTGCAAAGTCGAATCATAAAGTATTACTATCAACTAATAATTGTACTTGTGCTAACATACTTTACTTACCTATTTACTTCTGATGCAATTATTTTTTTTGACTAGGTTTCTTTATGTCCCTGCCCCACATAATGTCGAGGTTCTTGCCGATTCATTAAAACAGTGCATTCAATCATGGAACTTGGATTTGAGATTGGCATCTATCACAGTAGATAATTGTACGACTAATGATGCTATGATGAACATCATAAAGGACTCTTTCCCATATGGTTCTCTACTTTTGGATGGTGAGTTCTTACATATGCGTTGCTGTGCACATATACTTAATCTAATTGTTCAAGATGGATTAAATGTTGTAGTGTATGATGGAGTTAATCGAATAAGGGAAAGTGTTGTGTTATGGACTGGTTCTGATAAGAGAGTGCAAAAGTTTGAAGGTGTAGCTAATCAATTAGCCTCCGGTTACAAAAGGAAATTAACCCTTGATTGTAAAATTCGTCGGAATTCAACATATGAAATGCTTTGTGTTGCTATTAATTATAAGGAAGTGTTTGCTGTTTTAAGTGGTTGAGAAAAACTATACAACAACCCACCAACTCCTGAAGATTGGGAAAAAGTTGGGAAAATATGTGAGTTATTGGAAGTATTTGCTAAACTTACCCTTGATTTCTCTGCCTCAAAAACTCCTACGGCTAATATTTACTTTTCTAAAATTTGCAAACTTAGAATTACTCTATCTACTTGGCTTTCATCTCCATATGATTATGTTGTGAAGATGGCGAAAGTAATGTTAGAGAAATATAAGAAATATTGGGATAGTATGAATGGTTTGATGGGAGTTGCAACTATACTTGATCCTAGGTATAAAATGGCTCTTATTCGATTTTATTTTGCAAAGTTATTTGATAAATATGAGTATGATAGAGAGGTTAGTAGAATTAGCAATCTATTAAGGAGATTAGTTGATGAATATGAGTCTAAGAGTGAGAATAATCAAAGTAAGAGGCAACTACCTTCCAATTTAGCAAGTGGTGGGAGTTCTTGTGATGATGTTGATATGGAAGAGTTTGTACAATTTCTAGAGCGAGACAAAAATCAAACTTATGAAAAATCTGATTTGGACAAGTATTTGGAATATGCTAACATACCACTTGAAGATAATTTTGATATTTTAAATTGGTGGAAAACAAATGGAAGCACATATCCCGTTTTTCAACAAGTAGCACAGGATATTTTGAGTATTCCTATTTCTACAGTTCCATCCGAATCAGCTTTTAGCACAAGTGGTAGAGTTCTTGATCCTTATCGTAGTCGACTACTACCTCAAGCCGTTGAAGCTTTAATGTGTTCTCAAAATTGGATTTGGGCTGCCCTCAAAAGTAAGCATTAATCCTATCAATATTGTGTAATTTTTATGCATTGATAAATTTCGGTTATAAAAACATTTGTGTTTGCAGATTGTGGAGAATTCAAGGACAAGGATTTTGCTAAAATTGTTGGAGAGTTGGAAGAAAAATGCGAAATGAAATTTGATAGTGATGAAATTATTCTGGATTGATTTACTTTAGATGATTTTGAATTGATGTTGAAACTTGAAATACTTTTGTTTTAGACATGTATATTTGTTTGAAACTTTGATTATGTGTTCGTTTGGGACTTCAGATATATGTTTGTTTGAATAGAGACTTTGGATATGTGTTTTTCTTTGAGACTTTGGAGTTTGGATATGTATTATGGGTTTTAAGGCCCAAATAATTGAAAATAAATATATGACACAGATGGGTATTAAGCGGGGATTTGACGGGTGGTGGGGCGGGTAAAATGGGTATTAAACGGGGATGGATACCCAGATGGGGATGGGGATGGTATTAGGTACAAACCCATCGGGGCGGGGACGGGGAAAAAAATTATACCCGCCGCGGGGATGGGGATGGGGATGGTAACGCCAATACCCGCCCCGCCCCGCCCCGTTTGCATCCCTAAAAAAAATGAAGGGACTAATATTTCTAATTTTGTTAACAATCAAATCCTTCCAAGAGGAAAAAAATTTGGAAGGAAAATCAACTTGTTTAGTAGACAATTATTTATTTTAAAACTTTTTTTAAGCTTTCATTAATATTTAGCTATAGTGTGTATTATTATTGATAGTATTTAATTTATTTAGAATTTGTATACTCTATTTTCTTTTCACTTCCCCTCAATTTCCTCCTTATCCAAACAATGCAAATTTTTGATCACTAATTCCTCTCTTTTCTTTCCCTTTTTTTCTTTTCCTTTCCCTTTCTTTCTTTTCCCTCCCAAAATCTTATCCATACATAGTGTAAAAAAAAAAAGGGTTCAAAGACCAGGAATACTAGTGTGTACCTATTATTGAACGGGCAACGACCAGGGAACGCCCTAGCAACATTTTGGTGAAATTAGTGACCACACAATGATAGTTCTCTTTTCGTTGTTAATGCTCAAACTTTTTTATTTTAATATTTTTACAGTTAGTCTCTTGAGAGACCATCTCTTTGAGAGATATATCTAAAGTCCAGCCCACTAAAGAATAATGGCTACTTACCGTATTCTTAATGCCTACTTATATTATCCTAAATGCTTAATTACGTATCCATAATGCCTACTTTCAATATTTTAAATGTCTACTTGCATTATTCTTAGTGTTTACTTATAATATTTTTAAAAATATATAATGGGCCGCCCAATTAGAGATGGTCTCTCAAAGAGACCGTCTCTCACAAGAATTTGTGTATTTTTTAATTGTTTTGTAACTGGCAAAGGTAATGATTTTAAAAGAAATAAGACGGTATTTGTATGCAATATGATTATTAGTATGGTGAAAAAGGAATCAAGTCTACTTAGTGTTTGAAGAGAAAAATCAAAACTGAAAAAAGAATTTAATGAGTTAATATACACTGTGTTGGTTATAATTTATACGGTTGGAGTATAGAAAATAAAGTTAAATCTTTATTTGGAAAAGAAGGTTAAAACTTGAAGTTGAAATTTTAAGTTTTAAAATAGTTATTTTAAATCTTAAAATGAGTATTTTAAGGCTTTATATAAAGTTGTATGTAAAATTTTTATTGGGTTAGGTTGTACGATTGTACACATGTAACATTCTCATCGGAAATTTTGTGATTAGTGTATGTGATGTGTAGAGGTGCACTTAGCTCTTTTCTTGATCATGCATGCAAAACCATTTTACGTACATTTACGACGAAGGCATATAAATTGGTACAATGATTGTTGACCAAGTAAAATAACATTTATACTGCAGATCAAGCACTTAATTACAAATTAGTACAAATTAAAAATTACAAATTGGTGACTTGGTGTAACATTTTGCAAGCACCGTACAAAGACAAACCTTATTTTATGGACGGACCAATCTGGAATAGAAGACATAGGTTTTAGTATGATTAATTACTGGCATGGACGGACCAAGTAATTAACTAGTTTCTCAAGGCATGTATCCTCCTGCATGACCAACTCCTTCACCAGCACCATATCCACTTGCATGGGCGCCACTAGCACCGGCATAAGCACCTCCACCGCCTCCTCTAGTTACAGATGTATGGCCTGCTTCACTAGCATCACCTCCGTATCCACCACCTGCTCCACTGCCACTACTATATGCTCCTCCGGAAGCTCCACCGCTATAAGCCGATCCACCTCCACTTCCACTTCCTCCCCCACCGCCACTAACATGACCACCAGCACCATAAGCACCTCCGTGACCTCCACCTTCGCCACCTCCGTATCCTCCAGCGTGCTCTCCTCCTGCAACATAAGCGCTACCACCACCACTACCATAAGAAGCCCCACCAGCTGATGATGCACCTCCATGGCCTCCACCTTCGCCGCACCATAGGCTCCAACATGCTCACCTTCGGCTCCATAAGCTGCACCACCACCACTTCCTCCACCAGCACCACCACCAGCTGCACCACCTCCTTCACCACCACCACTACCATATCCACCAGCATGCTCGCTACCTCCACCATGAACTGCTCCACCACCTCCACCGCTTTCGCTACCACCACCACCATTACCATATCCACCAACATGCTCACTACCTCCACCATGAACTGCCCCACCACCTCCACCACTTCCGCTACCACCACCACCTGCATATCCTCCTACACCAACACCATGTTCTCCAAGCTCATAAGTAAGGAGGGCTCTGGTGGCGGTGCATATTATGGTTTTTAATGTCTAAGAAGTTGGTATTTATAGGCATGGATTTAGCCAATTAGGATAATGAATAACACGTTACATGCATTCGATATGCAAAAGCGAACGATCACTCATTGCTTCTACTAAAAAGTCTATACAAAGCACAAGCCGCAATGTTTCAAGTTGTATCATGTATAGTATTAGTATATATACGACGTACTTCATTATTCTTCATAACTATCATAAGGATTAAGAGTAAACACCGTAGATACCCAGGACTCAAATGATCAATTAAGTATCATAAGTATTTTTGATTAATTAAGTATTATTAAGTTTCAAATGATCACACTACCCAGGACTCAGGAGATACCGAATGTAGAAGCCATGAAGATCCGCATCACAAGTTCACAACTACATGATCACCTCTAGCATATGGCATTGGTAGGAAAAGGATCGGATGAAAAGATGAAATTCAAAAAGCAAATTAGAGTTTTTTACTGTCTAAAAAAATAAAAATATAACAAATCTAGTATTACAACCAAAATGAATGCAGCAAAATAAAAGGGGAAGAAATGTATAGGAATGACATTTACGTAATTGCATAGCATAAGGAAAGGGCAGAGAAGGGATTTAAAAGAGATAATAACTCATTTTAAATTTTGTACTATAAATAAATCATTCTAACAAATAAGACAACACCGATATAACGTTATCCAAATAAAGAGTTAAAAGGGCACGCGATTTGTGACAGTCTAGATTGTTATACAATCAACTCAAATAAAAATTTGAGTTTATGATTTATATAAAAAAAATGTTGTATACTCTATTGCTCTCTTCGTTTCTTAAAGAAGTTCTTATTTATTATTTTGGGATGTTTTATTTGTTGTTCTCACAAATAATAAATCAAATTATATTATAAATTTTGGACAAAAATGACTTTTTTTTATCATCATTTTAATAATGTTTTTGGCCTACGTATCTTCCACTAACTTTATTTTAACATTTTTATATTCCTTATAGTCCCCATATATTTTTCACTAACTTAAAGTATTTTTATATTAGTTGCGATCTCAATATTTTTTCCACTAACCTTTTAATATTTTTATATTGTTTATGGTTTCCACTTTTTTTTATTAAATTTAATATTTAATAAAATAATATTCCATTATCTAAAAGATTGTATTTTTATTAATTTCCGTGAACATTCCTTGTTGGAACATCATTTAAGAGCAAGGGAGTACATGTTCTACCCAGTTCTCATACATATAATGCAATCTAAATATCAGATGTTAGAGTACCATGTCACTTAATGTATCCTATTATATATAGGATCGAGCTTAATTCCATCGATCGCTTAGTTCCATAATTCTAAGACACCACAAAAAACACACATATCGGTGTCTTTTAGGTAACACATTCTTGTCTACAGGAGAGGTTAAACTTTCTAAATTAATTATATCCTCGCACTTGAATGATTCTTTTCTATAAATTAGGCCTTTTATTTTAAGCACAGGTTAAACTTAGGAAAGGAGAGAAAGCAATAAAAATTAAATTTAAGATCTTATTTGAAGAAAGTGATACATGTTATAATTGAGAAACTTCTTCTATGAAGTAGTTTTTTTTTTTTTTTGTTAATTTCTTTTTCTTTGATTAGTAGGCTAAGAGAATGAAAATGCTAAATCAAAATCAAACTCATAATCATACCTAAAAAAGTAGTATTCAGTACTTTAACTAAGACAATACCCGAAAACTTGCTAAAACGTGTAAAAATACTCCAAATACCTCAAATCAAATCACACATAATTAGCTCTTCTAAATCAGCTTTTATTCGAATACATGCACGCAATTATGGCGTTTTCTAGTCACCTATCACATAACTCACAGTAACTATAATATAGTTCAGCTTGTGGCTTGTTAAGAGCAAGACAAAATCCTAGAAAATTAATTGCTTGCTTTTCTATATCCATTCATAACAATATTGTATCATCTTTAAATATGTTTGCGTCGAATTTTAGATTTTTAAATAATTGTTCAATAATTTGATTGCTGGGTTCATGTATGAAGTTATGAAAGTATAAATTATAAAAATAAACAAATTTATAATGAAAAACATTATTTTAAAGGGATCAAGCTAAGTCAGAAAATAAAAGCTAAGGGGTTGAAAATATATAAACTAAAGTTACTATGGACAAACTTATTTAGTGTCTCTTTTGATGTATATTGAGCATAATTAAGTTTCGGGTTTCATTTATACCAGGGGCGGACCTAATAGGCTCTGGCGCCCGCAAGTGACCTTACTGACATTTTATATACCATCAAACCAGCAACATACTATATTCTTGTAACAATATTAACAATATATAAACAAAAAACCTGTAGGAGTCGAAAAAAAAAAATAAGCCGCTAGAATTAACGACGAGAATGAGCCACGGGGCCGACCCCGGCCCTGCCATCCCCTCATGAAGCTTGGCTACTGCATGATATTTTAGATGGTTATCTGATGTTTAATTTGTTTTACTGCATATTGATTTTCATTATAAACAAAGCCAAACAGGTAAATTTGTAAAAGCAATTGGGCACTATTGAAAGTTTATGAAAACATCAGATCAGGGGGTTTACTTTTACATGTTTTTTAAGTCCATTATTAATAAAAAAATCATGAAGTGGGTGTCATGGGGAGAGCTCATGATTATCATATTACATATATATATACCTTTGTGGAGTGAAGAAGGAAGAAAGTAACATGATTACAGCTTTATATGAATCAAAAGGAAACACCAAATCATTCATTACATTATACTATGAAGAAATTAAACTATGGAATGGTAAATTGCATGACTACATATAGTTGCTTCTTTTAGGATTATCAATTACATTACTACTATATGTAGTTTTCAGGTTTTACTTCTCATTATTACTTCTTGGGCAAATGCCCATGCTTGTGAGGTTTGGTATGAGGAAATGAATTCAAGGAATATACCCTCCATGGGCACCTCCTTCACCACCTCCAGCACCACCACCGTATCCACCTGCATGTGCACCGCCTGCATAGGCACCTCCACCCCCTGAGCCACCACCGCCACCAATTCCATAAGCATGTCCCCCTTCTGCACCAGCACCACCAGCTCCTCCTCCGCTACCATATCCTCCGCCTAAAGCTTCACCACCACCACCGTAAGCACCTGCACCGCCGCCACCACTTCCACCTCCACCGCCGTATGCACCTGCACCACCTCCACCATATGCTCCTCCATGGCCACCACCTTCACCACCTCCATATCCTCCAGCATGTCCTCCAGCACCTCCATATGCACCAGCACCACCTCCGCCTGATCCACCACCTCCACCATATGCCCCAGCACCACCTCCACCATAAGCTCCTCCATGGCCACCGCCTTCACCACCTCCATAGCCTCCAGCATGTCCACCAGCGCCTCCATATGCACCAGCACCGCCTCCGCCAGATCCACCTCCTCCACCATATGCTCCAGCACCACCTCCACCATAAGCTCCTCCATGGCCACCGCCTTCACCGCCTCCGTAGCCTCCGGCATGCTCTCCTCCACCTCCATATGCACCAGCACCACCGCCACCAGAACCACTACCGCCTCCACCAGCATAAGCACCACCACCACCTGCATGACCTCCACCGGCTCCTTCACCACCTCCATAGCCGCCGGCGTGCTCTACTCCTCCATATGCACCAGCACCACCACCTCCAGACCCACTACCGCCTCCACCAGCATAAGCACCACCTCCCCCTGCATGACCTCCACCGGCTCCTTCACCGCCTCCATAGCCACCTGCATGTTCTACCCCACCATATGCACCCGCACCACCTCCTCCACTTCCGCCACCACCACCACCTGCATAACCACCTCCATATGTTCCAGCACCACCATGACCACCACCTTCACCACCCCCATAAGCACCAGCATGTCCTCCACCACTGTATGCACCGCCACCACCACTACCGCCACCACCTCCGCCTGCATATCCACCACCAGTTGCTATACCACCTCCTTCACCACCCCCACCACCATATCCACCAGCATGCCCACCATAAGCACCTGCCCCACCACCACCACTACCGCCACCGCCACCAGAAGCATATCCATCTCCACCGTAGCCTCCTAGGTCATAAGTGAGGAGAGACCTAGCGGCTGAGGAAAGGCCCAACCCAAGTATCAAGAAGAAAACAACACCAGAGATTTTGTAGGCAGCCATGGGAATGTTTTTGAATCCCACAACAATTTGATTACCCAAATGACAAGAAAGATGGGTATTTATAGGGATTGGTTGGGGGTCCCAAAGCGTGTCACTCGCACCTGTAGTGGTTAGGACACATTGAGAAAAGAGCAACTAATTGTCCCTATTGTTTGGACCATTTTATTTCATTAAGTAGGAGTATGTAGTTGTTTTAGTGTAATTTGTGCTGGCTTCACATTTTCATTCTTAGTGCCTTGTTTTCTTTTTACTCATTGGGGGTCCCAAAGCTTAGAATTGATATGCATCATTTTAATAGTACAAACAAATTTTATTGGTTCAATAATACAATTCACGCATATATATATATATATATATATATATATATATATATAGAGAGAGAGGGGGAGGGAAGGGATTCATTGAGAAGGGGTTGAAAATGAAAAGGGTAAGAAGAACTCTACATTCTTGATTTCACTAAAATAAAAAAAATTTATGGTCACGATTGAACCAAAAACTCATAATTGTAAAAGTAATTATGTTACACAGAAAGGTAACTATGAAATAATTTTTAAAATGTTCTTAATTTATAACATAGTATCATTTTTTGTATATATAGTAATCAAACAAAAATTCTTCTCACCCTTCTCATTTTAAAATCTTTCTTATTTGATCCTGTGTGTATATATATATATATATATATATATATATATATATATATATATATATATATATATATATATATATATATATATATATATATATATATATATATATATATATATATATATATATATATATATAATTTCAAGTTTTATATATGTGCTTCTACTTCATTTAAAAAGACTAGCTAGGAAATATGAACTATGTTTTAATCAAAACTAGTATTGCCGTGAGATAGTTTAGAAGCTCTTGCAAATATTAGTGTAAAGAACAATCAAGCCGCTCTTGGTTCCAAAGCAATTACATGCCAACATTCAAGATACCTTCACACTCTGAAAATTCAAAATTTTTACGCTTAGGTATATTTGTATTCAAACATTTAACACTTCATTTTAGAGGGAAATAACGGTTTTTTTCACAAAATAATAGATTTTATTAAGAAACGTGAACATGTAAACAAGTTCAAGCTACATAACGGAGCTTGTTTAGTATTTTTGCAAAAGTTGTTTTCCAGTGATACAAATTTTGCAGTATTTTTCATTATTTCTTTGTGATATTCTATTTCTCCTTCTCCCTTACTCATGCGAAGTTGCATTATGATCATATAGAAAAGCATATCCCATTATGCTAAATAAAAAGTCATAAAGAACTTTCTAAATTTGGCTACAAGAATTGCATCGTCCTTCAGTGACAATGATAAGAAACGATTATCGATAGATAAGGATATCAGTTATCGCAGCTCAAACAAAAATTTAATTTAACTAACGTATTCTTTCTTATTTTATCTAAAATTTCCACTATAAACCTATTCTCGTTATTACTTTTTGATACCTTACCTTAAAAGCTAAGCTATTAGCGGCCCAAGATCAACCACGATTGAAATTAACTCTAAAGATTGAAATCAACCACGTACTTTGGCTACATATTGAATTAACTCTAAAAAAATTATATGTTGATCTTACTATCAACATACAACTATTCAAACACGATAAGATGAAGGATCTTATAATACAAAATCTAGCAAAGATCACATTTATTCAACTTTACACCACCTAAAAACCATATTGATAGATCAAAAGCTAAATAATTGCTCCATAAAATATATTTCTAATAACCCAGTTTTCAAAATACAAATTTATTGTAAACCATTTTAAGAAATTCATCATCGCAATGAAAGAAATTGTGTCTCGTTTAGTTAATGGTATATGCGACTGAACTTTAGCATTGAATTTAATAAAATGTATCATATTATTCTAACGGAAAATGAAACTCTCATCTTCAAATATATTTTTCATCACAAATTCAAATTACCACACGGTCGAATTTCTTTTTCTAATACAAAATTTTAAAGTATCACATAATATCGCCTTTTAAGGTGATAATAGATGAAATATATTTAATATATCAAAAGAAACATAATTTCAAACCTCATCGAGTAATTTCTTTAACTTAATTAGTATGATAGTTTCCTAATTATTTTTAGTATTTAATAACAATAACCAAACTGATTTGCAGAAATAAGCCAAGAATGAGTGTTATCAAAGTCAGCATGCGCAGAATGTGCTGCCGCCTTCGTCTCTAACTCGGTCCCAAAGTGGAGTACTACTACTATGTCTACTAGCTAGTGATAATTTAAAGTAAATTGGGTGCTATCCAACCAAGCAATATAATGTAATTCTCTATCCGTTACTCCCTTGTTTTTTTTTATTTATTTTACTTTTTACACGTATTTTTTTTTAGTAAATTTTAAGTTTTAATATTTCTAAGTATATATCATAAAAAAATATAAAAATTATATATTAAAAAACTTTACATCAAAACAATTCTAACAAGATCTCATATAAATATATTTTATCTTTAATATATACTTTAAAAATCTAATTTAATTTCTCTTTTTTAAAGTGGATAAACTTAAAGTGTACAAACAAAAAAAATCGGAGCGAGTATTTAATATTCTTTCCATTCAGAATATTCCATTTTAAAGAGTGAGAAATTTAATTAAGGTTTTTGAGATATATATAGAAAATAAAATATATTCATGTGAGATTTCGTTAGATTTGTCTCGATGTAAACTTTTTTATTATATATTTTTTATAATTGTTTATGATCGTATTTAGAGATATTACAGCTTAAAATTTGCTTTGAAAATTATGAAAAAAAACAAACGACAAGAAAGAAAATAGAGGAAGTAGTAGTTTTAATCTTTTTCAACTCACATACCAAACATTTTGTACATTTCATTTATTTTTTTCCCTCTTTTTATAACGTCAACAAAATCTTCTACTAACTCTATCTTTAGGTTATATATAAAAAAAGACATGAGTCAATATAAATTAAGTTTTAGGAAAAGTGTTTGTCTAATTTGTGGTAAAATATTTTGCATAATGGAGACAAAAACCTAATTTGCTATCTAATTTTGTCAAAACAAATTTAAAAGATGTATATACTTAAAGAATTGATAAAAGAATACTTAATTAGCTTTTGTTATGTTAGAGTATACAACATATCTTGAGACTTTAACCATCAATTTAACCTTGTTTTGATATTAGATGAAAAAATTAACTCAAACAAAAACTTAAGCTAGTAGTTGAGACCCATGATATGTTATTTATTCTAACATGCCCCCTCACATGAGAACTATTTGGGATAGAAGTGTGGATGCAGTACAAGCCCTCCTCATACCTGACACTGAATATTTCATTTTAAATGAGAGGTTATTGAAATTCGAACCAGTTAAAGCTGTTCAAAAGTGACCCGAACCGAAACCGAAAGTAAATCGACTCGAAAATGTGTTTCTTGTTTAGGTTTATTGAACCGACATTACCCGACCCGAAGTTATACCCGAATCGATTGACAACCAAAATTGGGAAAATTGAACCCGAGATGTAACCAATTTTTGTAACCGACACATAACCGTTAACCGAGATTACCTGAACCTAATAATGATCAACCCGAGTCATATCTGACTCAAATCATGCTCGAAACCGAACTCAATTCGGCTAAAACCAACTCAACCCGAACGAAGTTTAAATAGAACTGCAGTAAACCTAAACCAATTTTTAACATAGAAGTATGATTGACTTATATTCAATCATCTTATTAGTTATTCTAATAAAGTGATAAATATTTTAATAAAATAAATTTTATAAATAGATAGTTTCATATATTTAGATTTAATAATCAATGGTCAATGTTTATTTAACTACTTTTAATTAAATTAGATGAAAATTGATAGAACTTTATAATTTTAATTTCCGGTCAAACAAGTAAAAGTAACAATGTTATAATGGTCAATAATTAATTTGTATTTTAACTATTTTGCTTTAAGTAAAGGGAACCTTATCATTAATAAAAAATGACTAACAACTTAATTAGTAATTTGTAGCCGAATTCTACTTGAAAAATACCCAAACCCGATCTATACCCGGTAAAACCAAATCAATTATTTACCGATGACAATCTGAGACCGATTGAAACCCGACACGAACTTCAACCGACATCAAACTAATGCTAACCCGATAGGTCGAATAACCGATCTTCAACCGAACCATGACTAACTAACCCGACTCGAGTGTGACCCGTCGTAACACGCACCCGAAATATAACGGATCCGAAATACAACCGAACCGAATGACACCAGTCTGAAACCGACCCGATCACTCGAATGAACACCTCTAGAACCAGTTACCTCTTATTACGCTCGCTCTAATACCATATCAATAAATCCATTTAAGAAAATACTTAAGCAGATGGTTAAAGCCCCACGATTTATTACACTCTAGCATGTAATAAAATCATCTTCACCAATAATATTAAACAATTTTAAATCGGTACGATTAGACACATAAAATGAGACATGATCAAAGCTCACAACCGACTCGTAGACACGACTCACGTAAAAAATTCAAGATCAATGAAATCGATCGTAGTAACAACACCTTTAATACGTTAATATCAATCTGATTAAGACACTCTAATTGAGTCTAAGTAACATAATCTCGTATATATGCTTTAACATTTAGTCCCAACTAATAGCAATAAGAAAAATAGTATCATCAGAATTCCAAAACCAATGCGATATCTTAAGATATGAATCCAGAAGTTTAGGGGCTTTCCACTCACCAAAGGACTTGAAACAGAAATCCTTATCTTGCGACACTATCAAGTGGGCAAGCTAGTACACTCTCTACAGTGACTCCCACCATTCAAACAAACCAAAAAGCGCTTTGTACAACCTCCATTGTTGACTTGAGGCAATACTCCAAACAAACAAAAACAATGGCAAATCTATAACCCCAACATATGGGGTCGACTTAGTGTTTACATAATTCGCCAATTAATTTGCTTCTAAAATTCGAAATTCGCAAGAAGATTAGCAGATCATGTAACACGGAATCGACTAAATAAACCAACATATATCAACAAGTGATAACTTTGGTAATAAAGATTATAATTTATCTTATCATATTTACTATTACTATTCTACAACTAACAAAATCTCATAAACTCAATTCTTTGTCATTTTGTAACTTGCTATTCAAATCATTTTAGCTTAACTATCTCCGTTGTTTCAAAGTTCTAACCTGTTACTTTTCATTCAGGTGCATTTTTTAGTCTTATTTGTACATGACCAAATAAAAGTAATTCACTCATTTTGTCTTCAATATATGCAACTCCTAAAAGAGTCGATCAAGAAAAGCTCACGTAAAACACAAGTACTCAAGTCCGAGTAACAGTATTAGCTACGGCCTACGGTGAACAAGTTTGCACTACATATCCTCTTATCATCAACATTGCAAAGCTAATAGCTCTACCAACTCTAGGACTTATAAGTCAAGCGTACACACACATGACACAACACTAGCATATCTTTAGTGGGATATCACATGCTACAAACTCCCTTCAAATCCAGTGCTGAAGATGGGGGACCTACTTCCATCTCTTTTCCTTCGGCATGCTGTAGAAGCAATTGAGAACTAATAAGGTGCTTTCACATCTCTAACTAGCTACTCAACCAAGATTTTCACTTCGACCAAAGAATATTTAGCTCAATGAGTCACACTTAATAATATTGGGTACGAAATGACAGATTCTAAGTTTCTAACGTATCAAAATTAAGGATATAGTATACATACAATATGATTTTACTGACAAAAACTTTCTATCATAGTCATTAATTTCTATTTCTAACAATAAGGAGGCACTTATTGTAAGTTTTTACCGTCATATATTAGCCAAAAGCATGAGATATCCCTCATCACATAAAGCGCAGTTTATCTATACCTTTACAACACAAGAAATATTAGTCCATTTCGATCTGATGCGATGTAATATAGCCTAGCTTATTTGTGCACTATGTTATATTATATAATATGAAAGCTTAAAGAGAAATAGGGGCCAAACTCGTTGAAATAAGAGTCTACAACTACAGTTTTGGACTAGGGAGTAACATTTAACTTTTGAAATACAAGACTAAAAACAAGCCTTTAGTTTGGATAAAATATATTTAATTCCTTAATCTTCTTGCATTGCAATAATTTCATTTTTGTGTTCTCGTTTCTAAAGTCAGAAATTTTCATTAATTTCAGTGTCCAATTTGCATCCTCAAATTAAAATCAGAATGCATGTCAAATGATTATACTAATGACCCACAACCAATAAGATAAAGAATATTAAACTTGCTAGATATAATTATTTTATGAAATATAATATCTGGTATACACCACTCAGAATAGCCTAGAATGGCTTTATTATCCACTTAAGAAGAGTTCTTTGTCAATTCCTCCACTAAATTGTTGTATAAACTTTCTTCTCAATTTATGTAGTTAATGGAGATTGTTTGGTATCAGATTCCACTCACTTGATAACCAACAAATTAGCATTTTAATTTTTATCAGTTCAGTCACATGGAAGAATGTTTTTGTCATTCTCAACATCTAAGTCTATAATTCTTTAGTTTTAAATTATAATTAGCTATAAGAATTAAGTTTTGTCTTAGTTCGCATTTCTCAAGCAAGATTCTAGATCGATTCTCACCTAGCCCCTTTCCTCGGCCTACTCTTAATCTAAAAATAAAATTGATAAAATAATTTTTTAACTAATGGTTTATTCAGGTGAAATAGCATATGATTTTTACTATCAATGATTAAAACAAAAAAAGACTTATTTTATTATAAGGTTAAGGTTATGAACTTTCAACACTCCAGATACTATTTGGAAGGCAATTAGGTCGAAGTCATTTAATATCGTCGAAATGATGAAATGTCGTATTCATAAACCAAAAGTCTAAAAGTTTTAAGCTAATGGTTGTAGCCCCAAAAAATGTTATTAACTCTATCATACCCCTCACACAAGAGCTCTTTGGACCAAAAGTGTGTATGCAGCACAAGGCGCGCTACTCATACTTAGCGTTAAATATTCCACTTGAAATAAGCGAAGGATGGTATTAATTTGAACTCCTAATCTTTCATCACATCAGCTTCCAATACCATGTCAAGAAATCATGTTAACCAAAGGCTTAAGCAAATATACAATATATTTTCTATGAAGATGTATGACACTAATTTATAGTTTGATGTAGTGAAACATCTACTTAGAGCATTAAGTGAGTGGATCAGACAGCAGCCTATAAAATTTCATGTTAATAAGAAATTGAAAAGATCAAGTGTTCCCCAATAATGAATATATAATTATACTTTTTTAGTTAATGCACATGGAACATCAGCCATTAAATGGACTACCTACATTCTCTAACTAAGCATAAGCCTTTTACATATAGGCAACCAAGAGTGGAGAATCAGCAAAGCCATGACCACACCTTAATATCTACAAGATCAGATTTTTCTACAAGATTATAGTTTTATATGCATTTTGCTCAATCCTTGTTGTAATCCTTAAGATTGGAAACTGTTAGATTGAACAAAAAGATAAAACAATGATCATCTGAGAAAAACATGCACTTGATTGGTTATGTACTTAAGTTATTGGGCAGAAGATGGTAGGACAGCTAGAAGCTTATCTGAATTCAAAAACACGGTAGCACCAATATGCAAAGTATTGCCAATCCAAAAACATTGGTCTCAAATCTTAGTGCAAAAATACGATTTCGGTTACTGTCTCGGTAACGGTTGCGAAACGGAATTCATGGTTGATGCGAATGATTTTGTTGTCAACACTGCTTATGGTCAAGGCAAACTCAGAAACCTTTACAATATGGTCGAGATACTGTGATGCAACCTTTAATTTGTGCGATGAGTCTCAACCAATGTATTCTTCTTTTAACCCTCAAGGAAATGTACATTCTTCTATATTCTGTAAGATATATCTAAAAATGTTTGTTACTAGGCAAAAGATGGCAGTACTGTGATATTTACTTCCGCCATTTTATAATATTTTTGTGTTATAGTGTAGCACTTTAATGCAAATAGGATGAGGGAGTGAGAAAAGTGAAGGAAGAAGTCAATATATACAACTTAATGGGTAGAAAAAAAAAAGTAAAAGAAAAAGGTTTTAGAACATTATGGAATGCTCTGAAAACAAATGCAAACAATATTAACAATTTGTTTGAATTGAGAGAACAAGGAGAGGATTTGAAAGATATTTCTTTTGTATGGAGATCAATATTAGAGTGGAGGAATTTGGAAAGGATTTGAAAAAAGGGAATAATTTTTTTTTCTTCCGTGTACGTGAATTTTGTCATTTTTTATTTTATGTTTTTTGCGTGATTTTGTCCAATCACTTTTACCTAAAAAAAATAAAAATTAATGTTTTTGTCGCAACCCCTTTTCTCCAAACTTCCCTCGGCAAATCTAATGGAAATAACCCTAATATGATCCCACATCAAAAAATTATAGAAAGATTGACTAACATATATACTTGATTGGCTACCCCAATTGGTTTAAAGATGAAACCTCATCAGGTTTGTCTTCAAACTAACACTCCTCTTATGCAAATCTTGTTGTATAGAATTCCATAAACAAATTTATCAAAACCCTCATGATTTTTTTTTTTTTGGAAAAATGGCAATTGTGAAAAATGGACAGAAAAAGTATTATTTTAATAATTTGTTTGCCATGTTAGGAGAGTAAAAAATGTTTCATGGTGAGTAATGGTATCAAGTATCAACTACAAAATGTTTTAGGCAACAAGTAGCTAAGCCTAAGATGGGTGATGGGTCACAAGGTTTTAGTCATATGCAGCAGTCCTCAAATTACACTTCTTTTGGCTGGGATTGTGGCAAAGCTATAACTTAGACTTAGGCCCACTACAACTCTCAAATGTTAAAGCACCAAATAAGGTTAAAATTGTTCCAAATTCTCAAAACACAACACTTGGCAAATAAATATCTACATACTGTTATTCCACTTGTGGATTAGACAATTGGAATTGATTTTTTTAGTTAAGGTAGAGCTTGAATGAAAGTTTTAGAGCATGTTTGGTATGGAATTTTGGTTTCAGAATAGGATTTATTTATGTGATTTAGTTATTAAATGTTTGGTTTGAAATGAAGTTTAAAGAACCAATTTCATTTCTTATGATAATTCGTACCCCTCATCTGTTACTAGAACAAAATCACATTTCCTCATGGTACTCGATTCTTTCTCCACGTCAACCTCTATTACTCTACTCAAATTTCTTTAATCTTTCTCAAATTCAAAATATTTTAAACACTTGTCGTTGTTTTTCTCCACGGTTCCACCATCATTTTACATGGTGGATAGATCTCATTCTCATCACAAATGCAACCGTTTACCAACACAAATTTGATGAGAAAGAAATTGGGAAGAAACATTGCCTTCATGTTAGAGAAGTGGTGATACAAATTTATACAATCATTTATCCCTTCGCAATAAAGTGGCTTGAAGATGCCGGAGTAGTGTGAGTTGGACAAAGATGAATCTAGTAATGAGAGGAGAGAAATAATTGGACTCCATAATACGGCATTTTCAAGCTTTTATTTTGATTGAGAACAAATTGTTTTACCAATAAAAGTCCATTCTATATTTTTGTCGTAAGTTCAAACAAACAAGGTCTAAAAGTAATTCTTATCAATTCCATTTCACTTATCAATTTTCATTTCCTTTCGTCACACTTCGTATAACAAACACCCCCTTAGGGTAAAAGTGGTTTCATTAGCGGTTTTATACTCTTAGTAGAAATCCACTAAAAGTTACTGCTTGATCGAGCACCTTGATCTAGGTGTTATGCAAAAGTAGATAGAAGTCTCTAAAGGTTAGATGTTCGTCCGAACAGCTTTATACTCGATCAAGCAACACAAGATCCAGGTTCGTGTCTTCTTTGATGCACTTATTCTAGTTGCCCTTGGCATTTATTTGCATTTATGTGATTGATTCTTTACAACTCCTTGAGTGATAAATATAAAGTCCAATGTGAAATCCTAGAGTGTACGCTTTCATAAAATCCACCCTCAAAACCCTTATTTCTCTCTCTACCTACTTCGTCTTCAAGCATTCATGAACACCATTAAAATTCATTGATTGAAGCTCATACCACCAAAGGGAGGACATACTCTAAATTGTGTGATCTTCATAAATTTTGTGTCTCTTATTGCATTCTTGAATTTAGAATTCTTATGTTTATCTCAATATCGCTTGATTTCATGCTTTCACTTAAATCACAAATTGGAAATTAGAAATCGTTTCCACTACGTTGTCTAAACAAAAAGTATATTATACTTTGAAAATAAAATACTCCACAAGGCTAACCCATAATTCTTTAGTAATAAAAGAATTAATTCAACGTGTAGGTGATGAGTATCTAAAACCTATCATAAGGGTGAAAGAAAAACCCTAATCCACAAGGCTAACCCATAATTCTTAAGTAATAAAAGAATAAAGTGTTGTTACTATGGAAATAAAATACTCCATTAAGTTCTAGACTAGTTTAATTACTTGAGTTACTGAATTTGATAGGTTCTTATAAAAAGGCTAGTTCTCTAACTTTCAACACAATCATAACATGTACAACCCAAATTGACTACATCTTCCTGGTACTTTCTCAAAGTGCCCCATTACCATTTAGTAGTACTCACTGCTCAACATCTGATAAGATTTTGCTGTTATACCCACTCTCACATTCTAGAAAGCTAAGACAAAGGTAAACTAGTAGTATATGAAACAGTCTTCGAGTGATTGGTTACAGAAAAAGCACCAATGAAGAAACCAAATCTTCATTATGGGAAGCAACCAACAGATAGAGAATCTAGATACCAGACTAGGATGATGCTGGGTGCAGTCACAAGACATATTTCCATGGAATGGGCAATTTGTGCTATGAAGATCTACTCTCTTCAGAACAGCGTGTGGCCCCAAATCGATTTTTCACTTTTGGCAATGACTTCTAACCAAAGATATAACGACTAATAACCACAACCGAAACTTTTCATCCAATTGCACTGGAATTGGTTGCCCGTTCCCTTTGATATGGAGGAAATCCTACTTGATTTTTGGGATTAGAATATAGTGCAAAATCACATACGCAGTTGTCGCTTTTGTGGTAACCTAAAAATATTTACAACCCCATCATGATGCAGTGTGTCGGCAATAAAAAGCCTAGTCCTAACTTTTTTTGTTCCACTATACCCCTTAGTTAAGTTGGGAAAATTCCAAGATATCTCGATGTATACCCAAATGACCAAATTCTCACTAAATTGGCACGATATTTGTCTAATATATACGAGAGTGTTCAATCATCCACTTCAAGTCTACACAACCTTAAACAAGCCATTTTAGCTAATACATCCCAATAATTCTCCTTTGCTTATTTTTCCTCAACAGTTTCATTTGAAAATGGAGAGCTCAGTACAGTCTAAAGATTACAGCACAGTACAAGTCAACTAAATACACCAAGTCCACATAACATTAAAAAAAATGAAGAAATTGATTCGAACAAACAGAGATCCAAAATCAAGAAAGTACAATTAACAGTAAGTCATGTACTCATATTGACATTGATAAAAATCAAAAGAAGCAAAGACTAGAATCATATTATAGATCAATGAAATTCCTATAAACCCTTAAAAGGAGAAATAGCATGAGACGTGCCTTATTGAGAAAGGAGGGAATGATCATAGTTCAATCACGCGCTTAGCACCATCTACGGTGTTCCTCAGTAACATGGCTACAGTCATGGGACCAACACCCCCAGGGACTGGAGTTATCCACCCTGCTACTTTACTCGCTTCATGGAAGTCAACATCCCCCACCAGTCGATAACCTGCCTTCTTACTTGGATCATCCACCGCGTTTGTTCCCACATCAATAACAGCAGCACCTGGCTTTATCCATTCACCTTTAATCTGTAATATGAGAGATTATATTGTTTAATAAAGAAAAACTGCAGCAGCTGAGGGAAATTACCACAACTTAAATCATTTCTTAGAGAAGATTAGCACCTTTAATATAGCAGAATAGAAGCTCTTAAAGGGTAAAGGCAGGCAAAACCAGCAGCTCTTATTTTAATTTCACTTACAAGATATAATAGTTTGCCAGTGGTAAAGATATACTCTACACGTAAGTTTGTTAGGAATTCTTGTCAATAACAAGTGGGTAATATGAGACAAATGGTCCGCTTGGTTTGTATTAAATGGTGGGAGTGGTAATCAAAATTCAATGTGATATAGTATCGATTACTACTTGGGAATGTGAAATTAAGTAGTAGTGGAAAGTCATGAAAAAATACACGTGTTTGAGGCGAGAGCTCCATTACCATGGAAACGACATAACATATTTTAAGAAAATTAAAAGTAAAACTCATTCTTAATGAAGAGATCTTTGAATACCATCATGGCTTGTCCTGCTGCTGCAATGACGATGTCAGCTTCACGTATTATGTTTTCAGGATCAGTAGTGCGAGAGTGGACAATACTGACAGTGGCATCTGCTTTCAGAAGGAGAAGTGAAACTGGCAAACCAACAATATTACTACGACCTACAACAACAGCCTTCTTGCCTTTGACACTGATTCCACTTCGAGACAGAAGTTCAAGACAACCCTGTTAAAAAGAATCTCTATAAGCGAAAATTCTGGCTATCATAGAATAGATAGGTGAATACGACTAAGAGCAAAAGAAAAGGGAGACAAAATTAGCCAAATTTAAAGAAGCAATTAAGACAAAAATGTTTGACCTTAGGGGTGCAAGGCTGGAAGAGTGGTTCTCTGCCTTTCATTGCAAGTTTTCCGATGTTCAAAGGATGGAAACCATCTACATCTTTCTCAATGCTAATTTCGCTCAAAATTTTTTCCTCATTGATATGTTTGGGCAATGGAAGCTGAACAAGTATCCCTGAGAGAGCCAAACTCTAGGTTAAATGAGGCTATAAGAGACAAAACTAAAAGCCAACAGCACTAAAAAACTAGAATGAAAAGATCAAATATAGGTTCGTCCAACAAGTTACTTGGAGCATCCGATTGCAAGTCTAAAGAGGCATACACTTTAGGACAAAGTCCAAAACAAGCATCCAAATTCCAAAGACAAAGCAGTTCTCCTATATGACAATGTCCTTGTAGAAATTTGTTGCTGGAGGTGAAACATCTTCAGGGCAGGAAGGGGGCATTGGCCTGCCAAACTTATTTTTCCCTAATACAATACTTCTTATAATGATACCTTTTAAAGTCATATAATAACTATTGGCTTAGTGGTAAAGTCAATGTTTTTACAATTACGATAATCAAGAGTTCAAATCTTTGTTCCCCTTATTTTAACCCCAAATTTATTCCCAAACTTTTTCCACTCCCTCAATTTTTAACCCAAGTTTTGCCAATGTAAAATAGCTACTCAATTTTCTATTACAAATATGCTAAAATTTTGTATTCTCTAACAATAAACAAACAAAAAAGAGCACAAAACCATAAATAAGTACAATAAAATTTGCTCACAAGAATGACGAACCATGTACTTCAGGATTTTCATTTAATTCATGAACCTTGGCAATCAATTCAGGCTCGGAAACTTGCTCAGGAAGGTCTACGTCAATGGACTTGATCCCCACCTCAGCACACGCTTTTCTTTTCATATTCACATAACTTTGAGAATCCTTCCTATTGCCCACTATGACTACAGCCAATCCAGGGACCTATATGCATCAAGCATCTCATACATCATATCTTGCATAATAGAGAGACACACAAAAATTAAATTTGTGAACTTCATTAAAAATGTACTCTTAAGTGACAAGCAGGGCCAAAACCAAAAATTTAGACTAGGGGGCGAAAATAGTTGATACACTAGGAAAACAATTGTAGTCAAATGCCCGATACTCCCAACAAATCAAATTGAAATATTATAAAATTGCAAATATAGGTGGCGTGAATGTCTCGGAAGACAAGGAATCTTCTGGATTATTAATTTACATAAATTATAACAAAATATAAATTTGTAGCTCTTACGAAGATTCGTACCCCCTACCGTTATACCACATATCACAAGTTAGTAGAGAGGACCGGGTCAAAAATACAATTGGTCACATGTTTAGGCTACAGAGACTAGGTCTCCCTCGGCCCCCTAGTAGCTTCTCCCACGTTGACAAGGAGAAAAGAAGATAATGAAAGAAAGATTAGACGCTATCATATGCCGACATTACATGACTTAGATTTGAAGTTATATTGTGTAATCATACATGATCAAACTACAAAAGAGATCATCAGACGTCACTCCAACAATCAACTGCAATACCCAGTGTGCTTATATTATAACTTACAAGTTGGATCATACTTTTCTAGATTCAGTAATTTGGCCATATAGTACTTCTGAAAAGCATGGCCAACAAATCACTAATTTAGAACCTTATACTACAGCAATGAACGATGGTACGACAAATTATCTTTTATATGCACGTTTACCTAAGACCAACCACTCAAAGCATATACAAGCTCACTATGTTTTCATGACTTAAGTTTTAACACAGAACAAAGCCCATAATTGTATGGCTGCAAAAGCAACACCTATTTCAGAAATCTTAACAAAAACCCTTCACATTTACAACTATGTATTAGTATGTGGGTGTGTGGGTGTCAATATATAGATTGTGCATGAGTGCGTGTATATACACACACAAATTCATCTACAGAGACATTGGTAAGCATACGCTCACTAAGACCTTTATTCTGGAAAAACTCATATTTATCTATATCTTAACTTTATTGATGATGATATTAACGCCATGTAAAGCATTCAAGTAATTTCAACTTCTTTCTGGTGCCCTGGTATCTAGATGCTTAATGAGTCATCTAAATCTATAATGATAATTACTTGGGGAATCAATATGCCAATGAAATTACAACTTTGTTCCCATTACATTAGTCACTATTTAAGCCAAAAGAAGTGACTGTGCAACTTTCACTTTACTCCCTAAGGCAGTGTACCAAATGTAGCCCAGGACAGGCACAATTACACAAATGAAGAAACATAATTTGTATAGAGACCACAAGATATACATTTTTGGTTCATGAAGCGGAATTTTTTTGAGATCAACAATGTATTTGATTTTCCTTTGGAAAATCTTCATTGTTAGAGATACCATTTTTTATTGCAAAGTGTGAAGGATCTCATTCTTCCAATACTCTCCCCTCCATTTCCTTCCCCTTCCAAATTGTCATCCAAAATAATGCAAGGCTAATACTCCAATTTTCGATCCCTTAATTTCCACCCCTCTAAACAAGTTGTAAGTCTTTAGCATTGTTTTTGTACCCGGTCTCACAGCCTCACAGGATTCTTCATGCCAAGACAAATTCCTACTCCCTACTTTCTACATCCTATTCCTACATTGATAATCTACTAGAGTAGCTTTTATGCTTCTCCCATTTTAAAATTTGTTATTAAGTTAATCAAACCCGAACAACCCAACAATATAATGCCAATTCCTCTCTCAACAATTACCCAAAAATATCTGGAAATTCTTAAATCCCGTTTACACACCCAAACTAGCAAATTACAACAAACGCACCACAAATCAAACTTTAAAAATCTTAATTACTTGTACACATGATTCTACCTTTAATTCTACTCTCTAATTTAATAGAGTTTTGCATTTAACTGATGTATCCCACTAAATTACTTGGGAATCAAAACCAGCAAACAAGAACAGGAATAACAAGCAATAAGCAAACAATTCCGCATAAACAAACGTGTATTAATGGGTGGGATTATATAATAATTAATTGGTTTAGTATAAAAACTCCTGTTTATAAAGTAAAAATAAAAAAAAAGTACCTTTCCGTATTTATCAGAGAGAAGACGAACTTCATCGGCGATTTCGGATCGAATAGTTTGAGCAATTGCTTTTCCGTCGATCAAGGTTGCTTTCTTTTCGTCGGACGTGGCCGCCATTTTTAAAGGACTGAATCTTGTGAGGAGAATATGCAAGAGAGTGCGTGGATTTGGAATTCGTGGTCTCAAATTAGATTAGTACTCTACTTAGCGATGGCAATGGGTCGGACTCGGTTCGGATTCAACATACTCCGATTGCTCCGGATTTTAGTCGAACTTTTTTTTCAGTCCACCTTCACTCGGACTCGGATTATGCATACTCCAAGTTTGCCCCGACTCGGACTCTCGGACCTCCAACGGAGTCGGATACGGAGTCGGATTATCATCAAACTTTATCGTTGTGATATTGTACTAATGATTTAAAGCATATGAAGTTAACAAAATATAATTTTTCAAATACAATTTAAAAAAAAATATATGTACTTTGAATTCAAGTTTAACATGAGAAATATTCCTAATACTACAATTTAACAAAATATTCTCGCATTTTGATTTGGTGTATTTTATTTCTCTTGATGATCTAATTTGTCATATTTTGATTGATTGATCTAAATAAAAATACCAAGTAGTTTTTCAAAATCGAAAATTACAATTAGTATGAGAGAGAGCTTGAATTAATCACGTCTAGAGTTTTAAAGGAAACAAAATATTGGGTTAAAAGTCAAATTCAAAGTCGGATTTCCTTCAGTGTAGGAGTCGGGTCGGAGTGTCGGATTTTTAATAAGTTCCAACTCCGGTCCGTCTCTAACTCGGATTCGGATCGTGAAGTCGGAGTTGGAGTTGGATAACCTTTTCCTCGGACTCGAATCGGATTATTTTCCTCGGATCGAGTCGAACTAGGGTCGGATTCAGACTGAATTGCCATCCCTAACTCTACTTTGCAGCAGCCGCTTCAATGGTCCCGCCCCCAGCATTTACCTTGCCAATCAAACAGTCTATATCATCTATACATCGCCTACAATACCTTTAATCGACAATACTCCTTGATCTAGAGGTGTAAATTTGGATCAACGAGTTAATGATAAATTGTTTTGGATTGATTTAAAAACGGGTTTTGTGTTCACATTGATTTTTACATTATTTTAAATTCATTTTAAATTTAGTTTAAGTCGAGTTTAATTTCAGGGTCGGATAAATATCGGATTATTGGTTCTGTTTTGAACACCTAATCCCTACATTACAATAGTAACATTATTTATCTCAATATTATTTCGCTAATTTTAACTCATGCATAAAAAATAATATTATCATATCAAATCTAACTTATTTTTTGATATATTAAATTACGTATAAAAAAAATGTAATAGTGACGGAATGAAGTCTTGCCTTTACCAATTATTTTCTTAATTGGTGTCTAATCTAACCTATCCTATCTCCTTGAATAGGAAAGACTAACCTATTTTCATGCAAGTTGGTAAAAAGTAGTAAGATTTTGGTGACTACTCGATTTAAAGCGGTGGCCAACCGCACGAGCAATGAGGATTGTTTCTCCTTATGTATTAGGACTTTAACAAAAAGCTATGCTAAAAGTTTTTATTGTTAAAAGGTATTTAATTTAAGTATGAGATATGTTTTACGGTGAGACCATCTTATACGAGAATTTAAGAGAATTATAAGGTGTGATAATATGAGCTTTATCTTTTTAATTTCGTCTTACGGCCGTTGAGAGGCTTGGAATAAGTTAAACTCTAATAAGGTTAAATTTAGACTTTTCAAGAAATTCTATTACATCTAGATATTATATAATCCGTCAATTCTCCTAATTCGTAATTAGTTTTCTCTATCACCTCACCTTAATAATATATGTTATGTCTGTCTCATGAATAAAACTAACATATTATTTGTGAAATACCTTAAATATTTGTATGATTTTTATTATTAATCTGTTTATTTCTTATTTGTATTTGTTAATCAAGTTTTGAGTTGATAGTAAGTAACATCTACACTCCTCCTTTAATTGTCTCAAAACATCATTTATGAAGAACAACACAACCTTGTTAAAATTTCTGCTCCATCATACTAACCAAATCAACACATTTTCGCTAAGAACTCTTTGTACCTAAATTACCCCAATTCGTGTCAACGGATGCATTACATACATGATTAATTAGACTTGTGCAATGAGTCGGAATTCATCTGTCATATACTCTTATAACACAACCATTTGGACCTTTGGTTATTTTTGTAGTCTGAGAACTATGTTGCTAGCCCTCAATCCTTAAGAACTATCTGACCAAATAACTTTAGGCCTTCGGCTGAATTAGCTGAAATTTGCTGATTGTGCCAGTATGATGAAGTAGAAATTTGTTGACAAAAGTCACTATATATTCATCGTTAATTTTTTTAAAAACTGATAAAACAATAATTTTTATAAATGTAGACTCAAATAAAAAAATAATAAAAAAAGCTAACTAGAAATATAATTAGGTCCAACTATAAATATATGACGTTGTTGGGATGAGTTATCCCACATCGATAAATTGAAAATGGTGTGCACGCTTTATAAGCTATTAGAGACCTTCTTCCCATTGCCATATGGTTTTGGGATGGTATGTATCTCTTTGGCTTATGAAGTGTGTGCACTTGTGTCCCCCGTTAATATGCTGGCATTCACAATAAGTCCAGCCTAATTTAACAGACGTGCAATCGAAAAAAGTAAGAAATAAGATAACGCGTAAAAATAGTCAAGTTGTTTAGGTTATGGTCGTGTTTGACTCAATTTTTTCGGTATTTTTAAGTTAGATCATTTTCGGATTATAACCCACTAATTTCAATTGGGTTTTCAAGTCAATTTCAAATCGAATCAAATTTTAACAGATCTACTACAATTAAAAGAAAGAAGTTTTAATTTTTAAGGGAAAAAAAATATAATATCAAAAAGTAAAATAAAAGATCCGTAAAAAGAACTATGAATTTAGAACTAAAAAATACATACTTAGAATTGTGAGTACGTACCTGATTGGAGACTTGAGTCAACAAACCTGATCAACAGCGCTTAAAGTTGACATTGGTGAGTCCGTCAACTTATTAGGTCAATAAATAGAAACAATCCTGGGTTCATCGCCAGATTTCATGGCCCGTGAGTAGCAATTTTTCCTACAAGAGTATAGTTCATAAACACAAAAGTAGGGTTGACATTGCCAATGAAGTGAAAATTGATGTAGGTAACAATTTGTCGTACAAATGATTAAATGTATCACTTCATTAAATTAAACACTACAAATTAAAAACCGATCAAAAATAATAAATTCTTACACTATGTTTGGATAATAATTTTAGAGAGAAAATAAATAAAGGGAAAGGGGAGAAGTGAAAGGAAGGAAAAAAAGTGAAAGAAAAGTAACTATTATTTAAGAGGAAAGGGAAGAAAGACTACATGGACTTATAAATTATTAAGCCGTCACAATTCGTCAAATAATCTCACCGTAACCCACTCATGTGGACATGAGACACCTATGGGCTCGAGCCCGCAAACCCAAGAGTCAAGAGCGTTAACTTGCACTTACACTTAGTGAGGTTCATTGTTTCCTAAAACCATATGGTAGTAGAAAGATTAGCTCACTCAATATATATGCAAGTCCAATACCCACGATTTTATCGATGTGGAATCTTGTCTCACATGTAAAGTATTTCCAACATAAATATAAAATTAAACATATAAGATATAGTGTCAATTATGAAAATATGAATACTTATGTTTTGTGAATAAATGATAAATGATTAAGTATTAAACTCTAATATGATAGCTCAAATATATAGTCTCAATTATGAAACATAATGGGAAAGATTGGATTAATTTGAAGGGAGAATCATTTATATAGGAATAGGATATATTGACATTTAATTAAGATAAGCAATCAAATCATTGATCACAATCAAGAAACAAATCAAGAAATAAGACCATAATAAAAACATGAATGATTTGATTTGGTTGGAATCACCGAAGATAATGCTCTCTCGGTTTTATTTTATATGTTACATTTCGACTTTTTACACATCTTGAAGTGTAATTTGAATTTTAATATTTTTAAATATACAATTTATAAAAAATTATATAAAAATTAATAATTTAAATTTTTATATATCAAGATGATTATAATAAAATCTCACATAAAATTTTTTAACTTGTATCTATCTCTGAAAAATCATATTTAAACATGTTTCTTTTTGTATAGAATATTTCAAAAGTATACTTCAAACTGAAATAAAAGGAGTATATATTAAAGAAATAGTGTATTAATTCATAATCAAAAATAAAAATAATAAACAATTAATATTCAAATTAAATTGCCATCTCTATAATCAAACCAATCATAAAGTATGACTTTGGATATCATATCAAAACTTTTATAAATTACCTTTGATTTGGATTGAAGTGTCATCATTTTAGAAAATTATCTGGTTCATAAAATAATTTAGAGTATAAATTAAACTAAAAGTTAAAGTCTTGAAAAATGTAATATATATCACCGAGATATAAAAAAGTATACCTTCATTCATTTTACATAAATTTTATATGATGGCTAAAGTACCCAGCAACACGAGTACCCAACTAATTAGGAATCCGGTTATGAACACCAATATGTCCTTTTAAGTATATGTGAGTATGTGACTACTACTTTATATTTAAGATAAGCGAAGCTAATTAGTACACTACAAAGGTTTTTTTGGAAAGAAAGTACACTACAAAGGCATAAACATATGAGCTTTTTATTTTAAGGTTGTCTTATGGTCTTTCACAACTCATCAGGGTAGTTTTGATTGGAAAACAAAGATGCCAATTCAAACAACGAAAAAAGTATCAATCTGAAACTACATGTAAACCTGATATAGACTTGTATTTGAGACCAAAATATAGATTACACAAATTCAAATTTAAGCAAAAACGAGCCCAGCAGGATTTAGACTTGGCAAGCTTAAATGGACTAGCAATTCAGTTCAGCCCAAACCTTCTCAATGAAGGGCTAATACCCAACTGGCCTTCAACCCATTGCACAATCATAAAATAATGATTAGGCCAGCATATAAAGGAAAATATATAGAGAGTAAGAGTAAATATTAAGTTTTAATGGACTGGGCCTGAGAGACGTCTCTCAGAAAGACGGTCTCTCAGAAGACCGGCTGATAAGTATTATCTTTACGTGACCGTTTCATTGTATGTGATTGTCTCATTGTTACCTTCTCATTGTGACATAGATTCATATAAGGAAATTAAATTTAATTAATAATTAGTTAATATTTAAAGTGGATGTTTTAAATAATGTAGTTGGACTATTTAACTCAATTAAAATTATTTCATGATGAGATCATTTTAAATGATACTAAAATAAATTTTCTATTAGAAAAATGTTGATTTAGTTCGATCTAAGAAAACACTTTGAAATTCGAATCAATCATAATGTGTCAAGTCTATGAGTTTGAAGTCTACCAAATTAATTAATTTAAAATTCAATATTCCAGGTTTCAAATTTCACATAGCAGTCTATAAAAACAAGATTTTTTTATTTACAATTAAAATACAATAGTGACTAGCGACAACAGGCCGATCAGGCCATGACAATCGTGTTGGCATAAGTTGTCCCACATCGAAGTGATAAATGATATTACATATACTATTTATAAATTTGAGGAGTAAGTCGTACTTTAAATTTATGAGTGAAAATCCTTTAACAGTAAATTTTTAATTGTTTCATAAATGGGCTCTCAATTGATAAAACAAAATTTCCTTAAATAAAGAGATAATAGCTTTTTCAATTTTTCACAAACTTCACAATTTCAACCCAACATATAATCTCATAGGTTCTTAGTTTTATGATATTATCAAAAGTGATGTTTTAGGAAAACATCTTTTATAGTTGGAATCAGTGTTAATAAAAAATTATGATTATTGTTGAATAATTAAAAAAATGAAATTGTTTTGGAAAATTTAGGATTAATAACCGTCTTTCCAGATGATATGATTTTTTTAAAAATACATTTTATTGTTACTTATTCAAATCTTTGAAAAATTCACAAAGGTACTCATTCTAAACCTAAGTATACTTCATTAAAAAAAATACTCACTTGAATAGACTTTTAGGAGTGATTGGTGACATAGCTTAAAATTTGATAATTAGCTTTTTGAAATGAATTATTATTATGAATTAACTATTTTTAAACAAGTTACTTCTAACAATAAATTTAAAAGGAAAAATTATAAGAAAGTACCTAATCTATAGGTCTATTTACAAAAAACTACTTAATGTGATATAATTCTCTACAAATGACTACCACTTAACGGAAAATGTTAATTGACCGTTAAGTTTGAGGGTTTGACCAATTTGGGAGGTTAAGTTGTCTATGTGGCAGTATCTCATTGGTCCTCGTTTTTTAAATAATTAAAATTAAAACACATAATTTAACAAAATAAAAATAAAAGATATTTTTGACATCATTTTTACCCATCATAACGACTTTTTTCTAAAAATTGGACATCATGATTGTCCTAATGGGATAACTCTTTCAAAATCCAGTCGAGACAAGTACTTATTTGTCTATTTTTCGATACGTAAACCGAAAAAGATATTTAATGTCATTTTTACCTATCATAATGACATTTTTTTCATAAACCGGACATGGCGATTATCCTTATGGGATAATTCTTTCGAAAATCTAGTCTAAACAAGTACTTATTCGCCTATTTAATTTTTCGAAGCTGCATATTCGCAATTACCCATAAGGGTGTTCCAACTGGATTTTCGAAAGAGTTATCCCATAAGGATAGTAGCGACGTCCGTTCTTTGAAAAATCATCGTTATGATGGGTAAAAATGACGTTAAATTTCTTTTTCCGTTTATGTGTCGGGAAATAGGCGAATAAGTACTTGTTTCGACTAGATTTTCGAAAGAGTTATCCCATAAGGATAATCGCGACGTCCTGTTTTGAAAAAAAATCGTTATGATGGGTAAAAATGACGTCAAATATCTTTTTCGATTTACGTATCGGAAAATAGGTGAATAAGTACTTGTTTCGACCGGATTTTCGAAAGAGTTACCCCATTAGGATAATTGCAATGTCCGTTTTTTGAAAAAAAAAATTGTTATGATAGGTAAAAATAACGTCAAATATCTTTTATTTTTATTTTGTTAATTTATATCTTTTAATTTTAAATTATTTAAAAATACGAGGACTAATGAATACTGCCACATAGACAACTTAACCTCTCAAATTGGTCAAACCCTCAAACCTAACGGTCAACTAACGTTTTCCGTTAAGTGGTAGTCATTTGCAGAGAAATATATCAGATTAGTAGTTTTTTGCAAAAATAATAAAATACATAAGGTAATTTTTTACAAATAGACTTATAGATTAAGTAGTTTCTTATAATTTTTCCAAATTAAAATTAACAATTAGTCACTATAATCAACTATAAGCAATTAATTGTTTTCAAACAACCTTTGTGGTGGTTATGATACCAAATATAACTTTTAAATTCCCGTGTAGGCAATCAGCCAATTAATCACCTAAATAGCTCACAATGTATAACTTTGTGTGAGTAGGCAAATGCAATCAACCAAAAAACATTCATTAAGAACCTCGAAAAAATAATAGATTAGAAAATCATAAATGTGCTAAAAGAACTAATCATTGCACCCATTTATTTTAGAAAAACAAAAGGAGGGATATTCCACAATAGTGGATTCTTTGAAATTAGACCATAATACTATCAATTTTCTATCAAACAACTCATTAATCTCTTAATCCCAAGTCTTAAATATTGTTATCATCTTAATCGTTTGATTAAGGTTCAGGTCCCCTAGCTTAATCCAAATTCCAAAACATGTGGGTTTGTCCACGTGGCATGGCAAGGTTACAAGCATCAAAATTTTGGTTAGTGTCCAAATCAACAATAGATCAACATTGTTCTCGATAAAGTTCACCCTAATCCTTTTGTCTTGTTTTATACTTGTTCTTGTGCTTTATTTTATATAACTTTTTTTTATGTTAGGATGCTATGTATTTTGGATCATGTTATATTAGATATTAACATTTTCTAGCTTGTTTTGGGTCATAATTAAATTCGTTTTACAATAATAAAGGTCTTTAACTATTAGACTAACTCATAATTCTCAATTAAAATTATTTTTTCTCATTGGAGTTTATCCTACGTTTTCTTATACCAATTTGTTGTTCAATGCCACTTATTCTACCTATTTATCACTTGTGGCTTTTTTTTACTAAATCGTAATTTCATATATATTTTTATTAGATTGATTAATTCATCCCCTTAATAGATCATTTTATATTTACTAAAAAATAGAGAACAATGAATTAAAACCCTACCACAAAACCCACAAGAACAAGGACTATTATCCATCCAAGCCAACTTATTCACAAATCACAAACAAACATACTAAAACATACAAGATCGAGCATTGAACATTCGTGTGGGCAACTTGGGCTTTTTATGTTTGTCGCACACGGTACAACCCCATTCATTTGTACATTATCCAATATAGACACTTTTCCAAATCTACGTAAATGGGTATGGTCTTTGTATAAAAGGCCTCATCTTTTTCTTCGTGTGGCTTTAAACTTTGCTACATAAAAGTTGTAAACGACATCGTCACGTGCAAAGTTGGGTTCACCCATCTATCCCCACCATCTTTAAAACTCTCGATTCTTTTTCCTCTACCTCAAACCTCGAACTCGACCCCATCGTAGGCAACCCTAACTATGCATGACACTACTATTTTCTTCTAATTATATTCCTCCAAGCAAATATTTCATTTGGCATTTACATAAATATTAAGCAAAAGAGGATGATAATAAAAGTGTCTACATTTATGAATTAAAAGTGGACCACATTGAAAAAGTTTCCATATGTACAAATTACTGAGAAAACCACTACAAAAACATGTTCACATGTGCAATTAAAGAGGCGACCACAACAAAAAGTGTTCTCATATGTCAAAACCATAACTTAATTTACTTAAAATAAAGATGGAATAATTAATATGAACTAACCTAAAAATGTAAGACATTTAATCTGAATTAAAGAGAGTATAATTTAACGAATTTGATGTATGACTTTAGCTTCCTATTAAAATTTATCAAGACCCGCATCTACTATATAAATTTTAAACTACAATAAGTAATGAATGATTTCTAATATTTTTTAAATACTTTTTAATATTTTATTTTAATTTATCTTTTTTATAAAAATAAAACTTACTTATGACAAGTTTTCAGATTTTTAGATTTATTTAAGAAAAATATCTTTTAAAATTAAAATTATTCATAATTAATCAATATATAAAATAATTATAAAAAAATGATAAAAAAAATTATATTATTTTAGGTAATTTTTCTTTTTTAAAAAACACTCGAGTAGTTCTATTTTATACCATGGTTTACTTTGAAGTTTGAAGTGACCAGAAAGTAGCCTTTAGATTACCTTGTACAATTCCTTTTTGCTTCTAGTTCTATCTACTGACTGTCAACTGTCAAGTGTCAAGTGTCAAGTGTCAAGATCAACTTAGAAAATTCCACATATTAATTTTGAAAAAAATTATCTAGAATAATTTAATTTATTTATGATTTTCCTACAATAATTTCACCTGTCAACCATGAATAATTCTAACTTTGAAGGGTATTTTTCTAGAGTAAACTCGCTGACCGAATGACTTGCTATAACAAATTTTTTTTTAAAAGATAAATTAAAATAAAATGTCAAAAAACCATTAAAAAACTGTTAAAAAATTTATGAATTTTTATTATTTAGAAATTTTTATTGTAAAATTTCAAAAATTTTCTCTAATTTTAAATTAATTTTCAGTTTACTTTTTTGGTGAATTACCTACTATGGCAGGTCATCGGGTTACCCAAGTTTACCCTACGCAAATACCCTTAAAATTGGGATTATTCATGATTAGTCAATTGTTAGAATTATTGTAGGAAAATCACGAATAACTTGAATTATTCTAGGTAATTTTTCCTTAATACAGACTGTGAAACTTTATGATGAGGACAAAAATTTATTATCATCATGAAGTTTCTCCAATGAATATAGACTTATACACTAATTTTATGTAATTTAAGATCGATGCTATTTTAATATGTACTTAGATGGTTTTTGTTTTATTTTTAGCTTGATAGTTAGTCAAATTGGGCCAAAAAAAATATACTCCCTCTAATTCACCATAATTGTTCCCTTTGGATCGGGCATAAGATCAAAAAATGAAGGGGACCATATAAAGTGATACTCCCATTTGGTATTTTAACATAATATACCCTTTGAATTTCAATCCATTATACCTATTATTTAGGACATTTTTGTAATTATAAATAGTTCATGGGAAAAATTTGGTAAAAAAATGTATAACTTAAAATTAAAATGAGACAACTAAGATGAACTGACCAAAGGAAATGAGACAATTATAGTGAATTGAAAGGAGTATATTGTTAGTGGCGTTTACAATAACTAATATAAAATAAGCAACTTTTGGCATTGACTTTCAATTTGTTGATTTTTTTTCCGTAAGAAAATTAATTTTTAAAAGTTGATTTTATCAAATATTTTCATTAAAGCTGGGTTTTATACAAGCTTGACGGCTAAGAAAAATAGTGAATACTAATAACAGGTCAAACTAGCTAAATTAAAAAAATTTATTATTAAACACACATGATAATTAATTAATTTATTTTATCGTGACTCAACATAGGAGTAATACTCCAAGTAGATCTACGTTTTAAGTAACTGCTATCTTGTCAATCTGCATGTATCGTCAACAGAAGGCAACAAAAAATATCAATTGCACTGCAGAAATAGTGCAAAAATTGGAAATATATGGTGATTTGATAATTCACCAATAACTATTATACTGAAAAATGTCGTTAAAAACAAAATTTAATTATAATGAAAACTAATTTTGCTAGCTTCGGCTCTTGGATATCTTATAAGGACATAAGAATTAAGATAATAGAGGTATAGTAGTCCAGTTTGTTTGGGTTGTTTTTGGTTTTTGATTTTTTTGGTTTATTTAAAAAATTAAAAAATATGTTTATGAATGAATTTTCGGTCAGATGAAAATGTGGTTCTTAAGTCAAATAAAAAAGTTAATTTAATTGGCTTTTCTATCGGCTTTTGACTATTTGGCTTATTTTTTTCTAATAAATAGTCAATAATCATTACCTAATTAACTTATTAATATTTTTAAATAATTGGCTTATCCAACTAGCTTAAAAGTTAATAATAAAAGTCAACAGTTTTAGATGGTCAATCAAATCAATGACCGCGTACAACTCCAATTAATATTTAATCATAAAATATCTATGTTACCTTTTTTGAGATTAATGGATGAATCTTGAATTAATGATTCAAATAATTCATCATATATACTTTTGGATGCTTAACTAATTGGGGTTTATCATATAATTGCTTTAAAAAAAAAAATTTGATTCTGGGATGTTTAAGTGACGATCCTTGGAATATTTCATCAAACTTTTATATTTGTAATATTCAGTATTAATAAGACAAAAATCTTTTAATAAAATCAAGCTTTCTCACTCTCTAATCAAACATAATGTTTAAACAAAAAACAAGTTCTCTCATTGATATGAATGGCATTGAATTGATAAATTTGGAGTGTAGATTGTTACTTGAGTTTAGGGAGATCAAGGCATTAAAGAAGTTTTTCTCAAAAATTACTTTTAACGTCAAAACTTAATAATTTAATTTAAACTCAAATAAGATTTAAAATATGTTAAAAAATTCAAAATTCTTTTCAAATTATTAAAATCGTGATTTAATTTTAATTTTAAAATTAATTTGTAGTGGAATCAATGAAAATTCTCAATTCTTTCACCAAAATCAGGTAAGTTAATAAATTTTACGTTGAAACAAATCAAATAAAACTTCACATCACTATATTTTTACTGATAAATTAAAAATAAAGCATAAATTAAAATTGAGTGATTAATAAATAATATTAAAAAGTAAAAAAAACAAAATAATAATAAAGAACAGAAAGTATAATATAAATAAGTTTTTTATTCCACCTTAAATTATATGAGAATTCAGATCAAGAATAATAAAGATCATAGTAAGATTTGATTTAAGTGGACACAAGCTCAACAAGTTAGCTAGGGTTAGCTTGGGGTGATGAACTTTTTTTTTTTCATCAAAAAAATAAAAATTAAAACAACTAAAATTAGGGTTTAAGACAAATAAATATTGCCAAAATGATAGTGGGGTATCCATATTTTCTTTAATCAAATAAAAATCAACATCTTTTCAGTTTTGAGCTATAATATGAAATCCTATCTTTGCACATGCCCACAAAAAAGCTTGAACATGACATTACATTATTAACATTAATCTCTAACCACACCAATTTTCTTTTATTTCATAATTCTTTTTTATTTCAAAGACAACTCCTTACTATGCTTAAGAATCTGGTTTAGGGAAACTATTCGTTTTATTATTCTCAATTATTTTGTCTACTTTATTCATTTTTTTTATTTCATAAATATTAAAATATTACATTTTAAGAGATAGAAATTTAAATAAGATTTTTGAGATATATATATATATATGAAAGATAAAATATATATTTATTATGTGAGATTTTAATAGATTCTTCTCAATGTAAAATTTTATATTATAATATTTTAATAATTATTATAATTTATATAAAATAAAAATATCAAGATTTGAAATTTCCTTTGAAAATGACTTTGTAAAAAGTAAAGAGTACAAACATTAAAATAAAGAGAGTATAAAACTTGATTATATTAATATTATACACTTATTAAATATTTCTGACAACTAATTCTTTATATTATGTGGTTGGGTCACATTACTACAGATCATCTGTATCCTTACTCAGATTGTTTCTCACTATAATTAGTACTCCAAACCATGATTTTTTTTAGGGAGTGTTAGAAAAAAAAAAAGCAAATGTAAAATTAAAGTACATAAATTTGTGGGATTTTAATTTAAATTAATTAATAATTTAATTGAAAGGATTATGCAAATATCAAAATGGAAAATTTTTGAAATAAAAATAGTTTGCTTGAACGAGCGATTAGAGTACGTCGTACGCGTCTGTGTGCACAACATATATTATCGCTCAAAGTTATTTTTCTTGTTGCAAAGTCACACACTACAACATAATCTATTTTTAGTGAAATATATTTAGTGATATTTAATTTAAATATTACTATTTTAAATTTTTAATGATATATATATTGAATTTAATGACAACTATTAGATCTTTTAGTAGTATAATGAAAAATCATATTAAATTTTTTCACGGCATAAAATCTTATGATATTTCTCATAAATGTCACTATAGACTATAGTAGCAATTACATATGTCAGTAAAAGCCAAACAAAATGTACTAAATCACTTAATAGTGTAATTTAAAATAAAAACTAATAGTTATTACACTAAAAATATAAATCAACGACATTTTTCAAAATGTCACTAAATTTTATGTGGCAGAAATTTAATTTTCTTGTAGTGACACCTTGATTCATATGGGTTCAAATTCTAGTGAAAAACTTTTAAGATCATAAATTATTGAAGAAACAAAAAAAAAAAAAAATTTGCCGAGCTAATTATTAAATTCAACACAAAGTCCTCATCTTTCAATCTTGAGTAAACTAGTATTACGTTTGACGTTCATTATCAAAGTAATTAGATTAATTAAGACATTACATTAATACAAGCAAAAGACAAAATTAATTGACAAATGAAAGGATAGAAAATAAAATGTTAATATGAATCGAGTATTATCTCAGTTAGAATAAGTATTATTTTTCAAATTAAATACTGAGTTTGATTCTTATTTTACACATAGTCCTCCTTTTCTTTTAGCATGCCTTATAATTAGAAGTGTGTAGCGGGCCGGGTCGGGGTGAGGCAGGTCAAAATTTAAATGGTCCGGTTCGGGCCAGATCATGTCAAATGTTAAACGGCCTGGGGCAGTCAAAACCCATTTAAATTCGACCCACTTTGATCCGTTTTTTAAAAGTTCATAAGATATTTTTTTATCCAATTTTGTGGCTTGTTGGGTTTACCCACCTATGTGTATAATAATATCATATAAATATATAGAATAAGAGGTAATTTTTTTTCGCAACCAATTCCTTTAATCATTCGACCCAGCCCGATCGCACTCTTTACACTAACGTCTATTAATGACCAACCCATTATTAAGCCGAACCGTTAAAATATAATCCTACCCTTAATATGTTGGGTCAAACCGTCCAATTAAACACCTCTCCATATAATAAATAAAATCTTAGTGAAATTGACTAACGATATATATAAGAGGTATATCAACTTTTCACGTTTCTCTACAACACGTAGATAAAAGCGGTAGCGAGTCTATTGAATTCTCTTTTGGCTAATCTTTTCTTGGACCCCTTAATCTTGAAAAGAAACAAACCCAAGTGTTCTAAATGTGCAAGAAACTCTTTGAAACCATGCTAAGACATTTTGTTATTTGTATGATACATGTATCATATTAGTTTTAATAATGTTTATTGTGATTTGGGGCCTCCAAATTTTGAGGTCTAAAATGTTTCTTTTGTATAAACAATTAATATTAATTTGAATTAAATTTTAGAAAAAATTATCTAGAATAATTTAATTTTTTTATTGATTTTTCTATAATAATCCTAACTTTTGTTTATTAATGAATAATCGCAATTTTAGAATCACTTATTCAAGGACATTGTTACTTAAATGGTAACCTATTTTTATTGGTTAATTGCTACAAAAAATGATAAAAAAAAATTAAAAAAAATTTTTGTGGGACACTTGTTTTAATCTTTTTAATAAAAAAAATTTTAAAAGTTTAAAAATTTTAAAAATAATAAAAAAGTTAATAGTTAAAATCAAAAAATAAATTTACTTGATTTTCTTTTTAATTTTTGTAATCTTTCAAATTTTTGTGATTAATTTTGGATTTACTTTTTTATTTTTTTTATGCAAAATGACTTGTTATATAAGTAATAGGTTAACTTGGTGCATTCTTAGCAAGCACCCCTTATAATTGGAATTATGATAGATTTTTGGGGCGCACGCAGAATTTGTAGTTGGACTCAAATAAATATTATATTGCATTAACTGAATACAAATATTTAATTACATTATAATTTGTACAAGAATATTTTTAGTGAAACATTTGTTTCACACCTATACACTCTTCAGTCTTCACTTATGTTTTTATGTGGGCTCATGTCTCACTTTGTCTCCCACACCTCTCATTATAAGGTGTACATCTCTTGTGCATATCATTTGTGCACTCCCACCCTTGACCCTAATAAGCCAAACAATCTATTTATACTAAAATGTTGGGAGTTTGAGAAGTTTATTACACAAATCTACATTTCTTTAAAGTGTTCTTATATATTTACTCTTCTAGATTTTTCCATCATTGTCTTGATTTTTTAGGCTCAATTTAGTCTACTTTATTCTAGATTTTTCATATTACATTCCATCAGATTATTCATGTTTAATCAAAAATTTAAATTATTGTAAAGAAATCAGTAAAAACTTATACTCTCTCCAATTCACTATTAATGTCTTATTTGCTTTATTCACTCTATCCAACGCACTTATTCAATCATTAATATCTCTAATTGTGCATAATTAAAAATTATGAAAAGTTGATATGAATAATCGTTGCATTGAGACGAATCAAATAAGATCTCATTCAACTATGTTTTAACTTATAGATTAATAATAAAATACTCCCTCCGAATCAATTTAGATGTCTCATTTGCTTGGGCACGGTTATTAAGGATGGTGTGGGGTCCATTAAAAAGAATAAGTAGTAAAGGGTAAGAGTGAAGGGTAGTTGGGTAAGTAAGGTATATGGGGGTATATTCGTAATTACTTGTGTGAACTAAGGATATTTAGGTAAAAAAAGATTGACAAAAATAAAGATGAGACAAATAAAAAGACTTTGCCAAATAAGAAAATGGGACAACTAAATTGGTTCGGAGGGAGTACAAATTAAGAGTAAGAGATGAATAACTTCCAAAAAGCAAATGAAATGTTAGTGCTAAATTGGAGGGAATATTATTTTAAATAATTTTTTCTAAATTTTACTATACTTTTTATTTTTTTAAATAATTTAATATGAGTTATTCGTGATATATCAATAAGAAAAACAAATAAATTATTATAATATTTATTACTCCCTCCGGTCCTTTTTGATCTTCCACATTACTATAACGGGTAGTTTCAAAAGTTTTTCCACTTTAGAATACTTTCTATTTTTAGAAAGTTTTTATCTCACTTTTACCCCTTAAAATCCCCCTTTTCTTTTAATGTACCCATTTTCTTTTATTTATAATTATTTTCTCTCTCATACTTCCAATACAATCATTACTTCACACTACTATTTAATTAAAATAATACCCACTACAACCTTATACTTCCAATACAATCATTACTTCCCACTATTATATAATTAAAATAATACCCACTACCACCAAAGATTCTCTTTTTCTTAATCTTTGTGAAATACCCAAATAGGAAGAACAAATAGGAACGGAGGGAGTATGTTGAGAAAACTATAATACGGGAATAATCTGTGTTGTCCTTTCATTAACTCCAACCAATATTTATATAATACAAGATGGTAACCGTAGAATTAGTAAAAAAAACCGTCACCAAATATCTGATGTATACCGCGGAGTGCACATATCCTCAATACCCCCCCCCTCCCCCCCCCCCCTCAAGTTGGAGCATGGGGTTCAAAAATGCCCAACTTGGACATAAGTAACTCAAATTGAAACTTTCCGAGAGCCTTAGTGAAAATGTCCGCCAATTGAGAAGAAGTAGAAACATGAGATGTTGTAATCAAACCCTCGGAAATAACATCCCGCACAAAATGACAATCAACCTCAATGTGCTTCGTACGCTCATGGAAAACCGGGTTTTTGGCAATATGCAAAGCAGACTCACTGTCACAAAAAAGGGGAATAGCTTTGGGATGATGAACTCCCAAGCTCAACAACAAACCTTTCAACCATTTCAACTCACAAGTAATGGCGGCCATAGCCCTGTAATCTGCTTCAGCAGATGATCTAGAAACCGTATGCTGTTTCTTGGTCTTCCAAGAAATTGGAGAATGCCCAAGAAACACAAACCAACCTGTCAAAGACCGACGAGTGAGAGGGCAAGCCGCCCAGTCAGAGTCACACCACCCCTGTAAAGAAAGCTCACTGTCTGCACTCAACAAAATACCTTGTCCAGGAGTACCTTTCAAATACCGAACTACACGCATGGCAGCCTCCCAATGATCAATGCGAGGCTGCTGCATAAACTGAGACAAAATATGCACCGAGTATGCTAAATCTGGGCGAGTTACTGTAAGATAAATCAGACGACCCACAAGCCGTCTGTAAGGCGCAGGATCGGAAAGGTGATCTCCTGTAGCTAGACCTAGTCTGTGGTTTTGTTCCATAGGAAAGCCACAAGGTTTCGCCCCAAGTAAACCGGCCTCAGAAATAATATCCAACGTATACTTACGTTGACAAAGAAACAAACCCTGTGAACTTCTAGCAACTTCAATACCCAGAAAATATTTCAAACAACCCACATCTTTCATTTTAAAACAGTCACTAAGATATGCTTTGAAAACACCAGTGGCAGCGGAATTATTACCAGAAATAATGAGATCATCAACATATACTAAGACATTTATTTGAACTGTGCCTTTAGTATAAGTGAAAAGAGAGTAATCAGAGTAAGATTGTAAGAAACCATACCCTTTCAAAGTAGAGACCAACTTAGCAAACCAACAACGAGGGGCTTGTTTCAAACCATACAAAGACTTGCGAAGACGACACACCAAGGACGGATTAGAACTCTCAAAACCAGGAGGGAGTTTCATGTAAATCTCCTCGTCAAGATCACCATGAAGAAAAGCATTGTGAACATCCATTTGATGAAGTTCCCAATTCTTAGAAGCCGCAATAGCAAGGAAAGCGCGAACTGTAGTCATCTTAGCAACGGGAGCAAAAGTCTCATTTCAATTCCGACCTGCTGATGATTGCCCAAAACAACCAAACGAGACTTCAAACGTTCAACTTCGCCATTAGACTTGAACTTGGTTTTGTAGACCCACTGGCTACCAAGCGCACGCTTACCCGCGGGTAGATGTTCCAAAGTCCAAGTTCCATTGTCCTCCAAAGCCTGTATTTCATTCTGCATAGATTTTTGCCAATCCAAGGATTTCATAGCCTCTTTAAAAGATTTTGGTTCCTTGTCAATCACAAGGGTTGCAATAAACTTCCTATAATTCACAGAATACTTATGTGTAACACCCCGATATTTTTCCGATATATTAAATAATTTGCTAGTAATATTATTATTTTTATTATTATTATTCTTTTTAGAAAAATATATTTCTTTTTATTATTTATTTTGTTAGTAGGTTAAATCATGAGACTTCAACTTTTAAGGCAATTAAAACCATTTTAAGTCCAAACCTTTTTCCTAATCTATCTTTAATTTAAAAAAAAAATATATATATAAAAGTGGGAATGTGAATGGGTTTGGCCGGCCACATGAAGGATTTGGGGGAAGATTGTAACTTCCATTTTGGCAATTGAATGGTTAAGGAAATTATCACAATTAAATCCCATAATTCCTTAATTAATTCCTTACCTTACATCCTTTCATTTCAAAATCATTTGCAAGTAAAGAAAACACTCCCCAATGCTCTAATCCTCACGCCTAATCACCCTTTGGTTCATCAATTTTGGTGTTTTGTCCTTGTGCAATTGTGAGTAATTCTTAACCTAGTTTTATTTTTAAGTTTTAATTTAAATTTCTATGATTTTTATGTGTGTTATTTTATAGTTTATGATGTGTTCATGATTTAAAATTTATGTGTGGAAGTATGATGTTTTTCTATCCAAATTAATGTATGGTTTTTAGGGTTTTAGATATGTTTACATGTATGTGAAGAATTGTTTGATGAATGATTGAAAAAAAATATATATATATACATAAAAAAAAATGGTTGCTCATATAAAAAAATGTATGTGGTGATGGAAATTTATTTTTTATTTTTATTGATAAATAGAAGAAATTTATAATGTATTGTTGGTAGAGAAATATACATGTATATATGTGATGTGTTTGTGTGTGTACATTTGTGTAAAAAGAATTATTTTTGAGAAAAAAATATATAATTAATTAAAATTTATTTTGTATGTGATCATGAAAATTATGTAAATTTTATTGTTTAGATTTAATAGGAAATAAAGCATTGAAATTTATATTTTTGTGATAAAAAAAAATGAAATCCCGTAGGTTTTGAAAATGGTGAAAAAAATGTGTTTTTGGAACATTTTTGGCTTTGAAATTAAGTTAAAAATACTAATACTATGTTATAAATTATGAAAATTGGTACCCGGGGGTTTTGACGCCTTCCGGACGCAATCGTGAAGTCAGATTTTTAATTTGATAGTTTTAAGTTGAGTTTCTGGACAGATTGTATAGGCTGTCCTGTTTTGTGTATTTACCATGTTATAGTATGTGATGGATGTTCATGTTGTGTGTAGTATTCTAGGTATGGATGAGATTGTATATGTGTGTTATAGATGATTTGAGGAAAATGTGTATGTGTGCTTATTTTCCGAATACGATTGAACCTTGTAGGAAGTCGATTCGTGACCGGGAATTGATTAAGACGCTTGTGAGTTGGTTATCTTGCTTAAGGTATGTACACGCAGCGTGGTTCGCATTAGTCCGATGTATTATATAATAATGGTATACAAAAGTAAAGTATGGATATATAGTACGAATAATATTATCTTTCGAATCAATAATTTTTATACATTGTTTTGATAAGCAGAGGTAGTATGACCTCACTAACTTTAAAGTGGACGTAGTATGACGTCAATTGGTGGAAATGAATTACTCGCGGTATATGAGGGCATTATGAGCCACCGCGGGGGTATGCATACTTAACCATAGGCACCGAAGTAAGGCGAGTGTCTATGGTAGAGACTTGCTTAGGGGTTAGCTCCCCCTAATGTATTGTCTCACTTCTGGAGTTTGGAGTGTACCGGCAGTATGGCTGGATAGTACAGCAGTATGGCTGACTAACCTTTACATGAAAATAATTATTCTTAATAAGCATGATCGAAGCGTAAGGTTCTGTGAATTGTCAGCTAATAAATTAAAATTTTCTCTTGTGTTATTATTTTTTTTTTTTGTATGCGACGTTTGCTGACGTGTACTTTTGGTCTTAACGACCCTGCGATGATGTTGTTACCTATCTGGGCAATGACTAGCAGTAAGTTAAGTTGTAGGTCTTGGGAGTGAGGATTGTCCCTTGAAGAAATAAATTACTAGGATAGAGAAGTCTTGATAAGAACTTCAAAATTTAGTTTAAAGAACATTTGGTTTTTATGAGGCGATTTTCGTTCTCAAGTTGTAATAAGTAGATTTAACTTTTCGTTCTTATCCGCTGCTAAGAATTTCTTATTATCTAGTAGTTCATAATAACGCTAATAGAACTCGATCCGCACGTTTTCCTTAACTTCAAAACCATTTTAAAACTGTTTCTAACATCCCGGTTTGACTCGGATTATAGTTGCCTCGTTTTTAAAAGGTCATCTTCTCTTTTCGTACGACCCGAGTTATTCCGAGATGTTACATTATGACAATGTATGTAATGTGCCAGAGGATAAGGATTACCTGAAGAAGCATGATTAGACCGAGAGTTTGAAAGAGACGGATTATGAGCAATGACGGAATGAGTAACAAATGGTTTCCCAGAAGGATCAACAAAATCACGGAGCAAAACCGAGGGATACTTATCCCGAAAACCACGACCCAAAGGCTCCGGAGAAGAGAAGTCAGTGGTAGGCTCAGGGGATAATGAAGCAGTGTTGTCTGGCTGCTGTGGCTGCTGATCAGCAGCTGAAGGAGAGGAAGATGCGCGCTCCTGCAGTAGTCCATTACCTACGCTCGGGGAATCTGTAGTGTATGGAGCTGACTGCTGCGAATGTGGCTGCTGCAAAGGAGAAATAGCTGGCTGCAGACTGTCCGCATCTAAAGTTTCTAAAGTCTCAAACTCCAAAAAATCATCATGAACAGGAATAGGTCCATCAAAAGTATTAGGAGCAATGTGGACATCTTCCGGGGATCCAAAAGGGAACACATCCTCAACAAGCTTCACATCTCGGGAAACAAAAAACACCTTTGAATCAAGATCATACACTCTCCAACCTTTCATACCGTAAGGATAACCCACAAACACACACTTTCTACTACGGCTAGCAAATTTATCGCCATGAGTTTGCTGATTATGCGCAAAACACAAACACCCAAAAGTACGTATGGCATCAAAGGATGGGGGTTTGTTAAAGAGGATTTCAAATGGTGTTTTGTTGTGTAAAAGTGGAGTTGGTGTGCGATTAATCAAATGAGCAGCGGCAAGGACACACTCCCCCCAAAAGTAAATAGGTAATTTGGCCTGAAATCTCAAAGCTCGGGCAACAGATAAAATATGTTTGTGTTTACGTTCCACTCTCCCATTTTGTTGAGGCGTACCCACACAAGAATGTTGAAAAATTATTCCAGTCGCATTGAAAAACTCAAACAAACAATTAAATTCATTACCATTATCACTTTGCACGATTTTAATTTTTTGATTAAACTGACGATCAACCATTGCAACAAACATCATAAACATTTTAAAGACCTCCATTTTATCAAGAAGTAAATAAATCCAAACTGCTCTAGAATAATCATCAACAATTGTCAGAAAATAACGAGCCTTACAAGAAGAAACATGTCTATACGGCCCCCACAAATCACAATGCACTTTTTCAAAAATTCTAGAAGCTCTATTAGTACTCAAAGGAAAACGAACTCTAGAGTGTTTAGCACGCATACATACTTCACACCCCTTATCTAAAACATCTCTATTATTACGAAGTTGAGGAAGCAACTTTACTACTTTCTCGGAAGGATGACCCAAACGACGATGCCATAAATCCAGGGACGAAGCTTCAATCGCACCCACTTGAGGAACCAATTCCGTATTGCTAAAATAGTATAATCCGTCTCTCCTAGTTCCCGTCCCAATCAGCTCCTTCGTTGGGTCCTGTATGACACAAATGTGTTGAGTAAATTGAACAGTACAATTAAGATTGTCATTAAGCTGTGAAATAGAAAGCAAATTGCAACGCAAATTAGGAACAACTAAAACGCCTGTGAGAGTGAGTTTATCCGACAAGCGAACAGAGCCAATTAAAGAAGCATTAACAATGTCACCATTGGGCAATCCAACAGGACAATTAAAACTCTCAGTGTCGAACAACCAAGAAATATCTCCTGTAACATGATGTGTAGCGCCGGTGTCAATGATCCAAGAGGTGGAATCAAACTTAGGTGGCGGCGGTGGTGGTGTTTCACTGTCCACCATTTTACTGAAAAATCCTTGAGAGAGAAAAAAAAAATTAGTGTTTAACATGGCTCCATACCATGAGAAAACTATAATACGGGAATAATTTGTGTTGTCCTTTCATTAACTCCAACCAATATTTATATAATACAAGATGGTAACCGTAGAATTAGTAAAAAAAACCGTCACCAAATATCTGATGTATACCGCGGAGTGTACATATCCTCAATATATGTCTTAAATTCACAAGGATATTTTTCATTTTTCATCTTTTACACTAGGCCTCAAATAAACAAAGCGGCCTTGCATGTCTCAACAAACCCATACCGAGTCAGTATGTGTCAAGACACGATTATCGAGTCAGTCCCATAGCTTGCAGGTCGGATTGACTAACTGCCAACTCCATCACTTAATGGCGGATCTTTTTATCAGTCGGCTGGGATCCGACTCTTAAAATTAAAATAAGATGAATGATTAAAATCCTAATTCGACCCACCTAAATCTATTTAATTAGGAGTATTATGTTTAATATAAATTGAGTAATTAACCATCTCACAAAAACATTCAAAAGCATTGTCTACACTTACTTGCAATTCACTACCCACAACCCTCAAGTCGCAAACTTTTTTAATTATTTTGGAAAAATTGAATATTAATAATTTAACCTTTTATTCATTTGTTGTGAATAATTTTATATTTGTGTTTTTTAATAATCTAACTTTGTCGTTAGTTTACTATTAGCATAAAATTTTAATTTAAAATAATTTAACATTTGCCTTTATTTTGCTATCAGAATACCCTATTACTATACTGATTGCTAACAGCAAAAAGGACAAAGATTGATTTATTAAAATAATAAAAAGTTGAAATTATTCACGACGAATAGGTGAAATGTTCGAAACCATGAAAAAATCGAAAATAAAATTAATTATTTTTATAAGTAATAATTAATGAAAAACAAGCACATGTTTAAAGGGTGAAAGGAAATTCTAGATTAATTCATAAATAAATATCACAAACTCTTTTGTTGTTTAGTCTTATATATTATCTGACTATTTCCTCTTGAGCTTTTCAACATTTATATTTTTGATATGTTCTTTTAATTTGTAATATTTTAATTTAATTTGAGTAATGTCTCCACCGTTTTTTCACGCACAATTTAATGCATTCGCCACTTTATTTGTTATATTTTGTATCTGATTTATAATTATTTCAATTTCTTAGCAAAGGAAATTTAGTGACAATAATTGTATTGACTTATACGGCAAGTTTACAACTCAGAAGACGACTGAAGAAAAAGAAGATAACAGCCTTTGTGGCACCTTTTTTTGGTACAAAACTTTGTGCTTTGTCAGAGTTAAAATAAATTTGCCAACCAGATTGTTGTTTCATTTGTTTGGCAGGCTAATTAATACTCCTTTAATTGCACTCCCTTTGTTATTTTATGTTTTGGTTTATTTTTTTCATAATTTTTTAAAATAAATTTTATACATTATAAAATATTATAAAAATATATATTAAAGTATATATTAAGACGAATCTAATCTCATTTGAATATATTTTATTTTCTATATACATCTTAAAAATCTTAATCAAATTTCTCTCTATTTAAAGTTGGATATTTAAAAGGGAAAGAACATTAAAGTACGGAAGGTGTATATTTTTTCCTTTTTATTTTTCACGATATTTAGATAATATTTAAGTTCTAATATATGTAAGTATATAAAAAATATTACTCAATATATAATATAAAAGCACATAATAAGATCTCACGTGAATATATTTATTTTTTATATATCACTAAAATTTTAGGCAAATTTCTATTTTGTTAAAATAAAATATTTTAAATGAAAAAAATAAAGAACGGAGAAAATAGTAAGCATTTTTTAAATACTATATTTTTAAACTTTAAAAAATTATGTTTGGTTTTCAATAAAATTCAAAGAAATGAACGTGCAAAAGAGCTTCGATTTAAGAAGTTGGATTCAGAAGTTGAAGCACCACGGTTGTCATAACAAATCATCAATTTCAGCTTCACGGGTTTGTTTCTCCAAGAAGAATGTTCCCTTCATTAGAGGATCACTCATCACTTTTTATCTTGTGTTTATTAATTTTTTTGTATTAAAAGGTAGGAAGATTAGGATGAAGAATTTGCAGAGCTAACGAAAATAGAACCTATTAACTTGCTTAACTACTACTTCTACCAACTCAATAACACACAATTCTCAATTTTTTAATTTATTTTTACAATACATCAACTAAGAAATAAATTTAAAGTAAGTATGATCTTTTGTGTATTTAGTAAATTAAAAAAGAACTAATTGGTTAAGAGCTATTATAGAACATTTCATAATTTAAAAATTAAAAATATTTATGTATTTAGTAAATAAAATCATGTCTCCAATTTTTTTTAAAAAAGTATCGTTTTTCTTTAGGGTTAAAAGCAGAGTCAAATATATACAAATTCGATGACGTTTCACCTTGAAATTAATTGGTAAGAGGAGGAGCAACCTATAAAATTAATAATTCTTTCTTTAATACTTTAATGTGAAATTACATATAAATTATTTTTCAATACTATTAAATTGAATTTCTATGAGCGAGATACGCTGAATATAATAATGACGACCGAAAAATTCATAAAAGTATTTAATTATAGGAGTATCATAGAAAATTACAAATAAACTCAAACGGATATCCTCTGTTAGTAGTGGACCCTAAATTCATAATAGTTTGTCTCTAGAAACCAAATGGTATTCGGAAGTTCCCATGACATAATTATCAATATACTGTAGATGACATTACGTTATAAAAGTAGGGGTTACACTTGACCGTTGATGTGTACTCAAAAACATAATGATATTAGCCCGAGAATAAGTTAAGCTTAACTAATTAGTCATCCATACAAACCCTTATGTGTGTCCTAAAATCATGGAATAAGGACAACAATCCTCCACGCACTCTTGTATTATTCTTGATAAATTTCTGTAAGTAATTATTAAATTTTCCCTACAGGTTAAAATAGCAAATACACTAGTAAAATATTATATTTGAATGATCAATATATACTAGTATGTTGCGTGATTTAATTTTTTGACATTAAGATTTTAACATTGTTATTGTTATTGTGATGCAATATTAGAAATATATGGAGATATATAAACAAAATAAAATTTTTGATTTTTGGTTTTATCCGCGAAAATCTTATAATTTGTAACATGAAAAGTTGTTTGATATGAAGATGTCAATAAGAGTCACATAAGTGTCTTCCAACATAAAAAGTTTGTAAAATAATTAGTAATAAAAAATTACAAAATAATACTTGTAAAATACAATCTCTAAATGGTCTGGTGTTCGTAAGAGGTGTTTATTTGGGTCACTGAATCGATTTGCGTTAGATGTTTTTGGCCAGTTTAAATTCGAATCATGTGTCCATGTTGATTTTTACATTATTATTAATTTGTTTTTGTATCGGATCAAATTAAATTCGATTACAAAAATAAGTAAATATTAATTTACCTAATCTATTTTAAACACCTCAATTGCAGTCTATATAACTTTTTTAAAAGGAGGCTATTTATATGATAAAGGATTATGTTCAATGAATTTTGAGTTTTTTTTTTTGGTTGTGAAGGACAACCAAGAAATGATTTAATATTTTTTTGTTATTGGCAAGTAATTAGTTGTGTCAAATCCAACTATCTCTTAATTAATCTTACTTTTAAAGATATGAGGCTTGTATTTAGAGATATGTTTTCCTCAATTATTTCCCATTCCCTAAATTATGCATTTCAATCATTGTTAAAAAGTTGCGCTTATTTTGGATCCAAACACCACTTATTTATATTATTTGGATCCACCAAATTGTAACATCCTTAATTGTCAACTTCATTTTGTTACTTAACTAAGATTTATAATATGGTTAGTGTCTTAGGAATGTCTTCACTATTAGTCAACATTAGCACATGGATTATGCACAATTGAACATGTTAATCTTCTTTGTTTAATTACTTCTAAGGAATAATGACAAGTTTAGTTGTAGATGAGCCAATATATGGTCCACATATTTATGCAAAGTGTTTTCTTAATTATTGCACATTACTCATTTTAAAGAATTATATAACACTTGATTAAGTATTCATATATAGTTTTATGACTATTCAAAGTAGAAATTAACATTTGAATGATTAAAACATCAATAATATGCATTGTTATAAGAAAAGAAATAAGATTATGACTAATCCTTTTCTGTTAATGGTTGATGTTTGATATATGTGAATCACTTAATTCTATCATAAATCAGGTTTATTATACTTCATATATTTGTTATTATTTACTCAGCAATATTTCTACAATACTCACTATGGGTATTCTCATTTCACGAGTTGTTCTTTATATGTAAGAAGAAATATAGTCATGTGAGATTTTGTTAAATTTTATATTTACGTATTTCATAATTTTAAATCAGAGATGTATATTGAACTGCGTGATAATATTGAATGTTGCGATAAAAAAAGAGAGCGGAAGCATGTAATCTAGCAAGTTAATAGATATAGAATTACCAACAAAAATGTGAAAATCATACAAGTTAATGCCCTTCTTCTCTTAGATTTTGCTCTATTTGATCAAAAAAATTCTCCCAAAAATTGATCTTAAAAGGCAAACTCTAGTGATTCCTTTGGTTTGTGGTCCTATAATGATTAGCGGTATAAATTTTTATGAATGTATATGTTATTTTTATGATAATAAAACTTTAATTTTTTCATTACCACCTCTACACATCATAATGCACTAAAAAAAATTTTTGAATAAAATTTGGTAAATAACATAATCATTAAACTTATAACGAGATTGGTCTATCAAAATTACACTATTTTTCCATGGGCCATAAGACGCAAAGTATAGTCATTACTTCGAATCAACTCATTGAATTAATTAAAATGGAAGTATTTTAGTAAGTCTTACTCAGCCCTTCCTTTCAATTGGTTACATTATTATCAACTTTGTGTGATAACTTTTTAAAAACAATGGAGCAAGTATGACTAAGGAATACAATTTTATTATTTTTTTATAATGTTCAAGAATTAATTCAATGAGTTTTGTTTTAAGTAAAAACATTGATTAATTAACTCTATCCAAGACAAGTAGCTCAACAACAAGAGTAACTTAGGATACTTTGTTAGGTAGCAATCATTCCTAACCATGTCTTAATCTAATGCCAACTTTTTAAATTATGGTTTTTCATATTGTTGTAGTAATGTTTGTAGGTAAATAATTATGATTTACATTAATTATAAATCAGTGGTATGTGACACTATATAGGTTCATCATTTCTATAATTTTGTTTTTTTTTTTTTATTTTGATTATTTTATTTTTGTCTTAATATTATTTATAAATTATCGTTATTGACCAATATTTTCCATTTTTGTATGTTAACTCTTCCCAAATGTAGAGGGATTGTACCCTCAATAGGCAACTAACAATTGATTGTTAGGAGTAATATAAATAAAGAAAAGTAAAACATACTTATTATATTAGTTACATTGTCAGAGTAATTGAAAATAAAAAGGGTGGTCTCAACCTAAAAACAATGAGGAGGCATTCTCCAATCTCCATCCAAAGTAGAATATCTACATTAATCTAAAACATACCCTCTCCTAAAATATGTCCAATTTTTCTCACCAATCATCTATAATCTTTATTAAGACCTTATTTTTAATCTATAAAACTAAATAAAAATACTGTTAGATTTGTTTTAATATTAATTTTAATTTTAATAATTTTAAACATACAAAACTTTTTTATTAGATATGCAAAAAAAAAAAGCTGAGAAAAAAAATCTTAAAAAAATAGAAAAAATCAAATTTAAATTACTTCATAAAAAAGTCACTTCAACTATGATAAAACTAAACTATATTAACCGCATAATAATTATCATGAATTAACAAATCCTCATATCTCAACCAATGAAACTAAATTAAAATTTGATCTACTTTATAGATGGACCATACTTGTAGACTTGTAGTATTCCACTTATAACTAAATGAATTAAAATTTCATCAACCCATCTCTTAAACTTCTTAAAGTTAGATTCTCAACCTCAACCACCAATTAACACTAATTAATTAACATATTCATTACTCCATTGAATTGCAATACTTTCTACATTTATGTATCTCATTTAAGTCAATTAATTACGAAATTTAAATTAGGAAAAATCATTAATTCTTTTTAAGTAAATGGAATAGAAAATCAATAAAAATAAATTCAAATTCTTATGCAATAAGAAACACAAATTTTTAATCTTACTATTATTCATTCCATTTTTATAGAAAAGTGGAGTATTTCCAATATTAACATTTTACATCCAAAATAAACTTTTTTTACCTATCCCTTCTACAATATTCTCTTCCTTAATCCTTACCACGAAATGAAAAGACAACTTTACACGATTACCAAAATAAACTTCAATTCCAAAACAAAAAACCAGTAAAAAATTTCAAAATTCAACCTCGATGCAACGGAGATCGTTCATGTACAAATTTCGGAGTTCTATTCGACTGCCGGAAAACCTTCATCGGACTCGGAAAATACCATCCTTTGCCAGTTTTTGAAGATCTAACTTCATTCCCGGTGACAACGACCGACACAGATCTTGACCTTTTCATTTCCGCTTCAATATTCTCTGTTCTAGGTTGTTTTTTCTGCCACAAGAAAACCGACCAGAATGAGGATTTACCGGCGAGTTTTTCCGCCGAATTTTTATCATCAACGTTGGAGAATCTAGCGGAGCGGAAGAAAGGAAAAGCGGAAGATCTAGACCGTTGGAAAGGAGGTTCGTTCTCGATTAGATTTGAGATCCGATTAATATCGGAGAAATGAAAAGAGAATGAGGAAGATGCTGAAGAAGATGAAGAAGTTGTTGCGTAACATGAGCAAGGGCGTACGCTAGCACATTCTGGACAGAGTTCAGATAAGCGTTGTTTAAGACAAAGAGGACAAACTCCCGTACGATGACGTTTACAAGGATGTTGTGTACATTTCCATATTTCATCTTCATCTGCGTAAAACGCCATTTTTGTTTATGGAGATGAGATTGAGCTTTTTAGGGGAGTGATTTTGGTCTAGTAATAATAAAGTGTGGAATGGGTGAAAGAAGGGGTATATATAGGGAGGGTTGACTATAGTTAAGGATGTTGAGTTAATAGAATTACGTAAGATGAAACGGCGGCGTTATTGGGAAGGGGGAACCGGTGTTTTTTTTTTTTTGTTTTTTTTTTATTTTGAGCTACTCCTTGGGAACTTTGACGGGTGAGACGACATCAAAATATTAAATCTATATACAACTCTTTTAATTTTTGTATTTATTTTTTACAAAATTTTCAAAATAAATTTTAAATTTTAATATCTTTACATACACACATTAAAAATTATAAAAATATATAATAAAAAAGTATTTCTTATATATTAAGATGAATCTAATTAGATTTCACATAGACATATTTTATCTTCTAAATATGTGTTAAAAATATTAATTAGATTTCTTTTCCCTTACGGTGAAATATTTCAAATGGGAATAGCATTAGAAAACGGAAAAAGAAATAGTTTTTATAATTAGTATATTTAATCAAGCATATTGTACATTGACATTGTCTTCAATAAGAACTTTTTTATATTTTTTAATAAGGGTTTCTTTCGAACTCGTGGATAATGAGGGCTTTGATATATTTGAACTTGGCAATAGATACACAATAAACTTAATTGTCTAAGAGACTATCTTCAAGTACTACGATCTTTAAATAAAAAAATTTATATTCTCATAATTTGTATCAATGAGGTCATATAGTTGTCAGATTATATAATTATGTATATATAATGCGTTTTACAAGCAAGACCATTTTACAGGTAAGACCACTTCGTATTGAAATGTAAACCTCAAAGAGGTTTAACAATGAAAAACAAATGAAAAATATAATGCAAAAGATGAACACAAGTGTTTATGAGGTTTCTTGAATACCTCCCCCTCAAATATAGTTTATTATAATGAATTCAACAATTACAAGTATAATAAACCTCTCTTATCTTGAGAACAATCTCTCAAGATCACAAATACTAAAGCAAAGTAAGAACACTCTCAAATTTCTAACAACGCAATAGTCCTCTCAACAATATGTGTGTTTTTTGTGGTGAATGTTACTATGAGTGATGAATCCTATTTATAGGTAAGGTATTTATCACTCTTAGTATTCCCTCATAAATCACCATAAACTCACATGTAACATCCCAATTAACATCCTAATTAACTATGACAATAAACATTACAATAAGCAATACAGTAATGCACTACATTATTGCATAGTCATTACAAATTCTGACCAAAAACAGGATTTAATGTTGTCTGCTCGACTTCTGCTCGACCGAGCCACTACCTCGCTCGGTTGGGTGAGCTTCCCGTGAAGTTACTGACTTGTTCTGGACATTTTGCTCGACCGACCCAACACCGATCAACGGGTCGAGCTTGGTTCTGTTCGATCGAGCGGCTGGTCGAGCCACTCACAGTCTGCTTCTTTCTTTGTTACTTTAATCAAGCAACTCTCATCAACCGTTCCAAACCTTAAACTACCCATATCCGACACATCTTTATCGACCCTCTCTAAGGTACAAGACAAAGCATGTTCTATTAAATGTTTAAAGTTAACGTCGTCATTAAAATTATTGACACTTGCTTTAACAGGTAAAATGAGTAAAAAATGTGTTGGATATTAATGAATTAGTCCATTATCTTGTTATACAATGCTCTTAGAATTTTTTGGCATGAATTTTTATTTTATTTGTTGTTTGGTTTATATGAATAACTTAAAATCTTTGAAATGGATAAAATAAGATGAGAGATAAAATTTAAACTCGTTTTATTTATTTTACTATGAGAAATTTTTTTAACTCAAAAACTTTTTATAATTAAATATAGATCAAACCAATAAACTTTAAGGGGTCGCTTAAATTGAGAGCAAATATTTAAGAGGTAAATAAAAGTCAAATTAAAAAAATAAAGTTAGCTAGATAGATGATTAAATGAATTTGTTAGAGAGGTGGAAGAATTGATTAGAAGATAATGAAAAATGTACTAGATTATATCAATTAGTTCATTTATTTTGGGTATAAATTTACCCCAAGGGAAGGTGGAGGAATCCTCTACCTCCAAATAAGGGAAATCATTCTCTTTTTTTATTCATCATTTTCAATTTATTCTCATTCTACATCTATCACAATTATTTTAATAACTTCTTTTGGATCTCTAGTTACTTTGTTACATTAGTTTGACTTTTTTTATTCTTTTAAGGGTATGCTTGGATTGGGTGTAAATATTTAAGAGATATAAAAAGTCAAAATAAGAAAACGAAGTTGATAAATGAGAAATAAGTGAAATTTAATTATTGTAGAGGTGGAAAAATGGTTGCAAAGTAATGAAAAAATAAAGGGAGCTCTTAATCTTGTGAGGATAGAAAAATGTATTACCTCTCCATAATAGAGGAAATCATCTTTTTTACCTTTATTATTTTTATTTTATGCTTATTTAACCTTTTTCACAATTATCTCACCTTCTTCAAATGCATTTTTATTTGCTTTAATTTTATTAGTTTGACTTTATTTCCTCCTCAAATATTTACACCAATTTAAACATGTCCTAAATATTTATTTTCAATTCAAACGACTCCTAAGTTTTCAAATATGTTCTAGGATTTTGGTGGCTCAAATATATATTCTGCTGAATTCTGCACCATATCTTCTCTCATTGTGAGCTAATTATTATTATTATTATTATTATTATTATTATTTGATAACCACAAAAGATACTCTTTTTGTGCCACTCATTTGAAATTATATATTATTTTTATTTGTCCTATTTATTTTACATTATAGATTTTCTGACATAAACACATTATTTTCTGTTAATCTCATTTATATATTTATATATATATATTTTTTTATCTATACAATTTACCATCTTTTCATTTATTAGTAAATACTCCATCTACATTTTCTTTAAAAAAAGTTCTCCAAAACAATATTGTTTGTCATTGTAGTTTTGTTTGGAAAAGAATTGTTGATGCATAGTTATGGGCAGTTTTCTCTTGCAAGCATCTACCAAAACAATAGGTCTAGAGTAGACTCTAGATTAATGGGCTTAATGAATGTACTGCTTTCTAGACTTGTCCTCTACATTATTAGTACACAAAAGTTTGTTGTTTTAATGGGCTATATTAAGGATATGGATTATAGTCTTAGCCTAATTTAATAGGCATTGTCAATTCATAGTTATATTATTAGACTACTGTCCAATTAAATTACATAGAAATTCACTTTTGTACTAAAAATGTTTATTGTTGTTCTTTTTTTTTAATACGTAATTTTTTATGAACTATTTTTGTGTGAGATGATCTCAAATAAAGAGTATATATTCTCATAATATGTATGAGATGGACAATTTAATCCATATATGAGGTGCGTTTCTCAGAATAACCGTCTCATACAAAAATTTGTGAATTTTAAAAAGTTTGTTTCATTTATAGTGGATGAATGAATAAGAAATGAATAGATTTTTTTTATTTGACGAAAATACAGAGTGAGTTTATAAATGAAATTAGTAATTGATGGTAGGACGACAACAAATTATAGCAATATAATGGTAACTTGTATCTTTTAATTGTTCAATTTAATGGGTTCGTAAATTAAATGCTAATCACAAATTCTTGTGAGAGGCGATCTCTTTGAGAAAGAGACCGCCTCTAATTAGGTCAGCCCATAAAGAAAAATGTAGAATAAAAGTAAGTATTAAACTTTAATGAATTGAACTTGAGAGACGTCTCTTCATAGGAGATCGATTGAATGTTAACTGATAGAATTTAAAAAATAACTGTGACAAACCAAATAAGGCTTTGGACGTCATGCCCAAAATATTAAATAACATTAGTTACCACTAGGCTCAAAAGATTTCAGCTCGTCTTGTATGAAACCGTCTTACTGTGAAACAAATTTATATAATTCGTTCATTTTACTTTAAGATTATAAGTGATCGTTTTAAAGTTATAAATAATTATTTTAAGAGTATGAAAAGTCCTTATTTTAAAATTAGGAAAAATTACCCTGAATAATACGAACTTTCACTGATTTTCCTACAATAATACGAACTTTCAATTAACCATGAATAATACGAACTTTGATACATATTTCCCGCTGGCATACCATTTTACCTGTTACCGGTAAACTTACTCCTTCCTTTTAAATTATTTTTTGGCTGATAAAACTAAGTAAGAAAAATTACCTTGAATAATACGAACTTTCACTGATTTTCCTACAATAATACGAACTTTCAATTAACTATGAATAAAATACGAACTTTGATACATATTTCCCGCTAGCATAATGAAGAAATGGGGAATTTACCGTTTCTCCAGGTAAAGAACCGGTCAGGTATGCTAGCGGGAAATATGTATTAAAGTTCGTATTATTCATGGTTAATTGGAAGTTCGTATTATTGTAGGAAAATCAGTGAAAGTTCGTATTATTCAGGGTAATTTTTCCTTTATAAGTGATCATTTTAACATTATAAGTGACCACAGTCTCATTTAAGAATTACTGGAAAGATTTTTACATGTGACAAAATTTGCAAAACAATTGTTATTTTTTTCAAAAAATAACAAATTATTAATATTTTAGCATGAATTAAGTTGAATCAATTGAAATCCCCCATAGTTTAGACCGAAAGAGTTTTCAGATTCTAAAAAAAAAAAATTGGCGACGGGTTTTTCTGGATTGCCTTAGAATTGATGGTTATGGATTCGGGCTAGCTGTTGCAAGATCAGTAGTAAATTGAGGCTAATTTTTGAGCCATAATTGAGAACACTTGCTAGAAGATTAAGAACCCAACTTTCGTGGATGCCCAGTAGACCGCTACAACGGACTACTCCAGTAAAATTCAATTTGAGTTCTTTGCTCTCGACATGGTAGATAAAGAAGTGAAATGTTTGACTAATTTATTGCATTAATTTTTGTATGGGACGGTCTCACTGTGAGATATGCCTCATATTTAAGTTAAATAGCCTAATAATAGAAACTTTTGCTCATGTATTTCTTGTTTTGAGATTGTCTTATCGTAAGACAAACTGAATTTATTAAGTTTTCAATTGTGGGGAGAGGTAGTCTCTTGAAATACAGTCTCTATAAGAGACATATCTCAAGTCTAACTCATTAAAGATTAATGTCTACTTATCGTATTCTTAATGCCTACTTACCTTATTCTTAATGTTTATTTACCGTATTCTTAATGCTAACTTTTAATATCTTAAATGTCTACTTAATTTATTTTTAATGCCTACTTACAATATTTTAAAAAATATATAATGGACCAACCCAATTAGAAATGGTTTCTCAAAGACACTGTCTCTTACAAGAATTTATGTCTTACAAATGGGTTAACAAGAAAAGTGGGCTTTGAAAAGTTGAAAAGTGTTGTTAATGGGACGCGGAGCAGTTGCTGTCCAGGTTCGCGGGGCACGAAGTGCGTTCTGTTTCCATTTTGCGGCTCGCGTAATTGTACACGGCTCGCGAAATGGCGGTTTCTTTTCACGGGAGGTGTCTTTCAGGACAGTTACTTTGTGTTTATTATGTAATAACTTCCTTTATTGAGCATTAGTATATAAACTCCCAATTTAGGGGTTAATACATGATGATTCACAATTGAGAGAGATCACAAGAGAGCCATTATAATTTGTGAGTATGATTGTAATTCATCTTGTAAATTCTTTGCAATCACAGTGAAATTATTTGATTTCGGTGTCGGTGGACGTAGCTATCACATTGATAGTGAACTACGTTAAATCTATTGTGTCATTTTCTTATTGTTTACATTAAATTTCTTATTATTTCATTATTATTCATCGATCTTGCTTCCGCTGTCGCTCAACAAAAACATAAGGCTAAAGCCCATTAATGAAGATTATGTGGTGGATATCATTTTTTTCAGTTAAACGGAACCATATAATTCTTAGACATGCGCAGCGCCACATACACTATCCATATTGTGCGGTACTACTTGTATAAATGCATAGCTTTTATGGTGATGCTAACGAGAAGCACTTGATAGATTTAAAGTTATCAGATTGGGCTTTGGCCTACTACTTGCTCCTTAGCCTATAATAGTAGTGTTAGTGAGAAACACTTGTCGGACTATCTACATAAGTATGAAGGTTTGGCCGACTTCTATGAAAATTCGAACTTTTTCTAGAGAACTTCAATATGGCCTTACATGCGCTAGATTGTAGCTCATTAAGTTTTCTCAAGCAACCAAGTCAATCAAAAGCATAAATTGATAGTGCCCAAAGATATCTTAATACTCTAACACATCCACTCACCTGAGAGTCTATTGGGCTAGAAGTGTAGATGCACATTGACATTAAATATTCCACTTTAAATGAGGGGTGATAGAGATTCGAACCCGTCACCTCTTGTCACGTTGGCTTATGATACAATGTTAAGGAATCAATTCAACCAAAAGTTTAAGTTGATGGTTAATGCCTCAGATATGTTATTACTCTAACAAGTTCATTCATAATAAGGTAGAAATATATTGTGAAGGTCTCAACCAAACACTATTAAGTTCACTCACTTGTAAGTAAGTTGTTGCCTCAATTCACTATGTCTCAATTTAAATCGAGATATATATTGATGTTTTAGTGCTTTTTCTCGTCTATTTAGAATTATTTTCTCTATTTTGTTTTTGTATATTAGAATATATAACATATTTTGGGGCCTCAACCATTAGCTTAAGCTTTTGGTTGAGTTGGTTTCTTGACATGGTATCAGAAGCCAGTGTGACAAAAGGTCACGGGTTCGAATCTCAACCATCCCTCATTCAAAGTAGAATATTGAGCACCATGTATGAGGAGAACATGTGTTGCATCACACTTGTAGCCCAAAGGGCTCTCGTATGAGGGGGCGTGTTAGAATATATAATATATCTTGGGGCCTCAACCATTAGCTTAAGCTTTTAGTTGAGTTGGTTTCTTGACATTGTAAACCTTATTGAAGAATCGTTGTAAGGGATATTTTCATCCAACAAGAATTTAAGAAAAAATATAAATCATAAAAGAATAAAATTGTAATAAATTAATTATGAGATGCATTGAAAAAAAATTGTTGCAATTGTGTGAGACAAAGGGAATATATCACTTGTCAGCGTGACAGAAAGACAATAATCTTTTTAATATGATGATAATGAAATTTTATTAATTTATAAAAGTGGACTAAAACATGATTAAAAGTTAATGAGTACTTCTAATGAAATCACATGTTGCACGAAAACTCATCTCCCATCAAGAATACTAATGATGGCTTTCTAATATTAGACATAGTGTTGGATTAATTTAGATCAACGGTCATGATTAAGACCGACATTACTTAATCGAATACTTAATGGCATGCATGATAAGTATTTACATTGACTAATCAAATAATTAATCATCATATTCTTACTTTCGCCTAGAAGGTTTCCATCACTTCTAACTTGAATGATTTATACCCTTAACGGCCCGTTTGGTACATGGTATTAGAGGGCGGTAATGGTAATAAAATCAAGTATGGTTGTTTGGATGCCTTCAATGGTAATGGATGGTAATAAAATAAGGTAATGAAATTACCAAAAAAGGCCATTTTTATTATCATCAAACAACCTGGTATTAGCCTGTAATGGTAATGAAGTATTACTGTGGTAATAAAATAAGGTAATGTTGTTTCGAGCTGAAGAAAAAAAATAATGAAGAAAAAAAAGGTAATGTATGTAATTATCCAAAAAATATTATTATTAAAAAAGAATCATTAGATAGAATAATTTAGATACAATAATGCTTTTAGATACAAATGTACTAAAATGAAACTAAGAGTCATTACCATTTTTTATTACTGACAACCAAATGCAATCAATGGAATATTATCTTCCATTACCATTCTTTAGTCATGCACACCAAACAAAAGAATCTTCATTACCAATTCTCATATCCATTCCTTCATTACTATTGCCATTACAACATTTCATTCCCATTACTTCATTACCATCAATCAAACGGGCCGTAAGAGATTTACAATAACGTACAAAACTTTCTAAGAGCGTTAATTGGTCGAGTTGATCTCTATATGTAAAGGATAAAGTTTTGTATGGATTTGGTATACACTATTTTAATACGCATTAATCTTAAAAAGTATAAAAATGGTATGTTTTTCAACTTGGCAACTATAATCATTAATACATACTAAAATAGCGTGAATTAAATCCATACAAGACGTTATATATGGTAGGTAACTCATCTTATAATACAATTGAGTTTAATTGAAGCTCGACTTTACTTGTCTCAAACTCTAGATTATTCTAATAAATGGAGAAAATTTTTTATTAGATCGTCTTATTATGAGATAGATTTAAATTTAAACTTATAAAATGAGTATTTTAGTACTCAATGTCATTGTTTTAAGTAATTTAGTTGGATTTTTTAATTAAACTTAAAACTGTCTTATAATTAAGTCGTCTCAAATGATAAATTGTCGAGAAAATATAATATATTTGGTGATCTCTATGCAAGTATGGGATTAATACCTTGTTCACATGTAAGATGAAATTTTGGCTATAATATGATTGTCATCCCCACTCACTTTAACCCATAACATGTCCTTACTACTTGAAGAGTTGATGCATCTTATCCAACCCACCAAAAAGAAGGAAAGAAATAAATATGGAAGTATATAAAGGGAAAGGCAAACAATAATATGTATATATAGTAGACCATAGTAGTACAATAATTCATAAAGTATCTCTTTGTTGTTAAGATACCAAAACCAATGACACTAATATGTAATGTGTTAACTAATTAAATTAAGAGAAAATTATTTAAAACTACCTTTTCTATACACTAGTTTGCAAAAAACTACCTTTTATAAATTTTTTTGCAAAAAACTACCTTTTATAATACTTTTTTTTGCGAAAGACTACCTTTTAACGTTTTGTTAGGGTTTGACTGTTAAATGAAACGTTTGACCATCACGTGACTTGCACGTGATGTTATAAGGCTTTTAAACCCTTCTTCACTGCGATTTCAATCCCATACTCAAACTACACTGCGATTTCCACCTTCTCTGTTCTTGAATTCATCTATCTAAGTTCTGCTATTCCCTTCTCTTTTCCTTGCGACATCTTCCTGGTGAAGCTTTCAACATTTAGAGGTATGTCTTCTTCAATTACGGGTTTATTTTTCACTGTTTTTTTTTTCTTTAAAATTGAAATCCTTCTTCAAATCTGCCTCTTTTTGGCTGCGATTTTTTATATTGAATTTCGTGTAATTTATTGTTTAATTTGTAAATTGATTGTTGTTGTCTATGAATAATTTATTAGGGTTCCTAAAATTAGATAAATCAATAACATGAAGAAATTGAAAATCTGGAAAAAACCAACTACTTCGAAAAAGATGCATTCTGAGTTGGCAACTGAGTTGGGTAATGTTAGGGTAGATGAGCTGGAGGTCGATACATCTGATGTGGCACATGAGGTAGTGGATGAGTTGGAAACACCAAATGTAGATGCTGTTGTTGGGCAAATGGGACCACCAAACACATATACGGGTTATAAAGAATGTGTAAGTGCTAACCCTAGATCTAAAACAACTACCTCAGCTGCTATTTCTTCCCTAAACCTTACAACAAATGAGAGAGGCCATGGCTTGTATTCTTATTGGGATCCCTTGCAAACATGCCATGGCTTGTATTCTTATTAGAAAATTAGATGCTAGTGAATTTGTCCATGAGGCGTATCTTGTAGAAACGTATGCCAAGACGTATGGTCCTAAGTTTTATGGTATGCCTGGACGCGAAATGTGGCCGACAACTACATTAGCCCAACCTCTTCCTCCACCATTTCGAAAGATGCCTGGAAGGCCTAAATTAAGGAAAAGGAAAAAGGAAACTGATGAAGGTAAACGAGGTAACAAGCCTGCAACTGCTGTTCGAGAATACAAGCAACGGAGATGTGGTAATTGTGGTGAGTTAGGTCACTACAAAAAGGGATGCAAGAATCCAACCAAACCACAGTCAACAAAGATGAGATCAAAGGGTGGAAGGCCTAAAACGGGATCATCTTGTACTCAACTGTCCACACCAAGTGACATGCCTTGTTCAAGTAGTGATCAACTAATGACAAGTGCAACAGATGCAAGTACATCATATGTAATGGATGAACAAAGTCAAGTATAGAGCTTCAAAAGTATGTGTTGAATGTAATTTGTCAATTTAATGTAAGAACTAGATGTAATCAAAACAGTATATGTTGAATGTAATTGAAGTTGAGTAATGTTCTTAACTGAGTAATGATCCTTTGTATTTCTTAGTTTCTGAGACTGAACTGATGTTTTAATCAGTATCGATGTTCAAGTGTTGTGCAGCAAATCAGTTCTTAACTGAGTAATGTTTTAATCAGTTCTTAACTGATGTATTTCTTAATCAGACTGAACTGAACTGATGTCTTAACTGAGTAATGCTCTTGTGCAGCAGTTCATGTGCAGCAAATCAGTCTTCAATGTATGCATGTACTGTGCAATGTGCAAATGTGCAAATGTGCAATGTAATAGTACAAATGATCCATGTACTGTGTTTGTAAGTGCTGATCAGTCTTCAATGTATGCATGTACTGTGCAATGTGCAAATGTGCAAATGTGCAATATATTAGTGCAAATGATCCATGTTCTGTGTTTGTAAGTGCTGAAAATCAATCAATGAACTACAGTAGTGCTGAAAATCAGCTACATTGAAATCCATTCAGTTATATTGAAATCCATGAAGTTATATTGAAATCAGTTCATCAATGCAGCAAGTTGCATTGTTTTGAATCACTGCTGAAAATGTGTTTTGCAAACACAGCAAACATATTTTATGTTTGGGTGCTTCAAACACAGCAAACATACCAAAACAAGAGCCTGCAAAGATGATACACAGCAAACAAACCAGCTCATTCATTCAACATGCTTCCAACATGATACACAGCAAACATACCAAAAACAGCAGACAAACCAGCTCATACATACCAAACAGAACATACACAGTACTGAGAACACAATACCTGCAAAGAAATGTAGTGGAAAAGATAAAAACTTAATTCATTCATTCAATGATAACAATCATTTTACAATACCCAAAACAATGTTACAATTGTTGTGAGTTAGGTCCTAAACTACAAATACTAGCCATTATTAGTACAACAAACACTAACAAAAAACAAACGAAAAACCCTAATGCAAAGCTTGTAAACTGATTCATCCATTTCGTCTTCATCCTTTGTATTTCTGAAATTGCTTGTTCCTTTTCAAGTTCCAAGCAACAAACCCTTGATGTCAAGATCTTGATTTCGGTTACCAATTGTCGCTTCTCCTCCACAAGCTTGTTCGTGAGTTCTCTTTGCCAAACAGCCATTTCAGGTTGATCAACCCATTTAAACTTTTTGCATCCCCTCCAATTTGTATCAGGATCATAAAAAACGCAACTCTTAAACCTCCTTCCGGGATTTTCCTTGGTCCAAGAAACCCTCCTTGCAAAGTGGTCCAAGAAACCCTCCTTGCAAAGGGAACTCCACAGTGACAATTCTCAGATTTCGAATTTTTGCTAGATGAAGAAGAAGACATTTGGGTTTTATTTTCGAATTCTCAGATTTCCTTTCAAAGGGAACTCCACAACAAAAAAAATTGTCTTGCTTCACTGACTTACTGATTCCAAATCAAGGAGAAAGAAAGAAGAAAAAAACGCGATCTCAAGATTAAGGGTTTGAAGAAATCAGTGAAGAAGAAGGGTTTAAAAGCCTTATAACATCACGTGCAAGTCACGTGATGGTCAAACGTTTCATTTAACAGTCAAACCCTAACAAAACGTTAAAAGGTAGTCTTTCGCAAAAAAAAGTATTATAAAAGGTAGTTTTTTGCAAAAAAATTTATAAAAGGTAGTTTTTTGCAAACTAGTGTTTAGAAAAGGTAGTTTTAAATAATTTTCTCTTAAATTAAAGTAGTCTCATTTTGGTACCCAATAAGTCTAAGTAATCAAAATATCTTTCCCAATTCCCTTTGATTTGCTAATATTATGATCCCTTACATATTAAATATACGACATTTGGGTTTACATCATGTATTAACTTAATAATAATAACGTATTCTGTTTTCTCACAAGAGAACTTTTTTGGGTTAATAATGCAACATCATAGGAGTATTATGTTATTTTTATAAATAATGCTTAATATTTTTTTAGAAAAGAGAAAAGAGTCGATGAGATTTAAACTTGTAATTTTTTATTTGGTCGGATTTTGATAGCAAATTAATTAAACTTTCTTTAATAAATCTCACAATTTTTTTTAAAATCTTTTTATGCCAATTTTGTATAAAAATAGGGCAAAATGCAGTAATAATGTTTGGTGGTGGTTTGTATATCTTGTTTCTCAAGTCTTGAGTGTATGTTTCAGAAGCTCGCATTTCGATGTAATCAAAAGAAAAAGTGGTTAGGTTTTGCTTTCAGCGATCAGCCTGACAATGCACAAGCTGCTAAGGGAATAATCAACTAGTCACCAATTATTTGTACAGATTTTCGGGTACCAAAGAGCAAAGAATATGATTTTTGGGGACTTTAGCTGAATTATTGAGGAGAAATTTTAGTTCATAAATTATCTATTATTCATAAATAATAAAAAATAGAGAAATTGCACAAGGTTGCATTAAGTTTTTATTAGCATTTTTATAAGATTTTTTCACTTTGTAGCATTTAGTTTATGCCTTATCTAATTGCAGTAACATTTTTCGTTAAATTCTTATCAATTTCCATTTAATTCACCATTTTGACGTTTCTTTCTTTATTAAGTGTTGGTTGTTGTCTTTATAATTTACCCTAAACTATTTTTATACTCTCAAATGTTTAATTCACCATTTTGACGTTTAATTAATCAACGCTCTCAAATGTTTAAAACAAATTATAAAGACAAGAACCAACACTTAATAAGGGTAGAAACGTCAAAATGATGAATAAAACGAAAATTGACAAGAATATAACAGAAAATGTACGACAGTTAGATAAGGCATAAATTGGATGTTACCATGTGGAAAAATCTTACAAAAGTGTTACCACTGGCGTTTCATGAAAATTCGACGCCACCATGTAGAATTTCCCTAAAAATTACTATATTATTAGCCATTTAAATTTTATTATTTATCAATATTTATGAGTAATGAGTTGTTTATCCGGTGAGTAATGTATGTAAATTAAATAATGATTTCAATTAAGCTTTGTATTCTTGATTATATATTTATATTGAACAATAAATGCGAATTAAAACAAGTAACTAAACTAAGATAAAAAGAAGTACTTTTTAATGTCATCCACAAATTCATTCATTCTTTTTATCTCATCAATTCATTTCTCTTGAAGAGGGGCAATCCAATGCGCAAATGGAGTATACAATATTCAACTTTGTTAAATTGAGCTAAACTGATTTTTAATATCATCATATGCGTAAAGGTGTACACACTTTATAAGTCAATGATATATTATCTTAAAATCATATGACAATTCTTAAAATTATATGACAAATGACAAAAAATTTTAATGATTGTATACTATTTTTAAAGATAAGTTATCTGGACAAAGTGAATTACATGATTAATATTTTTCCAATTGAATACGATAGATGCTTTGTGTTGATGCAACAACATCTCAAAAGTTCTTGAAAACCCATATATCCACTATTAGGTTCACTAAATTAACGAACGCTAATTTTAGCGTACTCTTTTATTGTTTTTTATAATACTATTAATAGAGACATTTTTTTAGATAATACTCCGTCTGTTTTCTAATGTTCTTTTCATTTAACATATTTCATTTTAAGGAGAAAAATTTGATTTATGTTTTTGACACAATTTAGAAAATAAAATATATCCATGTGAGACCTTGTTAAATTCGTTTTAATGTATAATTTTTTATTATGTAATTTTATAATTTTTATCATGTGTATTTAGAGATATTAAGGTTTAAAATATACTTTAAAATTGTATAAAAAGTAAACGGGAAAAATAAAAAGAAACGAAGAGAGTATATCATTATCAGTAATGTTTCGGTGATGAAACGAGGAAGTGCAAAAGACACTTAAAATACCTGGAGATAGGTGTAATCGGGTACAACCATCAATATGCTGAAAATGTTTATGATCCTTCCGCTGATGAGACCTCAAATCCTGCAATACAACGTTAGCCTTGTCCGGGGGGTGATTTTCCGGAAAACCCCTCCAACGCTCAAGTCAGATCGGGAGACAGAAAGTAATGAATATATGATAATGAATGAATACAAGATTAACGGATTGTAGGATGAGTTCAGATCAATTGAAGGAATATTTGGTTCAGAATATAGATTGTAAGTAGGAGGGTAGTGTCATTTTTGTGGAGTAATGGTAGGAATATATAAACTTTCTTTCTAATTAAATGATTGAAGGAAGTATTTTTGGTAAAATAAATTGAATGTAGAAGAGTAGAATTCTCTCACATTTTATGTAGTTTCATGACATATTTATAACAATTTCTTATAAGGACACTAAATGTAGTTACTTGATCATGGGATGATCATGAACATAATGTTTGTAGATGTGGGAATAATGGGGAGTTATTTTAGGAAGTGACTAAGAGTAGTGATAGTAGTGGACAAAGGGGGTAGTTAGGGTTTGACTAAATGTGTTATGGGTTTATTTATTTGACCCCATAACATTAGCCCCACGCATGAAGAGTGATAGATGAGGGAATTTAATGTAGCGAGGGTTTCAGTCTTTATGCGGAAAAAATCATACCTGTGATGCAGATCAAATAAATATTCGGAAGAAACCATGCAATAAGGTCCGAATAAGGTAAACTTCGAATTCTTGCCTCGATGGGCCCATGATGGTGGAAGCCCCATGAATTATAATTATTTGGCCTTTGGGCCACTTTTGATGATTCGACTTTTAGAGCCTGATATGATGATTCGGCATTGAGCCTGATATGATGATTCGACATTTGAGCTTGATATGATGATATGGCCTGGCAGTCAAACACCTGTGACTTAGATAAGGAATCATACTAGATGAATCCTTCGAAAGCATTGATGAATATTCGGATCAGACATAAGTTTGCATTTAAGGAATATTTGGATTGGACGTAGGTCCGCATTGCCCAGCCGTCAATCACCCGGGACTTAGATAAGGAATCATACTAGGTGATTCCTTCGAAAACATTGATGAATATACTGATCGGACATAGGTCCGCTGAATAAGTGATCGAGTTATCAAGCTAGGTGATACTCGCTAGAATATTTTGATGATCGGACGTAGGTCTGCATTGCCCAGCCGTCAATCACCCGGGACTTAGATAAGGAATCATACTAGGTGAATCCTTCGAAAACATTGATGAATATACTGATCGGACATAGGTCCGCTGAATAAGTGATCGAGTTATCAAGCTAGGTGATACTCGCTATGAATACATTGACAAATAACTCCCAAAATCACTCGTTTTGGGGCTTAATAAGAGTCCGAGTTACCAAGCTAGGTGACACTCGCAATGATTTCACTTTCAAACTAGGTGAAAGTTTGATAATTAAGATAAATACTTTGAAAATATTGCCCAAAATCAATCATTTTGGGACTTCAATAATAATATGGCTTTCAAACTAGGTGAAAGCTTAGATGATTCCATAATATGACGAATAATGCCCACATGTTGGGACTTTAATAATAATATGACTTCAAACTAGTTGAAAGCTCAGATGATTCCATAATGTGACAAATAACGCCCACGTGTTGGAACTTCAATAATAATATGACTTTCAAACTAGGTGAAAACTCAGATGACTTTATACACTCATCATTGAAAACCACATATAAGTAAGACACAATATATTAAGAATAATAATGGTGAAGTATTGAATTCCCATGCAGAAATAATATAATATTCTTCCAATGTGTCAATATCATACTTCATCACTTTTCATGTTGACCCATGAATATAACAAATATAAAACACCCGATATATGTTGATAAATAAAAGCAAGAGTAACCGTATGATCATCATCAGATTAATATAATATATTCTTCACTTGGCAATACTAATCAAAGATTTACATCGTTTATGTAGCATTTCATAAAAAGGCCATGGTGATGATTTTGCTTTATGTATCAAGTTACCTGAGATTGTTTTCTCACGGGTGGATGGTTCGAACCACTGTCAGATCATACCCGGATCCAGCCATTACAATCAATATAGGTAGTTTTCCGGGGATCTGATTAAGATAGTTTGAACCACTGTCAGATCGTACCCGAATCCAACAAATACCTTGAATTGGGCAATATTTGGAGTAATTTTTTCAGATTGAAATCACGTAGCTGAAGCTAGTTCGAAAACGTTCTACGGGTCATCTAATCCTTTAGATAGTGCATCAAACCGAACTTCAACAATGAGACTGAATTTTTTGGTCAGTTGAAGTTGGTTTGGAAACGTTCTATGGATCTAATAAGCCTTTAGAAGGTGCATCAAACCAAATTTGGGTCCGACTTTATGATAATACGTCATGACAATTACTCAACCGGGTCTTCGATGATTCGGATGTAGCATAACTCGGCTACTTTCAATACTTAGACAATTTTGCGAAATTATTGGAGGCCCTTGGGGGGGTCCGAGTTTTTTATATTTCGGACAAATTGATGATACGGCAAAAGACAAAACTTGTATAATAACCTTAGACAAGAGAATCCGGCTATTCGATGGTACAGAATGACTCATCGCATCCGAATCGCTTATGATATACAGCTTATTAATTAGACGGTCACATAGCTGGAGTTGACAAAAAATGGTGAAATTAAAGAGCTGGATATAATATATCACATAATTAGACGGTCACACACGAGTGGGAACCTTCTTTTCCTCATAGCAAAATGATCTTCAAATTAAATCTTCATCATTAACAAATAATTTCCGAATCCCCAAAAATAATGGGTGCCAAGAAAAATTCAGGAAATATTCACATACGGCACAGTAAAGATAAGATGATGGTCCTTTAGACCGAAACCACTTAGTTTAAGCTAGTTTGGAAACGTTCTATGGGTCATCTAATCCTTTAGAATGTGCATCAAACCGAACTTCAACATTAAGACTGGAATTTTTAGTCAATTGAAATTGGTTTGGAAACATTCTACGGATCTAATAACCCAAGTGCATCAACATCCGATGATTTTCTTTCATAGCTAATATCACATACGAAGTCATATTATGGTCGACATTCACTTTATAGTTTATACCAATAAAGAGAGTTGAGTACCGCAATTGTCTCTCTGACTCTATATAGTTAATGATGACTAATACTTGGCAACTCTTCAACCATTGTAAAATGCTTTAGAATGAATGAATGAATAAACACACATGCTTTATTTGTGTTATGACACTTCATTTACATTTAGACAGGTTCTTCCTGGGCTACTTTAAAATATTGCCTCTTTGGTTGCTTGTAATGGAATAATGCAATATATAATGCTCTAAGATGGCTATTTTCATTCGGTAGCTCGCATTGCCCCAAAATTCATCAACACAACAATATAATCAATTGTAATTTTAGATATATGATATGGTATAGTCCTCCGAAAATGGAGTCTTACTATCCGAATTTATCTGATTTTGATCCAGATTATTAAAAATGGAGCTGATTTTGCAAGAAGATTCCAAAAGGATGATCCGGTGTTGTATCGATAGATGAGAGAATACTTCATCGAAGATATAACAGAGTTACCCCAGGGTCATCGGTATTCGCCATTAATTGTCGTTCATTAAGATTAACGCTAGCCATGGAAGAAGCGACGAGAAAATCCATTGGGCTTCGGTTTCCCTCTCTCTGTGGTCTCACTAAACTGCACTTGAACATCTCACATTGGTCGAATTTCATCAGGACTGGAAATTCCGATCCGAATCAATTGCATTTAATGATTTCCGCCGGAGAGTATGGAAAACGAATATCCATTTTTGCAGGAGAAATTAACAAGCTAAGGTATGGAAATATAAGAAAAAAATATGAACGATAAATTCATGAGCTTAATTCCCTCTCGCGGATGATAAAGATTAACGTTGGATAACAATTACCCATGAATGTGATGACAGTTTGAAGCATAACCCCTTTTTTTACTGTATACTATGATAATTATTTGGGTTTTTTGTTAGTAGACGTCAATTAGCAAGACAATTTGGGTTGATTTATTTCCGTTGTCTTTTTTTGTTTAAACTGTTTTACCATATTATAACCGACAGCAGTTATCCGATTAGGATTGACATACATCAGTATTTTCAAAAGAAGCAAAGGTCCTTAAAATTAAGAGAGGGCAGACACGACTTTTATGTTTGTAATCCCCACAGACGGCGCCAAACTGTTTCGGTGATGAAACGAGGAAGTGCAAAAGACACTTAAAATACCTGGAGATAGGTGTAATCGGGTACAACCATCAATATGCTGAAAATGTTTATGATCCTTCCGCTGATGAGACCTCAAATCCTGCAATACAACGTTAGCCTTGTCCGGGGGGTGATTTTCCGGAAAACCCCTCCGACGCTCAAGTCAGATCGGGAGACAGAAAGTAATGAATATATGATAATGAATGAATACAAGATTAACGGATTGTAGGATGAGTTCAGATCAATTGAAGGAATATTTGGTTCAGAATATAGATTGTAAGTAGGAGGGTAGTGTCATTTTTGTGGAGTAATGGTAGGAATATATAAACTTTCTTTCTAATTAAATGATTGAAGGAAGTATTTTTGGTAAAATAAATTGAATGTAGAAGAGTAGAATTCTCTCACATTTTATGTAGTTTCATGACATATTTATAACAATTTCTTATAAGGACACTAAATGTAGTTACTTGATCATGGGATGATCATGAACATAATGTTTGTAGATGTGGGAATAATGGGGAGTTATTTTAGGAAGTGACTAAGAGTAGTGATAGTAGTGGACAAAGGGGGTAGTTAGGGTTTGACTAAATGTGTTATGGGTTTATTTATTTGACCCCATAACAAGTAATAATTTTAGAGGGAGGAAATATCAATCTAATTGTGGAACACTACATTCGATTATCTTCTATATTAATTTATAATGTTATTTATACACGCCAATTAAAATTGTCGTTTTCAATGAAAATGAAATGGTTATGGATAATTACTAACCAACTATAAATTAAAGTTCTTATTACACCTCCTTACAAGTACGAAAATGGAGTTTTTTTCTTTTCGTTGTATACATACACTATGCGTGACCATTTGTTATTTACTGTTTAAGTAACTATTAACTTTAAACTAAATATGTACATTTTAAAATAAAACATATGTATATATTTGTTGAAATAGGAATCAAATAATTATTGGGCAACAAAATAAATATATCAAATAATAGCTAAATATATCAACCTGTTTTACTTTATATTCTAGCTTCACCGCTTGTTAACGTAAGAAAATAAGTACTCCCTTCGTTTTTTTTTAAATATCTCATTCATTTTTGGTTTACTATTCATCAATCACTTTTAATTTTTACTCTATTTTTAATCTATGTATTAAAAAATAATTAAATGAGCTCTAGTTTAATTCGTCCCAACATAAGACTTATTAATATTTAGTTTTATAATTTTTAATTATACAAATTATTATTATTAAGTATATATTAAATTATTACATCAAGAAATATACAAAATAAAACATCCGAAATAAAATAGAGGGAGTATATTAAATCATATATAAGCATAACGACAAACAAATACGAAGTTGTACCAAACGAAGCTAAGATCCGAAGCTAAAATTTAGAGGTGATTGATATGGAGCCCACACAAGTTACACACGAATAAATCATATTTGAAAGTTAAAAAAAATGGTGGGGCACATTGGGCTAGAAGTTAGTCAATCCGTCCACTCTTTACACACACTTTCCTTATTCTTGGGTCGAAAATGGAGTGCCGTGACCGTGTGTTTCAAGTTTTTTATATTTTTTTTTTAAAATATAAAAAATAAAAAATTGACTCATGCACCTTCAAAGAAAGAACCCAAATTTATGGGAAAAATAAAGTGAAAAAGAAAAAAGAAAACACGAGGAAAAAGTAGGTAAAAGTGGGTTTCTTTTGTTTGACTTTGACCTTTGATGCTTATTTGCTAGTCATCAATACTCTCTTCTTCTACTACCACCCATTATAGAGTGAAAGGTATATAACATGGTTTTAGTCTAGTTTTGATTAGTTTTGTTTAATTAATTTGATTTAATAATGTTGAATTTATCACATTTAATCCTACGACATAAAATTACAAAATAAGTTTGTGAGTTTTTTTAGACAAAATTTTCTGGCCACTATTGAGAATGTGATGACCAAAAATAGCCAATAAGTAATTTGTTTTATAAAAGAAGTGTATTGTCACAATCACGAGGTAAACAATCTTAAAGCATCTAACTCCTCTCTTAACTCATTATGAGCATCATAAGAGCCTTGTGAGAAGTGTTAAGGAATAAATTCAACTAAAAGCTTAAGTTGATGATTAAGGCCTTAGAATATGTTATATACTCTAACATGCTCCCTCACACGAAAGCCTATTGGGTTAGAAGTGTGAATGCACATAAGCGCTGAATATTCCACTCTAAATGAGGGGTGGTTGAAATTCGAACCCGTGACCTCTTATCACGTTGGCTCTAATACCATGTCAATTGTCAAAAAACCAACTCAACCAAAAACTTAAACTGATAGTTGAATCCCTAAGATATGTTATATATTCTAACAAGAGAAACCTCATAATCAATCAGGTGCGCTTGTTTTGCAAGTTTAGACCACATTATATATATTAAAAGGTAATCATCATCATCATCATACCCAATATTCTGTCCGAAAGCAGAGTCTGAGTTAGGGATGATGAAGAACAATTCATATTCGTATTCCCTTCCCAGGAAGGACTTTAAAAAGTAATAAAAATATTTTACTTAATTTTACATAAAATCTCACTTTATTATTTACATCAAAAGGTAAATAGGATATTTTACATCCACATCTATGAATTTTACCACATCTTTGGTAAAACACATGCAAGCCTGTATGTTTAATCACAAGTAATTCTAGCGGAAAAACATATGGAAATATTAGATTAGTGCTAATCTGGGAGAAATTAATAAAATAAGAAGGTAATCTGGCAACATTCATCTAGGAGGATTGAGAAGAATTGAACATACATTAGGAGTATCAATGCATGGGAATATCACGTGCGATTAGAAGACACTTGTCCATTATAAAATGTCATTATAAGCTATTGGGACACATGTTAATAGAAGAAGCAAAGAGAGTTATATAAAATAAAGGAAAAATCACCAAAGTAAAGGAGAACTTGATACGTCGAGGACAACAACAGTGGCATGCAAGGGAGTTTTGGGAATTAATGAAATAACAAAAGGAATGTTTTACATGCATGATGATGGACTATAAATACGCATCAAAGAGCACACAAATGAGGTAACTAATTTTCTACTATTAAGATAGATATAAAGAACTCAAAGTAAATTATTGTTAAGGAGTGATTACAACTGAATTTCAATAACCCACGTTGATTTTCAAAAGAACATTAATAGCACGATCATAAATCTAAGAGAGTAATTACAATTGTTCCAATCAATCTTCAAAAGAACATTTATCAGATATTAATCATAAAGATCTCACGTCTAAATAAGTTCTAAGTAGTAATCTACCTTGCAGCCACAGTGCTCTTGGAATGACCTATTAGGCAATTTGTCTCAGACTGATATTGACTTGGGCGTCAGAGTGGGTCCCCGGAAAAACATTCCGGGCCCTGCTAACCTGTTTCGTTTTACAGGTACAACCATCTTTTCAAACGATCTTACCGCATAGCTTGGCCAGATAGCAAAGATAGGCTTCCACCAGCATTTAACTTTAGATTAATCACAAATCAGGGGATTAAGTTCTTAATTAATTGTCCTAAAAAACAAAACAGGAACAAAGTCTAAGCTAATGTTTTGCATGAGTGCATGACTAACGTTATTCACTAAAATAACATCTTTACCATAAGCATTCTCAAAGTTTACATGTAGAGAATCTAATTTTATCAACGTAAGAAGAAACAATTACAAAAGTACACCGATTTTAAAAAGTGTAACACTTTTTATATACATGTCACAATAAAATATTCTATTTTATTTATTTTTTTAATTTACTATATATAATTTACTTTTAATTTTATTTTAACGATTTTGCAACATTCTCATTTATATATAAAAACCACAATTTCTCTCCAACTCTTATGCATCAACTCAATCTTTTTTTTTTTTTTTTTATGTCTTCTCACATTTCTTTCATCATCTTTATATTCTTTCACTAACAACCAATTTAAATCAATTCACTACCTATATTAAACATCAATATATCAAAATCAAAATGACAAAAAAGTACACTACCATTAGCGCTGTTCATGGGCGGACTACCCGCCAGGTTCGACTCACCCGGTTTGAAAAACGAAAGATTTAGACAACGTTTTTAAAAAATATAAATAAATTTGGACGGGTAATACCCGCACAACCAAGATAAATAGGGGGTTAGTGACACGAAAAAATACCCGCGGGCATACCCGCCCGCCCACTTAGTTTAATATATTAATTATTAAATAATTAATTCTATTGATTATGAAACTAGTAGTTACTAGTCTACTATTTAGAACTATTTTACATACCCAAGCAACTTTAGTAATTAGTATTCATACCCACTATAATAATTTTTTAAAACTTATTATGATTGGAGAAGATATATGTTTGAAATTTGTACTCCGTAGTAAAATAAATTGATGATGCAATGCTTTTGTTGGATCATCCAACTTATTTTTTATCATGTAATTTGAGTATTTTAAGACTTTTTACGTATTTGAAGTACTTTGGACAATGTATTGTATTTTAATTAGTTGTTTTTAAAACTTAAATTTACAATTTTTATTATTATTTTAATTTTTATATAATAAATACCCGTCTACTCGCAGGTCCCGCCCGCTTTAAAAATGGGCGGGTAGCGACAAAAAAATATGAACGCAAACACAGGCGGGCTTTTGAATGTTTGAGCCCGCGGGTAGATTTTTTAGGTGTTACCCGATCTGCTATCCGCCCATAAATAATTAGCTCTAACTAGCATATAAGTGGCTAAGACTCTAAAAGTATATTATTTTGACATACAAATACGTCATAATTTTCTGTATCATAAAAAGCCCTTTCATGTTAAGCAAATCTTATACTCTTAATATTAATTAATTTTTCCCAAGTGCTAGCACATTCATCTACTACTAATACAAAGTGATACCTCGTAGCCTCTAGGACACCATAAGGCATAAAGAGTACTTTATCAATGTTTCCCTTAAAGCATTGGAAAATAACAATTAGCTCGTCTTATACAAAATAGGAGTATTATTACGAAATGAATTCATATAATTAGTTTATTTTTTTAATTGATTATTTTAAGATTATAAATGATTATTTTAAGATTATAAATATACAATAAATCAATTTAAGAGAAATAGTCTCACCTTGAGACCGTCTCTTTTAAGAATTTGTGAATAATATATGATGAAAGTTACAATTAGTACTCAATTAAACCTAATTAAGGAGATTTAGGTGAAAAAATAGGGAGGATTCCAAAGCATATCATGCTTGATTATTTCATGTTTAATGGGCAATTATAATGAGTGGAATGTATAATTAGTCCAAAATTAGTGAAGTAAGCTCTATCTTTAGTCAATAACTTTAGATTATTTAATTTGGTTAATTATGACAGTTTATATTTAATTTGGTTAATTATGATAGTTTATTAAAAGTTGGTTGGAGTTTTCCATTGGTTGCTTTAAATAAGTTGATGCCTTGTGCAGAATGCACTCGTGGTCATCATAAGATTGGACCATCACAAATATATATTATATATTCAGCATCAATTTTAAGAAACTGACCATATTTTTTAAGAGGCTAAAAACAGAATGGGAAAATATCTAGAATGTGCTTTTATTAGAAAACAAAGTCATGAGTAGGGGTTTTTCAATGGGCCGGGCTCTTATTTTGAGTCTTTTTTCCATCCGTTTTTAAAAGGGTTTTGAAAGGGCCGGGCGAAAGATGGGCCGGGTCAAAACGGTCTATATTATAATAGGGATTAAAATATTTTTTAGTAGTAAAAATGGACCGAGTTGGGTTGGGCCGGGCTTTTGGCCCATATATAATTTTAAAGGGCCTTCATCCGACCCTGCTCATATTTACTTAAGTCCAACCCGACTCGACTCTTATCTGACCTATTGAACATTCCTAGTCATGACTCATGAAAAATTGAACAACATAAGAGACGGAAATTTAGGTATGGACTAATGAATAGTGAAAGAAAAAGACAATCATGTCCTAGAATCCAGCTGACTTATCTACAACTTATGTTTTGTTTTATATACTAATAAAATGTTGTTTGTTCAATTAAAATTACAATATTGCATATTTTATGTAATTTTTAAATACAGACATTGTAATTTCATTGAGATAGAGGGAGTATAAGCATATAATAAAAATAATATATACTTTGTATTTTATTGTTATTTTGATAAAAATGTTCATATGCATTAATAATTAATAGAAATTATAAAGAAATAAATAGAAAAATATGAGACCATAAAAAGCATTTGATGATAATAATAATAATAATAATAATAATAATAATAATAATAATAATAATAATAATAATAATAATAATCTTAGAGGAAAAAATATGAAGACTACATGTATTTAAAAAATATTAAATTAAAGTTAGTGAAAATTAGGAGGAGACATTGAGAATTATAAAATGTTAAAATAAAGTTGGTGGAAATAGTCATCATCATCATAATACCTAATGTATTCCGCCCATATAAAAATAAAGTTGGTGAAAATAGTATAAAGTATAATTCAGTTCAAATTTAAGCATAATACTTTTGTTTATCATCTACATTTAATGATAGATAGTATATTGATTATATGATCAATTTCAACACATAATAACACGTAATTGATTGATAATAGACTTTTGATGTGTAGACTAGTCTAGACTCATTTAAAAAATTTTCATGTTTAAATCTTTAATATGAAACATATTTGACAAGAAGACATAAGGGTGAATACATAATATTAGTATAAGGAGGTTGAACATTCATGCTACTAAATCAACTTAGGTATTATTTTTGTGCAATTTAAGTTATACAATTCAATAAATAACTTAGACCATAATATAAGCAGACACGAATTTGAATTATTTGTAGCCAAGACATTGACACCACCGGGTGCCACATAACCAGCTTAGAACTCGCAATGTGTATGCTATATCCCTATTTGGGCTATTCCCCACTTCCCATTGAAAAATATTTGAATATTTGTTATCGATATACGAAAATTAATAGGCTCAAATCACAATCACAAGACACCGGTTATATTACAACTTACCAAGTAAGCTAAGACATATTCTTTTGGAGAACATATACCATATCCAGTCAAATCAAAACAAGGCATATTCATATTCTCTCAGATAATATCTTTATCCACATACACTTTTTTAACCACATACACTTTTTTAATTAATGTTTAACTTGTATGTGATATGAATTTTTTTTTTCACTTGGGTTAGACTATAGATTTCATATATACATAGAGTAAAAAATAAATTATTTTTTAAAATAAATAATGAGAATCAAACCTCTTATATAAAAATGATAGTTCATTTTCAATACAAAAAGGATGCTAAATAGCCTTTTGTTTCACTTAGTTAACATTTTATGACACGTTGAATATGGGAATTAATAGCCCTTTGATATGAATTTATCGATCCTTTCATAGATTGTTTGGTTTACAACATTTTATTTGGTAAGTAATAATTTAGAAATGTACAACTTTGTATTTGAATATAGCAAACTTGAATATGTAGATGCTGTACAACTTCTTCCATTTGAGGTTTATATATGAGCAGCACAAAACTCCGTGGCAAGACTCTACATTTGCTAGATTATTTAGAATTGTACGTCATTATCCTATCCAATATAATGCGCTTATTTAATTAAAGTCTTTGATTAAAGTCAGAGGTACATGAAGACGATAAATTGTATCTTTATCATAAAACAAAAGTAGATTTTGGTCAATAAGATCTACGGTTAGAAAAAGAGCTGCAAAAGAAAATAAAAAATCCAAAACACATCATACGGAAGACAAGTATAACAACTAATGATTAATAACAGACCAAAATAATATTTCATAATAAATAAAAGTACAAATTAAAAGCAAGACAAAGATAATTGAATATTTCATAATAAATAAAGGTACAAACAAAAAGCAAGACAAAGATAATGGATTTCATCCATATAATTCATTATCTCTCTTTATTTATACCAAGTATTTATTTTTTCTTAAAAATAAGTTGCTTTCTCGTTGCTATTTGTCAAGGAACCAACTCAACCAAAAGCTTAAGCTGATGGTTGAGTTGGTTCCTTGACATGGTATCAGAAGCCAACGTGAGAGGTCACGGGTTCGAATCTCAACCACCCCTCATTTAAAGTGGAATATTAAGCGCCTATGCGCATCCACACTTCTAGCCCAATAGAGTCTCGTGTGAAGGGACGTGTTAGAGTATATAACATATCCTGGGGCTTTAACCATAAACCATGTCAAAGAACCAACTCAACCAAAAGCTTAAGCTTATGGTTAAAGCCCCAGGATATGTTATATACTCTAACACTATTATCCTAAAAGAACAAAAAAAAGTATGACTTTATCTATTATATTTTGTTGGTTATATTTGCATTTTTACGATTTTAAGAGTATCATTCAATCTCAATAACTATAAATACATTTCACAAAAAAAATAAGAAAGTAATAATAGTTACTTATATGCAGTTTTACTCCTGCTCTCTCAAGAGATTGAATCTAAGAGAAAGAGAGTGAATTTTAAGAAAAATTATGGAAAATTGTGAAATGTAATGTTTAATGAAAAGAGAGAATTAATTCTATAAATGATAGTGATTAAAAAAGAGAATTTAAATATGTACTATCTGAGAGTAAAAACGTGATTGAATCTATTTTAAATATTGATATAATGCAAAATAAATAAAACAATCCTAAATAAAATTGATGCAATGGACTAGAAGAGAGTTAGTATACAATACAATATTTTCTCTGTTTTCATACTTTATGTTTTTCTGAATTTACGAATTTTAGTTTCAAACTTTGACTATAATTTTCATCGATCTATATTAAAAAATATATTTATGTGTGATGTTGTTAGATTCATCTCAATATATATTGTCTAAATATTAACTTTTTAGATTTTTTAAAAACTCATAATTAAAATTATATGATTTTTAAGTTTACATTAAGATATGTGTAAAAAATAAATGAGAAGATCGAGTAGTCGTAATATGTGTGACCCGAATTTGTGTCATTGTGCAAGAAAATATTGTCGTATGACTTTTTTGCACAACTTGAAGACTTCTTTTTGCCACTAACAAATAAACTAGTCATGTGATTCACATTCAAGCAGGAGAGAGCCTCAGAGAAACTTGTCACTAAAATTGTAGCTTCACAGATAAAATTTATATCAATATTTTACATCTATATATCTTAGATAATTGATCATAATATGCAAAGGTGAAGAGAATATTTTTAATTTTCAATTTTTTAATTTTTACATTATTATTTTTAATTAATAAGTCGACCCATTAATTAGAGGTCTTACTATAAAACTGTCTCAATAAAAAACTAATGTTTTACTATATAATTTTTTAAATGATATTAAATTAAACTTTAATATTAAAAATATGTCAAAGAGTGTAACTTACTTAATAAAAAACTTTTATACAGAATTAAAGACTCTATGGATATTATTTTCATTAGTTATATACTTTGAAATTGGAGTCTTTCAAAAAAAAAAAAAAAAAAAAAAAAAAACCTTTGAAATTGGAGATGGAGGCAAAAGGTTTAAGAATGAAAACATTGTGAGGATGGGATCACAACTAGCCCATTCTCAGCTTCGCCCTATGATCCGTACGTCAAATTTCCATAATGACATCAACAATATGATCACAACAATTGTGTCGCATGATGCTAACATAGGATGGGTCGAAAACGTATTTTTTCGATTACTAATTTATTATAAAAATATGTTAAATAATTTAATATTAATAAAATTTTTAATTAAATAATTTAATATTAATAAAATTTTTAATTAAATAATTTAATTTATAGTCTAAACAGTTTGTATTTTTTTGAATTACCGACCCAATTATGACAACATTCATATCTTTAAAAGAGATTTTGGAATTAAACACTAGTACTCCTAATCCATAATGTAATATATTCATATAAAACCACCAACAACTTTATCTCCGCTTTATCTTTATTAGACGTTGTATTATTATTAGAAAGTAATTTTTATTAATAAAATAATGAATTCTATTTATAAATTATACACATGCTAGATTCCATTTAACTTTACAACTTAAAATTATAACATTAATAAAGTCAATTTATATATGAATGAAATAAAAAAAATAAGAGAATTTTTTTCAATTCTAGACTAAATCTTATGATAAAATCTAAATTTGTGACATGTTAATCTTAAGGTGGGAATTATATGGAGACTAATTAAACAATATTAATTATTAAAAAGAGTTAAGAGTTAAAACACACTTTTGTTTAATTTATATATACCCATACCTATTACATAATTTAATCTCCTTTCAAGTATAAATTTCGTGCAAGTTCCAAGCACCATGTCCTTAAAATGGGCTCCCAATCTTGTCATAAATCATCTTTTACAAAAGGATGAAAAAAATGGATTTTTTGGAGTGTGCCAAAATATGACTATATTCTCCCTCTATGTCTTAGCATAGAGATCAATTAATCATATTTTTAGTTTTATTACGTCTTATTAAATTTACTTTATTTTTATTTTGGTCATTTTATTCAGATATTTAACTTACTATCATTTTATTAATATATTTTTCTCACTTTTCAATAAAAGATACCCTTTATATCCACAAAATTTGCCTAATTTTCATTTTAATCTATCCCACCAAATTTACTTTTTTTTTTTTTGTCATAATTCACACTCTTTCTTTAATTTTCATCAACACATTTAACTTCCCTTAAAATCCAATCTAATCGACGTATTTCTAAACTTTCTCATAAAGTACCAATTTAAACATTTTTTGGTTTTTCCACGCCAAGAGCAATATTTTAATGGGGTTGAGAATTAAAATACTTTTTAGTATTTATACTTGCTTTTTGTTGATTTTCACCAAATTTATTTTTTTATGCTACTTTTTTGAGACTGATCGACTAGCTATTCATTGTTATTTTGTGTCACTGCTCTTGAAACTCCATGGCAAGTTCATGTTGAGTACTTTTTCCATTATCTTTGTAACATGCTAACAATAATGACATACTATAAAAAAAATATTCATTTATCCTTAGCAAATTAACTGAAATAAAATTACCATGTTTTACACGTGACATATATCATGTTCCCTAGTCAAAAAGTTTGTCCATCCTTTCATGGTAATTTAACTTCACCACTAGTAAATTAAATTTCCACTGCCTCGAAATTTCTTTTAATTTTCAGCTTTTGGAATTATATTAGTGTTTGTGGAAAGAAAAACCCTAGCAAGCTCCTTAATACTTTACCACTAATATTTTGTCCATTTTTCATATTAATTTAACTTCACCACTAGTCTTGTAGTTAATCTATATAAAACCCTTTAATTAAAAAAGCGTTAGCTTAATTTAATTTAATGTAAATGCTTAATTACACAGGATTCTTTAATTTAAAAGCTTTAGAATTTAGTTTATATTAGTTTATATTAATTTTATTTTAATTCAATTATGTTTTAGGATCTAAAAGTTCGAAATAAAATATTAAGTCGTATTAAAAAATTACATGATGACTTAAGAGTTAATTACATCGAACAATAGAATATAAAATTAACAGAAAATCATAATTAATTGAATGAATGCCTTTTTTGATGAAAATATTGCAATAGAAGAGTCTTTTGTGTTTTCAAAGCTAACATCACACATACTTATTTATTTAACTTTTTTAAATGACACTACAAATAAAAGGAAATTATTATAAACCTATAATTTTTATGAACAACACGAATCACCAAACAAAATAGAGTAATGATATATATAATATCCTTAAGGATGTATATAAAAAGTTAAAAATTAAAAAATTTGGTAGATAATAATTATTAATAACATTTAATTCGTTAAATTTATTATGTTGAGGTAACACATATAACCCAAGTAGAAAAGATCATGACCACACATAATATAAGTTTAATGAATTTCCATCATAAAATAAATGGTAGTAAACTAGTACATATCGTAGTCAAAAGGATTATATATGAGCCATAATTTCTCCTTTTTTTTCAAATTGTGAGATTAAATGTGGGTAATTTTCAACAAATTCTAGTTATTTTCATTTGACTGACTGAAAATAGCTTGCATAATATGAAATTCAAAATATGATGAGTTGAATTGAAAATAATATAATCATGAAAAGTAGCAAAAAAAATTGAATTTCAATGAATAGAATTATATTGGAAATAAACTAGGATTTTGCTAATGAGTGTTTGTTAATGATGAAATATTATCAAATGTAGCATAAAATTTAGAATCTATCACCATATTCATTTTTGAAATATATTTATATTTATATTTTTTATTTTGTTTCCTAATTTATGTATTTTTAAATTTTAAATATATTTTTATTCTTGTTAACGAAGGCTATGGGGTGTCAGTTAGCTTTTGCCAATAAACTAAAGTAAATGTATGAAAATTAAATGTAAAATTTGCTGCAATTAATCAAGTTAACAACCTAATTTATAGATATTCTTGTGTGAGGTCGTCTTTCGGTGAGACGAACTCAAAGCAATAATTCCATATATTAGTAATGTATAATATTGGACTATTTAACTTATATATGAGACGTGTTTCACGATGAGACAGTCTCATACAAGAATATGAGAATTTATTGTGTCCATTTTTTATCAAGGATAGGGAGAGTAAACATTACAAAAATTACAAAATTAAGGCAAATAAACAAAAAATTAGAGCAATAAACATGCTTAGAGCTTAGAAAATCCTACTACTTGTAGCAAATAGAGGCTTGTTTTGGCACTTTTTTTTTTTTTTTAATATTTATAAGAAATGGATTGGTTTGGACATATTGTTGGATTTGGTATCTCTCTTAGTTGGATTAGACCATAATGATGTTTCAACCTAATTTTTCAGGTGTCTTATGCTTAAACTATTCTAGTAAAATATTAGAAGTATTTGTTTTCTTATTGGTCAACTCTCGAATTGTGTTATTAAGTAATATATGAAGACAACTTATTCCGGTAGAGAGAATATTATTATCTTTCAACATACGTATTTTTTATGAAGTTTGCAAGTTTTGAATGTAACATAACATTATTGAGAAATTATTGTGTCTTGTCAAAAGTGCATTTCTTTTCACTTGTAAATGCAATTTTTGAAAATTAGATAATAAATTATTATATTGGACAGTTTCTATAAGAATTATGAGGATATGAATTTTTTATTTTATGTCCCCCTCACTGAGATTAAGATATTATGGTGTCTGACAAGAGCAGTTAGAAGAAAAATGTATTGTATACAGAGTACCTTCTTTTACAGTTGATTATGGTCGTTATATTTTTTAAAATTCATCATGTACTTGAAAAGTTTAGCGTTAAATCAACACGAATAATTTCTTGTGAATGACTTGCACATAAATTCAAACTAAATATGTGAAAAATTTAACCCGATCTGCAACTTGTTATAGACCCAAACGTTACCTATATAAAGTATTTGGCAAATGGCCAAATAAATTGATATAAATGAATTATGTGAAAAGTTAAAGTCGATGTATAACATAGTTTAAACAAACAAGTTGAGGTACATAAAACATTTTTAAGCATATTTTCATTCGATTTATTTTGGCATTTAGAAAAAGAACAGTTACATCATAAACTAAAAGAAAACAAAACAAGGCTTAGAAAAAAGCTAGCACACTTTCTTCATGTCCTAGAAATTGTGCTATCATCAGAAAAAGTGATAGCTTTTTTATATTGAATTATATTTCTGTAATCGATAAATGATGTGTCGTTAATTTTTGAATGTTTTAAATTCTGTAAGACTTTAAGGTATGATTATATGAAGAGTAAATCTTGAATGCAATGGCTTCGCACATGCGACCAGTCCAACCCAAATAATGTCATATATTATACTTGTTCGCGCAAATATATAGCTAGTAAACTCATTAAAGATCAGCTAGACCTGTCAAAAATGATTGGTTAAAAATAGATTACGACTACGAGTAGGATTATTATCGATTGGATTAAATTTGGGTCAGATCATGTCAGATTTGAGACGAGTTAAGGTCAATCCAAGGGTATGTTAACTTTAAATTTTTCGTTAGTAATTTATTTATAAAGGAATTCTAATAAAATGATGACATGAAACTGAATATACTTAGTGGATTTGAAAACGCGTCACTACGGTTGAATTGGGGTTCGGTTGCGTTTGACCGGAATTTTCTGACTTTTTTGAGTCCGGTCATTTTCGATAACAGTTCAAATTACTGGATTATGAACCTCTAGTTTTTGTTCAGGTTTTGCGTCAATTTTTGGGTCGAATCAACATTATACAATTCTAGTAACAACTAATCAAATACTTTTCCACAAATCAATAATCTAATCAATATAACAAATAAGTTCAGAATTGAATCTTGTTTAATTAGTTGGTGTAAATATCACTTTTACAGACTAAATTTTGAATTCAATTATCACCTAATTCTTACCTTTTTTCATTGTATGATGTGGTTAAAAAATTAAGTGATTTGTCCTTTAAAAATGAAGTGCGTTTAAGTGAAAAATGTTTGAGCACACATTAGCCAATATTTTCCAAGCTAGGGGACCGTAATTAAGTGGCTAACTTAATTTTTGTCAAATTTATGTTGGTCTAGTTTTGGATAGAAGTATATTGTATTTGGTGGAAAGCTGAAATAAATTATAAACACAATTTATAAATGACATTTTTTTATAAAAGCATAAGAAGGTAATCTAATGTGTAACTTAATTTAGCAAAAATTTGAGAATCTTGCCTTTGTTTAAAGCTTAAAGATTATCTTTTACTCTTGTAATAAAGATTTTAAATCTCAGCTTATAAATAGGATTAATTTACTCTCTAATTAATTATATAAATTTTTTAGTTTACTTCTAAAATAAAATAAATACAAAAATTAATTTGGTTGAAAAAGATCAAATAAGCGCGCTCTTAAAAATTGGTATGGTTGACATTATTATTATATAGTTTGTTAAATAAGAAATGTATTGGTAGAATATACAAGCAAGTTCCATCAATTATTAAGAATAAATATATAATCAATTGAAATAATTAAGACTTTTTGTTTCTTGAAGATGAAGGATTAAATTCTGATTCCAATATTGAATGATATAAGTAGAATACATCAAAGGCCATATCCACAAAATCAAGTGACAGTAACTCATTATCATTAAGATATAAATATAAAAAGAAAGATTCCATTATGAAAACCTAACTCTACCTTAATGAATGGTTCATAACTATTGACTCAATAATTAGACTCAAATATACTAATTAATAAACATAAAATTGTATATATATTTAATATATAAAATTAAGTAAATTATCAAATGCAATATTATTATCAAAAACATTACACAACAAACCAGCAAGGAAATACAAAGCCTAATACACTTATTTCTACTTTTGTATGTTCTCTAATCTCTCCTAGAGAAACATAATCAATTAGACAAAATTGTGGGCCTCACTTCCTCATTTTAGTTGTTTTCTTGCCTATAAACTCACTAATAAATTCAAAAACATTCTCACTATAACAAAATTTTTTTATATTATTTACATAATTCATACTTAATTATACATTAATTGCATTCTCCTATCTCAAATTATTATTATGAGTGACTAACACTTTAAAAATCGAACAAATGCGAATTTCAAAATCGGAAATGATAGATCTTTTAGGTGTTCTAACCCGATCCCATATAAATAAATGCACAATGTAACTTGGAAATGTTCAGAATAAATTTCATCCAAAATTTAATTCAATAGATATTCTTGCTCTAAAATAGTACCCTAATATAAAAGAGTTTAAAATCTTTTGAATTGTGTTAAATGTAATTTCAAATATATTACGAGCTATGGACAGTGACACTTATTAAATTAAAATTATATATTTTTAGAAATATTTTCATTGTACAATCATATCATATCCTGTGAGATAGAATTCGATTTGTTAGTTAAGAGCTAAAATATTAAAAATTCTAATTAAATATTTAAAAAAAATACTTTTACATAGATGATAAAATATTTTGATTTTCATTATAAAAACAACCATCAAACTAAAGAATTAATGAATAGTGATAACTCTCATTCATAAATAGAGTCAAGACAATGATAATAGGAAAGTTGGTTTACTTCTTGACTTCCTTGCACAAAACGTATCCTTTTTTTTAAATTTTTTTTTATTTCCTTTAAACAATTTATTCCCCTATTAAAAAAAATCTCAAATTTATACCCTTAATTATTTTTTAAAAAATTTTGGAAAGTATAATACTCCCTGTTATTCTCTTTACTTGTACTATTTGGTCTTGACACATTTGCCAATACATGTTTTCAGTAATTGTGCTCTAGTAAAGATTATTAAAAAATTGATATTAATAAACAATAATACGAATTAAATAAAATCCCACATGACTATGTTATAATTTATAGATTAAGAATAAATCACGTAATAATAATGATTGTAAATAGTGTTGAAAAATCCGGACAAGTAAATCGCATAAGGGGGAGTAATATCAATAATAGGTTTGGATCCGAAGCTTAGGGTTTTAGTTGAAAAGAAGGGATAAGCACGACTCTTCCGTTGCTTTATTTTTTTTATTATATAAAAACTTAATCCTACGCCATCTACCACCTTCTCCTTCTCTCATTATAATTAAAACCCTCTCTTCTCTTCCTTCTTCCTCTCTATTCTCACCCAAACAAACCGCCTCCACTCTGTTTTACTCTGTTTTTCTGTTTTTCATGGCTATTGTTAATCAAGAATCCTCCATTCGTAAAATCAAACCCAATAATCGTCGAATAATGGTATAATTTCTTCCATTTTTTCAAATATCCATTTGTTTGATTTTATTATTTTTTGATTTCTGATAATAAATGTGGGTTTATTTTCTTTTTTTATATTTTTATTTGATAGGGTGCTGGTGGACCTGAAGATGAAGACTTTACTCGCTGGCCGCCATGGTTGAAACCTTTGCTTCGTGAGAAATTCTTCATTCAATGTGAAATTCATGCCGATTCTCATAAAAGTGAATGTAATATGTACTGTTTGGACTGTATGAATGGTGCTCTTTGCTCCCTTTGTCTTGCTCATCACCAAGAACATCGTGCTATTCAGGTATACTTTAATTTACATTGGAAAAACTAATTATTTTTATTCAAGATTTTCAATTTGGGTAATTTCATACTCTGTATTCTTATTTTAACATTGTGGGTTTTTAGTTTACATTAATGGAATGAAGCCAAAGTTTTGATTTTTCTTGTTTTAAATTCACGGGTATTTGTGGTGTTCAATATACTTTAATGGGATTTTGTTAATTCCTGTGCAAATTAAGTATTTTCATTTCATTTCCCCAAATTACCTGATCTTTTGTTAAGTAATCTACCACTATTTGTAGCTATTTTCAACATTCTAAGAATAACATTAATTATATGCTTCTAATTCAAATTCTTTTTCCAAAAAGAGATTTTTTTTATTGGTTTTGGTTTATAAATTCAAATTTTTCTCACATAAATTGCAAAAATTAAACTTTAATTTCTCAACAAGCATTAAATCCATTAAAAACCATAATTTACTTGTTTTGCTCAAGAAACGTTGTTGACTTATAGTAAAAAAAAAAACCCCAATTGACTAAATTTTCTCCTACATTTTTCTATTAAATAATTTAATTTTTAAACTTTTTTTTTTAAATTTTTGACAGATTCGTAGATCATCATACCATGATGTGATAAGGGTATCTGAAATTCAGAAAGTGCTTGATATAAATGGAGTACAGACCTATATAATCAATAGTGCTAGGGTTGTTTTCCTTAATGAAAGGCCTCAGCCTAGGCCTGGTAAAGGTGTCACCAACACTTGTGAAGTTTGTGAACGCAGTCTTCTTGATTCCTTCCGTTTTTGCTCTCTTGGTTGCAAGGTAATCAATCATATACTATTTCTTTTTTTTTTTCGATTTGCATTATACATATACGAATATGTGGTAATATGATCATATGGGTAATAATCAATTGAATGTGGGTTCATTTAAGATTTCTGATCATTTTTTGGATGTGATATAATCATAGAATCTTGATTGATTTAATCACATTGGTTAATAGATCAAATAATTGGTGTCATGTGCAATTAATTTTTGTTATTAGTAGTGTGCCATTGTGGATTTGATTGATTTCTTGGTAGAATATCTACCTGATTTGAAATGGGTAATAATTAAAGAATGGACCAATTCAATTGTTTGAAAGTTTACATTCTTTGTATTGGAATTTTCTTTTCCAATAATAAAGAAATCTAATTTATAATTTATAATGTACTATTTTTTTTATTCTATTAAGATTGCTGCATTGGGTATATTGTAGTAATCTCACTTAGATATAAATTTCTAATAAGATCGGTCATTAAATATATCAATGCGAGAATGTTTGAGATTTATTGTAGCAATCTAAGGGCTATGGAAGACTAGATGAGTAATTGCATATAAATTTAGATATGGGTTTTGATTTCCTTACTTATAATGTAGGTGGATATTGGTTTTGATTGTGGAATGTGTGTATTGCCTTTCAGATTGTTGGGACATCAAAGAATTTTAGCAAAAAGAAGAAAATGAGGCGGGGTTTGGATGGTTCGGATTCTGAGGACTCGTATAGCTCAACCAGCACAACCACCACGACAAGCCAACACCACCACCACGGAAGGAATGATAAGGAGATGCAAAGTTTTAGTCCATCAACACCCCCTCCAACATCAGCTAATAATAGGACGGCCAAGAGAAGAAAGGGCACTCCACATAGAGCCCCTTTTGGTGGAGTCATACAGTATTGAAATTAGCTCTATTGAAGTCCTTAGTCACTAAGATAATTGCTCTAAACACCTTTTTTTTTTTATATATATTATAAAACTAGTTTTGTCATGGCGTCCACATTCCTAACTCTTGTGCTTTTTGGCCCCAAACATAAAAGCCAGTGTTAGGTGATCTAATGTCATCTTCCATATGTATATAGGTATGAAATGATGCAATAGAAAGTTGAGAAATATATGGTTAGAAATGCAAATAAGAAAAAAAAAAAAAAAGTCAAAAACTTGTGTTGGCAAAAAAAAGTTGGTGGTAATAAAAGTTTGGGAAATTGTACTTAAAACTATAGGTATTGCAAATATTATGTTTTTCTAATATCTTTTTGTGTTCTTTTGGTGGAAAAAAAGGAAGAAATGTACATGTTTTTGTTTGCTTTGGCTTCTTAAAATGGTGGGAAAATGTACTTATTAGTTGTTTACCTACATCTACGTGTAACATGAAAGCTTGTATATACATGGGGTTATGGTAAATATCAAATCTATTCTATCTATAGTTTAATAAATACTTCATTGCTAATAAAACATGTTTTACTATTTGCAAAATAATTAGTTTTCAATTTAATTCAAAGAACTATTTTTAGGTATTAATTAACTTTTTGCATACCTATGGGCCCGTATGGGGGTTATGGTAAATAGCAGTGTTGTGTGTAGAACATCCATATGTTTCAGTGTAGATTTTCTTAACGTAAAGTTACTTATTGATATTCTGTCCGTTTTATATGAGATTGTCTCATAGGTTCATATAATTAGCCCATTATGTTAATTAATTACTTTAAAATCATAAGTGATCGTTTTAAGGTTATAAGTAATCACTTTAAAACTATAAAAAGAAGTTATTTTAAAATTATAAGTAATCACTTTAATGTTATAAATGAGCATTTTAAGACAAAAATGCATATTGAGTCAGCTCAATAGAGATGGTATCACTGTGAGACCCTTTTATTTAAGAATTAGTAATTGATATTTAGCGTATCTTTCATTATTTGCGCCAATTAATTTTATCATCATTAAAATAAATATACTTTTATTTTCCTATCAATTAATTAATCACTTTAAAATTGTAATGCTTCATTTTAATTCACAAACATAAATCATTTCAATAGAAATGATTTTAACATAAGACTGTATTATTTAAGAATTTGTGATTTTATTTTTTAGAGCAATATTTATCATAACCGGACTCTTATTGATAATCTAGATTGTGTTGAAATTTATAGAGTTAATCAAATTTATAATGGTGGGTCAAGGGCGGACGACTTGTTGGAATATGTGAAAGTACACGTGTTAAAAAAAGATTGGTAAATGGAAAAGTGAGTCTTGATTCGTGGAATCCGGGAACTAAGGTGAGCCGCCATAGATAGAGAATTAATCGGACGGATTAAAAGTGGTAAGTAATTTAGGGTCGTTAAATGGGCCTTTTTTCACACGCACACCTTAACGGGCCCCCTCTTCTTCAAGTGTTTTATCGTGGGAATGTGTTAGCGTACTTATCCCTCTATTTTAGCTAGTGGGATTGTGGGATTCCTTCTTTTTTCTTTTTTATGTTAGCAACTTGCATTTTGCTTCCCTTTTTTGTTCGCTTATGATATGATTAATTTCGTTACTACTAATTATTTTCCATTTTTTGGCATTTCACCTTTGACAAAGACATGGTTAATATTATATACTAAGACTAATATGATTCTTGTACTACATGTTTATTGATATACTTTTAATAGATACTTCATATTATAAGAGAACTCAGTCTTATTTAAATCAAAAATATACTGTACTTAAAATAGAGTGTATCAATATAAGGCTTTAGGGAGTTTGAAAAAGAAATTGCAGGTTAATAGAGTGAAATGTAAAGAACATAAGATAGTAAAAATGTGATTAAAAAGTGGTGGATTTAAACTTATTTTTTATTAGGAAAAATTATTTTAAAAGCATATTCTAAACATCGAAGAGTTATTTATATAATTTAAGCAAGGTTGAAGTGAAGGAAGACATAACACGATTGAAGACAGTCTTATTGACTTGATTCATTCTATTTTAATTAGTGTGTACCAATCTTAAAAGGTACTCCCTTCATTTCAATGACTTTATCTTATTTCTTATTTATCCAATTCACCCACTTTATTCCATTACCTTATTTGTTAGGTTTTTTTACAACATTACCCTTACCTACCCTTATTATATAGTAGTTTCCTCCATTTTTTTGTCCTTTACTACTAATTTAGCAAAATATGTACCACTTTATAGTGGTCCCCTTCCCTTTTTTAAACTTTGTGTCCAATTAAAATCGGACAAAGTCATTAAAATACAGGGTGTATTAAAATTATAACTATATTTACTAGACAAGTACAATAAGTACAATCATTGAAAATTGTTTGTTATTACTAGATTTATATACACTAAAATAGTGTTAACCAATTATGTTCAAAAATACAATTGTACATCTTTTCTAATTATTTCCCCATCACAAAAATATACTTTTCAAGTAGCTGAAAATCAAAAAATAAGCTTAGCTTTATTTACCAATGGATATTTTATTCATATAAAAGAATAATTGATAGTAGGCCCTCAGACTCAGACTTGTGAGAAATATTCGGTTGATGATAATGATAATGATAATGATATGTTTTTAGTAGGTATTTCGTGATTAATAAATGTAATAATCTACAGAGATTCTTTAAGAGTGTGCGAGGTGATTAATCGTACAGGGACCCTTCTTCCTTCCGTACATGAAAAAGTTAATAAAAATAAAAAAATATGTTAAATTCATTAATAAAATTATATAATATTATAAATAAAGTGTGAAATAAAAATTTTATATAAGACTGTAAAATTTTTCAAAAGGGCTCAGTTAAGTGTGCCAGTAAACCAAGTTTTTCTAACTATAAGTGCACTGCCTTAATTTAGTGACCAATGAGTATTTGGGCGGCTGTCAGGGTGTTTATAGCAAGGTAGTAAAATCAAGCCTTAACCATTGACTTAAAGATGAATTTCAAAGTCAAACTTTATACGATAGCTCATAATTAAATCCCATCCAAGCAAAGAAATTCTAAGATATTTATAGCTCACATCAGGGAGGTTAGAGGTAGTTGGCAACTAGAGATGAATCAAGCCTTACTCGGTTAGTTGATTACCATAACATTATTTTGTCTCAAATCACAAACTTGGAAATCAATTTTGTTTAATGAAATTAACTAGAAAAATTGATTTTAATTTTTTTGTGAAATTAACTAGAAAATCAACCTATACTTTAAGAAACTTTTTCAAATTTAATTTTTTTTAATGAGATTAATTTTTAACAGTTAATAAGTGTCAAAACCTACATTGATAAATTATTAAGGAAGAGATAGATAATAGTTTTACTAAAAACATTTATTTTATTTGTAAGTACAAATTCAATTTAATAAAGGTGAAAGAAAAGCTGCTTTACCCAATCACTAGCAAATAGAAGTATTTACTTAATTTGCCCAAAATAGCTAAAGGCAAAATTTCATTCATGTCACATTCATAAGGATCCATCTTTTTTTTTTTTTTAAAAAAAAGGTTAATTTAAATTACATTGACAAGAGTTCAAAATACTTTAGATGTGCCTTTCCTAATTTATTTTTAGACACTAATTCATCATATATTTTAGTTTCATTCATATATTTTAACTCTTTAATTTCATTCACAGAATTTACATCGTCTTTTTATTTATTATTAAATATCTAAATATACTTAATTTCTATTTGCTACTAATTCAAAGTAACGAAATTCAACTTATTTTTAATATGATATCATTCATTACTTTTACAATGATATCTTGATTAAAATAGTCATTTCATATTAATGCATATAACCACTTAATTCAATTCTAATTAAAAATTTGAATTTTTTGAATAAATTTAATTTAGTCTAGTATTCAATAGGAAAGAATTTTTTAGAGGTGGGTATCCAACTATCAATCTTACCAGTAAAAATAATATTTACTCTAATGAGATAAAACTCCATTTTCAACTTTAAAAAATTGATAAAGAATGAACCAACTAAATAATTAGCCTAAGCTCATTAGGGTCACATTGCAAATAAACAATAATTAAATGGAAAGAAGTGTGACTTGAGTCTTATGTTTAATTAGTCATATGTTAGATGACAATTAAAATGTAGAAGAATCTTGGCTTAAAGGTTAGAAGTAACAAGAGTGATTACTAGACCTTAAGCATGTATTATTGTGATGGTAAAGGACACTTTGTGATTTGTTTGTTCGACAATCATGTACTATAGTGCATATATTCAAAACTAAGTGCAAGTGTAAAAAGTATTGGAGACCGTGTAGTTGCATGAAAGAGAAAATAGAAGAAACAAGATGCTGATTTACCCCCCTGCTAATCGCTCGATCTAACACTCGATCGAGCAGAGGGGTTGAGCGGGCTCACTGACGCCTCTGTGCTCTTTGTGTGCCAGCTGCTGTTCACTCTATAGCGGTCCCATACTTTTACCCTTAGCCTATATATGTGTATTCCTATATTCTTTGTAAAGTAGAGAGCCAAGCTAAGAGCTTGAGCCTCCCATTACCCTTACCATTCTCTTTCAACCAATGCTCACACACACAAACTCTATTGATGTAATTCCTTCAACATTATAATGAGCTTTCAAGCTCCTATTATCCTTTAAACACATAATGATACACTAACCTCGGATGGTTGATGTAGCCTCATTAATGGTGAATCACCTTAAATCTTAATGTCTTGTTTACATTACTTTTTATTGCTTAAATCACCTTAATACTTACATATAACCATGGTTCATTAGTGCACCTTCAAGCCATAATCATTAATATTTCGTGCCACCTTTAGACCCACGCTCCCACATTCGTTATTCTACTCTAACAATTACCATATAAACTATTATAGACATAAACAAGAAAGGGTATACTAAAAACTAAAACGTTTTCCACATGGTAAAACTGCTCCTAGTAGAAGAATAAATGGCTTAATCGTAAAGGACATAAGATCACTGAATAAGCTCATTTAAGTGGCATATGAGGGTGTTGACAAAAAACGATTATTGATAATTTACAAATAGTTGGTTGGGTAATAAAATTATTTAATGTTAAATTTTGTTAACTTAATTTGTTGTAATTGTTATGATTAACTAATTTCAACAAACTACAATCTTTAGTGTGTTTAAAATTAACTAGTTAAATTAATTGATAAAATCAGTTAGTTAAATCAGATACTCCAATAAACTATCAACTATAAGTTATGAATCGTTTGCTAAACACCTTTTATTTTACCTTAGGCATTTGTGGATTAGCGTTTACATTTTTTTTGCAATCCAACTTAAATTGCGGTTTAGATTAATTATTAAATAATTTTGAATTTCTTGTTACAATAATATTTTAATATTTTTTGATATGTGAGTCTATTATAATATTCAAGAAAAGAGATACTTTAAACTACGGGAAGATTAAACTTATTTTGACAATGGTTAGTTTTTTTTAAGGAATAGGGAATGAGTTATTTCATTCAAATAACAATAATTATAATAACCTTTTATTACTTGTTAATTCTTGTTATAATAGTATTAGAATCACTTTTGTTCTTCTATCGTCCTGCAGGATTGACCATCCTGCAGGTGTTTTATGCTTTTTTATCGTCTTGCAGGTATTTAATTTTCTCATTCAGAATTTTAGAATTAGGAGTTACGTGTTCCAATACATACAAAATATATACAAATATACAATCTCTTTCCATAATTTTGTATTGCAAAAATATTGTTAGGGGCACGCGTCCTGGAAAGTAACACTACATTACTTCTATAAGAAATCTTAATATTTGTTTATCTGGATCAAGCACAAAGTTAAATCAAATGTTGGTACCTTGAAAGACTAAGAATCTTGAGTTGGGGGTGGTTATTAGTCGGGTCTAATTAGCTTTTGATTAATATGAATTTAGTCTAAACTTGTGGCACATGATGGGTCAAGAATCTTAAATGAAATTTATGGGTAATGTAATACATATTCTTTTATTTTATGAGATTATTTCACTGTAAGACGCGTTTTATACAAGAATTGAATAATCTAACTAACATAAATTATTACTACATGTGCTTCTTATTTTGAGGTTGTTTCATTGAAATATAATATTCTCTCCGTTTTCTTAATGTTCTTTCCGTTTAGAATATTCTATTTGGGTAAAATATATAAATGGTAAAATAAATCTATGTGAAATCTCATTAGATTCGTCTTAATGTATATTTTTTTAGTATATAATTTTTATAATTTTTTATAATAAGTATTTTTGATTATTAAGCTTCAAAATTTAACTATTTTATAAGTATACCTTTCAATTGAATGTGAATGCACAAAAAATTTTGTCAATTTGCAATTGCAATTGATAGTGGGTTGGCCCAAGTGACACGCAAAGAGTGAATGTCGAATTTTAGGATTAGAATTATTATTTATATAGATGTCATTTGGATATTATTATTATTGAATAATTGAAGATGATGGTAAAGGACACGTAAGCTAGGTTCTCTACCCTACGTTTTTCTTCTTCTTTTAATAATTTCTTGGTATTAAATATAATTTCCATTTACAATTTTAATTTTACAAGGCAATATAATGTTGTTTAGTGTTGTTGCTGTTATGTTCGGGTTCTTGTCTAAGTTCTATTATTATCCTATAGGCTTAAGAGTTTTTTTAATATATTTATCTATATTCTGTCTTTTTTAGATAATTTGATTATTTTTTTTATCGATTTGAAAAAAATTCATTCTAAATAATTAATCTAATCCTTTGATAGGATATTATATTAGATTTTTTTAAAGAATTGTTAGAGGAAGTTTTTCTTAAATAATTCGTCTCAATCCACGACCTTAGTTTAATTTTTGAAGGTATTATTTTGGATACTAAACTTTTTGAAATAAAATGAGAAGCAGTTTTAGAGGTAGTGAACAACATTGTTCCATGTGGGAATGCACATAGTAGGATGAGTATACGTGGTACTTTCTGTATAGCATATTTAGTGTTAGTGTACAACATTCCTTTAATTTGTTTGAGAAATCTTCTAGACTTAGATGGTTCACTAATTCACTGGTGTTTTCATTCCAATGTTAACTCTTATCTCTGATCTACACATGTCACTTTTGCATTACAAGTATTTTATCACTATCTTTGAAAATGAAGATTTTTGTCCTCAAACACCCTCCTTTTGTGTTACTTCTCTACATTATTGTATATGCATGGTTTCTTTGTTTTATTATTATATCTGATATTGAAAATTTTCAACATAATAAGTTACAATTAGTTAAGTATTTGATAATGGAGGTAGTATTTAATGTAAGGAAACAATGTTTTGGACATTTATATACTATTTCTCTATATCTAATTTTTTAGTCTATATGTTAAAAAGCAAATCAGACTTAATAATAAATGAGAAGAAAAGTACGTTTTATAAAAGTATATTCCCATTAATCTTTTTTTTTTATATAATTTTTTTTTTTACTTTTTGTTTAAATGAGGTAAACTCTAGAAGCAAAATAATGTAAATTTTAAGAGGTCTATTTTATCAAGTACATATAAATTAGATAGAATATTTTAAAATATCAAGCGTCAACTAAAATATATCTACACTGTAATTACTTTTTTGATTTATTTGGTGGTTTATGTTTGAAAGAGAAATTATTTCATATGATTGTTTATTTTACTATCTCATTCTATTTACAACTAGGATCTCACTAATAAACACCTTAGAGAATATAAATTATTTTAAATATTAAATTATGTGCTCCTATAATATAAAATTAGTTGTATTACGCAACGTACAAAACATTAAATTAGAACTTTATTACCAAATTATATGTCAAAACATTTTATACTTTTAATTTCGTATATTTTATTTATTACATAATTTATTATACAAGTACATTAATATTATTCACATTAACAAATGCTCCAAAAATGTTGATTACCATCTGGCCAACAAATATTAGTGCACATACACGTAGATTTCAGATTATTCCTTGATATCAAACACTACTGAGATAGATCGACAAATCTCGTCATCCCAAAGAATCAAATTCCCTACCCTATATCATCATCACACTCGGTGTATCTTGTTGAGAAAAGTGGCAACATAATACATATTTTCTCTTTTTATGCTGTTAGATGAACAAAAATGACCAATCCAATCAAACAAATAGTAATAATCTCAAAATCAAGCACAAAAAAGAAAAAATACAGAAAGAAAAGCATACATGATATTTTTACGTGGAAACTAAATGTAGGAAAAAATCACAGGACTGTAAGTGGTACCAAACTCTTCTACTAATCACCAATAAAATTAATGGGTACAACCACAATCCTCTCTAGACAATACTAGAGCTTATACAAACACTAAACAACCCTAAAATATCATTCAAATGTGATAAAATAACAATTAGGATAAATTAAGGCAAAACACAAATTATCCACTTATAATGTACAAAACAATAATCTAATCGTTAAATATGTAGGTTGAATAAACAAAAACACACCCTCAAAACAAAATTTGACGCAGTACGGATTACAAATTGCCTTTGATCCAAACCTCGCAATAAACCCTCTGCCAGTCACTTTTCTTTCTTTTGTGCGTATCATATGTAAACACAAAGTTACTGCCCTTTTTTTTTTTTGTTTATATAGTTTTCCCCCTTTTTTTATTATTTATTATAATTATTATATTAGCCCATTACGAATATAAAATTAAGCCCATCTTAAAATACTAATTGGGCTCTTCCTCTAAGTGGGAGGGAACAAATACCCCAACATATTCCGCTTATAGAGAACTATGATCAGGGTATGGGGAGGGAAGAATGACAGCAACTCAAACCCATAGAAGAGAGCGCGGTCAAAGAGTCTCTCGACTCGAAAAAGGTCTTTAAACAAAGAGAAACCTACAACTTATAAATAAATCGAGAAACCTACTACTCTATTGTTTTTCCATACTTTTTATAGTATATTTTATACTTAATCATCATTTTATCCTGTATATCGTAATTATAAAAGTTATGATCAGGATCTGAAAAATAATAAAAGCAACATATTATACCCTTATTAAAGGAATAAAAAGGTTGCAATAGAGAAATCATCGACTCAAATAAAACCTGCAAATAAATTTAAACAACATAAAATACGGCGTAGACAAAACAAAAAGCAAGAAAACATAAACTGAAGAAAAGAATAAGCGGAAGATTAGAGTAGTTTTTGAATGAATACTCAGTTTTTTAATATTTTCTAATTACAATTACAACTCCATTATATACAAAGACTACGAGCAACCTAAGAAAATAATTTAAACTAGGAAATACAAAGTTGCCTTAATACAATGGCTAAGAAAAGTAACAAATATTTGTAAATATATTCAAAATAATGTAAATATATTCATACATAAATCAAAATGCATATAAAATCTAATAAAAACCACATAAATACAATTAACAATTATAAAGTGACAATTATTAGAATTTCCTAATTACTAGTAGTAGTACATGATAACATAGTGATATTACACGCTGTAATGAGGATAGTCCAAAAATTGTGACATACCTAAGCGGTCACAGAAAGTAGTACCATGCTTTGATATTGAGCTGTTCAAGCCTTTACAAATCAATATTGTTTAAAAGCAGTTAATTTGGGAATGGTTTTTTAGTGTTTTATTCTAAAAAGCTTCAAATAATTTCGACTTTTTCCCCCTTAAAGGTGCAATGTGCATCATCCATTCACAAAAGCTCCATGATTGATTGGATCTCATAAAAATTAAAATATATGGTAGTGAAATTATTTGCAAAATTGTATTTATAGAAATATGAAATATTACTATATAAATATATTAGAAGTCAATATAATAACTATGCAATTTTAATAATAATTATTTAGTTCAGATTATATAAAATCTGAGATGTTGGTTTGTTATTAATTAAAAAATAAATATTACATAATAAAATAATTTTTAAAAAATAATAATGACATTAAAAAAAAATTTAACTGAAATTAATAATTATTTGAGAAAAAGTGAATATAATAAAGTTTAATAAGTATATATTTTACTAAATTAATTATAATAATGGCAATTGATCACTTCAAATCAAAATACCCAACAATTTCATTACAAAAAGGCAAAATTATAAGAAACTACCTAATCTATACCCTTTTTTAAAAAACTACCTTATGTAAAAGTTTTTGCAAAAAACTACCTTATATAATACAAATCTTTGCAAAAGACTACATTTTAACGGATTTCGTTTGTTGACCGTTACTTTTGCCGTTGACCATCACGTGACACTCACGTGACTCTTAAAATCTTCCTTCTTCTTCATCTCATTTTGTGCTTTCTTTGGTTTCAGGAGCTTTCTTTCACACGATTTCCTCAACCATCTAACTCCTAAATTCGCTCCCATCCTCCTCTTAATTTCATCTCGTTGAAAGTTCTAACCTATACTGGTATGTACTACTACTCAGTTATGGTTTTCTACTTCATTGTTGTATTTTAGGCTTAATTTAAAATTTATTTCGTTTTAGAAATTTGATTCCTTTTGCTGTGTTTTTTCTTTTGAATTTGTTGTTTTTTATTTTGGAATTTGTAAATTGATTGTTGTTGTGTCTAAATAATATATTAGGGTTCTTAAAATTAGCTAAATCAATAAGATGAAGAAATTGAAAATCAGGAAAAAAGCAAGTAAGACAAAAAAGAAGGAGACCGAGTTGGCAACTGAGGTGGGTAATGTTGGGGTAGATGAGGTGGAGATTGAAAGATTTGATGTGGCACATAATGTTGTGGATGAGTTGGAAAGAGCAAATGTAGATGTTGATGTTGGGCAAAAGGGACCACCAATCACAGATACAGGTTATAAAGAATCTTTAAGTGCTAACCCTAGATCTAAAACAGATAACTTAGCTGCTATTTCCACCCTAAACCTTACAGCAAATGAGAGAGCCCACATAGAGTAGCAAGTTCCTGATTTTGATGATAGTAGTGATGATGATTATAGTTGTGGTGATGACGATGAAAATGAGGATGATGCTGATTTGTTTGTAGAAAATGTAGTTTATGGTCTTGATGATGTGTTTATAGGTGATGATGAAATTAGATTGGTAGTAGATAAGGAGATTGATGAAGAAAACAATAGAGACATATACTATAATGGAGAAGGGGATGAATTGGAGTCTGATGATGATGATTTGGGTGCATTGAATGATGACGAGGAAGGTATAAGCAGCTATCCTACATTCAATCTTGAGGTTGATTTTAAGAGTAAGATCAATTAATCTTTAGCCCTTAAGTTTCCTTCGGCATATGTGTTTAGAAAAGCACTAAGGTACCATGCTATTGAATGTGGTTACAATTATTATTACCTGCATAATGGTAGAAGTAGGATCAGTGTGTATTGCTACAATAGATGCGATTGTAGTAAATCGAAAGCAAGAATTTTGAACTGTGTTTGTGGGAAGGAGAAGAAGTATTATTTTAAGGTTCATGCTGTGAAGTTGAAAGATGAGGAAACACTTCAAATAAGGAGTTATTTTCCCAAGCACACTTGTGGTCACCAACACCAAAATAATAAAGTCACTGCTTTGTATTTAGCTGATAAATACATAGAGGATTGGAGGGAAAATCCAACTTGGAAATTAAAGGCATTTGAGAAACTGGTTAATAGAGAGTTAGGTTGTGAAGTGAAGTATTCTAAGTGTTATATGGCTAAAAGAATTGCAATGAAAATGATATTTGGTGATGCTAGTGAAGAGTGTAGCAGGGTGTGGGATTATGTGGAAGCAATAAAGAGGTTTAATCTAGGAAGCATTGCAATCGTTAAGTGCATTGGAATAGACACACCCCCACCTTTGTTCCAAAGGATGTATATATGCTTGCCAGCATGTAAGGAAGGTTTTGTTGCTGGCTGTAGGCCTATTATAGGTGTTGATGGGGCACATTTGAAGGGACAATTCCCTGGGGTTTTGTTGACTGCTGTAGGTAAAGATGGGAACAATAACATCTTTCTCGTTACATGGGCTGTGGTCGAAATAGAAAATGTAGAAACTTGGACTTGGTTTCTAAATCTCCTCGTAGAAGACCTTAGGTCGGTTACTGCATGCGAGTAGTTGGGTACATGCAGGAGGTGAAGCTTTCACCTTCATGAGCGATAGGCAAAAGGTATGAATGTAATTACTTGTTAACACATATCTTGTTTTAATTGTAACTAATGCTATAACCCTAATACTAATTTGTGGATAATTTAGGGTTTGGTTGAAGCTATCAACTCAGTGATCCTGAAGATGAAATTAGGTTCTGCCGCAGGCATATATGGGCGAACTTCAAGATCAAGTTCCCTGGAGAGTTGTACAAACAACACTTTTGGAGAGTAGCAAGAGCTTACAACAAGGTATGGAATCAAGTATACATATAAATATTTGAGATCATGTCAAACTAATTAGTAACACTTTACCTTCACAGTTTCATTTTGATAGAGAAATGAATGAAATAAAGAATATTTCTGTTGAAGCATATGAATATCTAGCTGCTATTCCTACAAAACACTGGTCTAGGCATGCTTTTTCTAGTAGGAGTAAGTCTGGGATGTTGTTAAATAATTGTTGTGAGGCATTCAATAATGTGTTAGTAGAAGCAAAGGGGAAACCTATAATTTCTCTAATGGAGTGGATTAGAAGATATGTGATGCAAAGAAGTGCAGCTAAAAGGGAAGGGCTGAGTAACTTTGAAGGTGTGTTGATGCCATCTATCAGCAAAATGATTGAAAAAAATGCAAAGGATATATATGGTTTAAGGCTAATCCCAGTGGATGTGTTTGAGTTTGAGGTGGATGATGATGACGACTCTTACGTTTACTTGGCCAATAAGACTTGCCATTGTGGAAGCTGGAAACTTATTGGGATCCCTTGTAAACATGCAATGGCTTGTGTTGTTCTTAGAAAATTAGATGCCAATGAATTTGTCCACGAGGCGTATCTTGTAGAAACGTATGTAAAGACGTATGGTCCAAAGTTTCATGGTATGCCAGGACACAAAATGTGGCCCACAACCACTTTAGCCAGACCACTTCCTCCACCATTTCGAACGATGCCTAAAAGGCCTAACAAGAGGAAAAGAAAGAAGGAAGTTGATGAAGGAAAAGGAGGTAAGAAGCCTGTATGTGTTGTTAGAGAATTCAAGCAACGAAAATGTGGTAATTGTGGTAACCTAGGTCACTACAAAAAAGGCTGCAAGAATCCACCCAAACCACCACCAACAAAGATCAAGTTAAAGGGTGGAAGGCCTAAAAAAGGATCTTCTTCTACTCAACAGTCTACAACAAATGATGTGCCTAGCTCCAGTAGTCAACAACAAACGCAAACTGCAACAACTGCATCTACTTCATGTGTAATGGATCAAATTAGTCAAATATAGAGCTCACTTTAAATATTAAAAGTAAGAAATTTGGTGTTGAATGTACTGTGTTGAATTAATGTAAGACATATATTAGTATAAGTTTTATGAACTGAGAATGTACTGTGTTGAACTGTATGTAAGCAAATTAGTATATGAACTGAGAATGTACTGTGTTGAATTAATTTACTGTGTAATTGTGTTGAATCAGTATATGAACTAAGTGTATGGAATCAATGTTGTGTATGTAAAATGCCTGTGTTGATCCATGAATTAATGTACTGTGTTAAGAGCAGCAAGCAAGCAATCAGTGCAATATATGTAGTATGTATGTAAGCAAATGCACAACAACAAATTAGTGATGTGTGTGTAATTTGCTGTATGTAAGCAAATAGATTTGTGTTGATCCTTGAATTAGTGCTGAGAACTGAGTAACTAAGTGCAGCATTACATACAAAAGAACTAAGAATGAGTGCAGTATATGAACTGAGTGTATGGAATCAGTGCTGTGTATGTAAAATGCCTGTGTTGATCCTGTGTTAAGTGCAACAAATTGTTGTGTATGTACATCATTGTTTATCAGTGTAAAATCAGTGTGTAAGCAAATTGTTGTGTGTATGTTGTGTTAAGTGCAGCAATTAAGCATGCAATCAACAAATGATACGCACTGATTCAAGGATCAACACATAGCAAACAGTGTATGTACAACGTCCACCATTCTGATTTCCATACACACACAGCAAACAACAAATGGATATTACATAAATAGAGCAAAGTACATTACATAAACAGAGAATTTAATGTACTGTGTTAAGTGTAGGAAATTGCTGTGTATGTACATTAGTGTGTAAGATCAGTGATGTGAATGTACATTGAAAATCAGTGTGTGAGCAAATTGCTGCATGTACATCTGTAACATTCGGAAAAATTAATATTTTAAGACGAGTAAGTTTAAGATAATTATCAGTGCGAGAATGATCCTAAATACACATGACATAAAATATTCTTAATTTAACTTCTTCTTTTCTTTTCCTTTTCATAAAAAAAATAATAAAAAAATAAACAAAAATTAATAAGAAACCAGTTACACGCGTTGCACTATCCATCATCATCTTCAACACAAAAGAAAAATCAAACCCTGCTTTGCCTTCTCAAAACCTTCGAAATCCATGCCTCTCATCCCGTCATTCCTTGCCTTCGATTTTCAAAGAAAAACGCAGCTCTACCCACCTTCTTCCTCTCCTTCCATCTATTATTCATCTTCTTCGTTTGCCTCTTTTTCCCAAAACCCTTACATTTTCGAAAACCTTCAATCATCTTCCTTCTCAAATGTTCGAACAACAGCAGAAATCAAGTGAATCGATTCTTTCCTCTTCTTTCGACATTTTCTCTGATTTATGTTTAAACAAATTATCCTCCCATTCCTTGGTTGCAGTATTCCTCAAGGAAGGTAATTTTTTTTGTATGATTTTATATATAGATTTCCTTCGCTTGTGTCATTGATTTTTTTTTTTTTTTATGTTTTCCATCAAATAATCCTTTTAACCTTGAGATTAATTAATTAGTGGGATTATTAGAATGCACTGTTGTAGTTAAATAGATGAATTTTGCGATGTTGGTATCAATTTGGTAAATATTGAGATTATTGGTTTTAGTTGGTAAATAATTGTAGTGATAGATATTTGATAATAAGATATTTTGGATGAATTATTACTCTTTTTGGATTATTATTGATTTTGGATTTGAATGTCTACCTTTGGGTTTTATTATAGATATAAAGAGGATTATAGATATTAATTAAGATTGATGGATCTTGAGGATTAGTATGATATTTGTGAACAACAAATTTAAGAAATTGATGGAAAATGATTGTTGATGGTAAGGTTATGGATGATTTAATGTTCTTGAATAGGTTATTATATTCTTTTGAGGACTTTTGGACTTTGAGTTTGTATGTTCACAATTATGTTTGATAGAAATATAAGGAGAGTCCTAAAAGTGAGTAATATTGAGAAGAATGTTAAGAAGTCTAGATCGTGTCTATAAATCTTGATGACATATTACGGCTTAGGTTAGAACACGCATAATTCTTTAAAGATTAGAAATGCTAAAACAAGAGTTTTGGTTAAGCTTGAGTTAGGAGGAGATGTAATAAGTTATGTGTTAGTAAAGTTGTACCGAACGCTCTTGAGTGATGTTATGATCTTGTTGTTCTTCAGGAAACGATTTCTCTGCATGCTCTTTCTAGTTGATAGCTGCGAATCGATCACGACTCTTTGAAGCGTCTTGTTAGTGAGTAGTAGCAGTTCCTTAAAGGGTCTGATCAGACTACATTCTTGAAAATAAACTTTTTACTAAAGTTCTTTTGAATTGGAAATTGTTGAGACAAATGTTGTTGTGAATGTTTATGCTGATATTATGACATGGTCAATGGATCGGGCTTGCGAGCTGGTCATTGACGGAGTTGAGGAACATTGTTCCCTGCTCCCTGTTTTGAAGCGAATTGTCATTGAGATATTGACTAGCTTCACCCGAGAGCGACATAGCCTTAGAGCTATGGGGCACCTCTCAAACTAGACTCCCTGTGCGCACATAGATCTAGGGAACTGATGTTGCTTTTAAACCTATGATTTGAATTACTGTGTTTTGTTGTTTTGGATTGTTACTTCTCATTCAGTTTAATCTGATTTCCTGTTGTTTCCATCTTTTAGCTTGTCTACAGATCGGAACCAGTCGGGAATAATGGATTAGCGGAGGTGAATAGAGTTTCCAAGGATGTTAATTGAGCTGAGTACTTAGGAATTATAAATTTGTATTAGAAATTTTGGATAAATGTAAATTTGTTTTGGTTGTGCTGGTTATATCGGACTTGTAGAGAATTGTATGATTATCTTGTGTAATAGTAAGATGTTGGCTTTGGGATTTAGCTGAGTTAGTCACGTTGAAGAGCTTGTGACCCCTTGCTTGAGTTTTGGAAGTGTGATTTCAGTTTCTTGAGAAACGAACCCAGTGATGACCCTGTTTACCCAGTCAACGGTAACTCGGGTTGTTACAACATCATTCGATTTTGCTGTGTGTATGTTGTGTTAAGTGCAGCAAGCAAGCAATCAACAAATGATACACACTCATTCAAGGATCAACACACAGCGTACAGTGTATGTACGCACCATTCTGAGAATTTAAATGGACAAAAAATAGGTCATAAACAGAAAGCAAACACAGCCATCTGTTTTCCTACAAAACATTGGTCATAGACTTCATTTACAAAACGCAGCCATCTGTTTTCCATACATAAATACTTAATTCATTCATCATGATCATGTTACAATACCCAAATCACTAATACAAATTCTTAAAAAGGTCATAAACTTCATTTACTAGCCTTGATTAATACAACCAACACCAACAAAAAAATAAAAGAAAAACCCTAATATAAAGCTTGTAATCTTATTTCCATGCTTCCTCTCATTCATCCATTTCTTCTTAATCCTTTTAATTTCTAAAATTGCTTGTTCCTTTTCATGTTACAAGCAACAAACCCTTGAAGCCAAAATCTTGGTTTCGGTTGCTAATTGTCGCTTGTCCTCCACAAGTTTGTTAGTCACTTCTCTTTGCCTAACAGTCATTTCAGGTTCATCAATCCATTTAAACTTTTTGCATTCCCTCCAATTTGTATTAGGATCATAGAAAACGCAAGTCTTAAACCTTCTTCCAGGATTTTCCTTGGTCCATGAAACCCTCCTTGCAAAGGGAACTCCACACCCACATTTTTCAAGCATCAAATTTCTGGTTGAAGAAGAAGAAGACATTACTAGTTAATTGTGTAATGATTGTTGGAAAAAATAGGGTTCTTTGAATGATTTAGGAATTGAAAATCAAGGAGAAAGAGGAATAAGGAAGGGCAACTGCGAAATGGGTTTTTGAAAACAAAGCTTCAGAGACAAATGAAGCGCAGATGAAGAAGAAGGAAGATTTTAAGAGTCACGTGAGTGTCACGTGATGGTCAACGGCCAAAAGTAACGGTCAACAAACGAAATCCGTTAAAAGGTAGTCTTTTGCAGAGATTTGTATTATATAAAATTGTTTTTTGCAAAAACTTTTACATAAGGTAGATTTTTAAAAAATGGGTATATATTAGATGATTTCTTATAATTTTGCCAAAAAAATTAAATAATGTTGTAATTACGTGATGTTTATTATCATATCATGTTTTTATTTGATAGTTTAACATTTAACAATATGGACCTTTATACACACATAAAATCAAAGAAAAGGACCCACTAAAAAATTAAATGGGTGATTTTATGTTTTAATAATAAAATATAAAGTCTCCAATTTCATCAAGTTACTTGCCTTTGCCATGATGTCAGATGGGTTAGTTTCTGTCTTTTTCTTTGTTAATATCCTAAAATAAAATGGGAAGAATACTTTGTATATGTGAATATGTGTATAAGTGTATTGTGATATGTCCCTAAAGAAAAAGAAGCTTTAATTCATGCCTACACCATGCTGAATATTTGCTGATGTTTCATATTTATTTTCCCTTTTAAAATGCAAGTCGGCTAGATAGAAGATTCTGATTTGTATGGGTTGTGTTGTGACTAGAGGTGTTTAATAGGCCGGGCCAAATAATATAATTAATATGTTTTCAATTTAATTATTATAAATAATAATTTAATTGTTATAAATTGATAAATGAGAATTAAAATAATTTTTAGCAGTAAAAATGGGTCAGGTTTCCATTTAAAGCCCATATTAATTTTAAAGGGCCCTTATCCAATCCGGCCCATATTTACTTAAGCCTGATCCGGCCCTATTCGGCCCATTGAACACCCTAGTTGTGACTTAGGTGTTAAAAGAAAGGGACAATTTTATGTTATTGTACTCATTAGTGATGTCAAGTGAATTTTAATTACTATTGTTATCATCATCCCATACATTATTTTATACTCTCCATTCTTTAATATTCTTTTTATTTGGAATATTTCTCTTTAAGGAGAGAATAATTTGATTAATGTTTTTGACACATATTTAAAAGATAAAATATATTTATGTTAGAGTTTGTTAGATTCGTCTTAATGTATACTTTTTTATTACGTGTATTTAGAGATATTGAGATTTAAAATTTGCATTGAAATTGTGCAAAAAGTAATCAGGAAGAACAAAAAAACGAACGGAATACTATGTGGGAAGTCATGATCAATAAATAAATTATTTACAATATGCATGGAAAACAACATTGTGGAAGTGACTTGATATATATAATTATTACGAGCGCCTCTCCTGAGAGACCGTTTTTATAAGAGATTGCTCTTCAGGTCCAGGTCCAATAATTAAAAAAATCTAAAAACTGACACGCGCGTTTGACCATCTTTGGAGTTGGTGTTATAAGCTATTGAAGTTGGTATTATAACCTATTAAAATTGGTACTTGGAGTTGGTGTTATAACTTATTAAAGTTGGTATTATAACCATTTTGAAGATATCAACTTTAATAGGTTATAATACCAACTCTAATATGTTATAATACCAATTTCAATTATAACACCAACTTCAAATAGGATTACACAACACGTTTTTCTAGTATTTGTTTTTTATTAATAATAGACCGACCCATTTAAAACGTGTTTTTTATAAAAACGGTCTCTAAGTAAGAATTTATGAATTATTATTAGTAGTAGTTTACTAAGTGGGAAGTTAATTTTTGTTCCGACCCATATTTCTATGACAAAAATCATTATGACATGGCCAAAAATCGAAAACATACGTTGGATTAAATGTAATCAGAATACGCATCATCTTGGCCTATTTTCCTAATTAGTCATTTTTTAATTCTATGGCACCTGCTGTACGTCCATGATTTCCAGTCAATTTTATACTTTGTGTTAAAATTGTTCGTTGAAAAAATTGTCTATGAAGATGGAGAAAATATAAACCTCCAACTTAGTTTATTATCTATTTAAACAATAGCAATGCAACATGCGATATGAATAAAAATAGAACAAAATTGATGAAATTTTTTGTTCATCATCCGTTTAAACAATAACAATAGATTGAAACATATAACATAACACATGTAGTTTTTTCTTTTATCTCAAAAATATTAAAAAAAATTGTGTTGGAGTAATAAATTGTTTGGATAGCCTACAATAATGTCTCTAAATATTTGACATAATTAAAAATTCTATTAATTTAAGAATCGATAAATACTGAAAATTATTCTCTTATCTTTGATTATTCAACATTATCCTATAAATAATTTAAAAGTCAGATTAGGAAAATAATTGATGATAGAAAACCAATTTAGGCTATGATGGAAACAGTTCAGAGTTGAGGGTATACTATAGAGGAAGATGACGAATTGATGATGATAGATAAATTAACGAGTTGTCACCTCAATAAAATTGATTAATTTGGACTTTAGCATATACTTCATCCGTTATGAAATACTCGCTACATTTCGATTATGTGCATTATTCATCGTTCAAACTTATTTTATATATTGTGACCAATGTGTAACTAAAAATATAGTCAAGTGGAATCTTGTTTGAATCGTCTAATCGCATACTTTCATAATATTAACTTTTTATAATTTTTAGATTTGTATAATTCAACATATAAATAAGCAGAATAATGTATTGGAATGCGTAAAAAGTAAAATATAGCAAGTATAATAAAACGGAGAAAGTATAAGATTGAGTACCTTCTTAGGAAAATATCTGACGGCTAAAGAGAGGAACAAGTGTGTTGTCTACTTATGTTATTTGTTAGGTTAGATTAACTTGACACACTTCGTATGATGGATGTAAATCTTGGGTTTGGATGTAGGTGCCTTCAACAGGTCAGATCTTTATTTTTAATTTTTATTCGGCTTGTTTTTAATAGGATTTTATAAAGATCAGATTGAAAATGGGTCGGCTAAAAAAGGCTCTACTAAAATCATAATAGAGCAAACAATAAAAGAACTTTGGGTCAAAAATAGGTCTTTGTAAATACCATAATTGATAGATGATTTAATCATTATAAATGACAATGTCCATGAAAATTATTAACGTTTCTACAATTTAATTATTATTATCCAATCTGGCCCACTAAACCTTTTTGGATGTCATAAGGTTTGTTTGGTGGCAAATAGTTGTTCCCTTGTTTACTTTTTTAATTGATTTGTTTGATTAGTTGAAAGTGTTGACTACTGTTATTGGTTTTTAATCTAGTTAGAAAAACGTACTATTTAGTGAGATACTGAGATGTATGGTTAAGTTAGGTGTCGATTAATTATTAGAGGAAAATTGGACCAATAGGTAAGGTTTCAAGATCGAATCTCACTTAGTCCTTTCTTTCCTCAGTCTACCCTATAATCCTAAATAAATAAAACATTTAAGGAAAAAAGAGAATTGAGTTTTTTTAGAGAGAAGATAGAGAGACAAAATTATGAAATTTCATTAAGGTTGATATTGGAAATTTAATATAGAAAAAATTATAAGAAATTACCTTATCTATAGGGTATTTGTAAAAAACTACCTTATGTATTTTTCTTTTGCAAAAAACTACCTAATGTAATATATTTACCTGCAAATGACTACCACTTAACAGAAAACGTTAATTGACTGTTAAGTTTGAGAATTTGATCAATTTGAAAAGTTAAGTTGTCTATGTGGCAGTATCTCTTTGGTCCTCGTTTGTGTTAAATAATTAAAAATTAAAACACATAAATTAACAAAAAAATAAAAGATATTTGATGTCATTTTTACTCATCGTAACGATATTTTTTCAAAACATAGACGTCGTGATTATCCTTTCTGAGTAACCTTTTCGAAAATACGGTCGGAACAAGTACTTATTTTCGAAATAGTTACCCCATAAGGATAATCGCGACGTCCGTTTTTTGAAAAGATATCATTATGATGGGTAAAAATCTTTTTCGGTTTACGTGTTGGAAAATTGGCGAATAATTACTTGTTTGGAACGGATTTTTAAAAGAGTTACCCCATAACGTTAATTGCGACGTCTATTTTTTGAAAAATCATCGTTATCATGTATAAAAATAACGTTAAATATCTTCTTCGGTTATTTGTTGGGAAATAGGCGAATAAGTACTTGTTTCGACCGGAATTTCGAAAGAGATAATCCATAAGAATAATCGCGGCGTCCGTTTTTTGATAACATATCGTTATGATGAGTAAAAATGACGTCAAATATCTTTTATATTTTTTGTTAATTAATGTTTTTTAATTTTTAATTATTTAAAAATAGGAGGACCAATGAGATAATGCCACATTGAAAACTTAACCTCTCAAATTGGTCAAACCCTCAAACTTAATAGTCAATTCACGTTTTTTGTTAAGTGGTAATCGTTTGCAGAGAAATATTACATTAGGTAGTTTTTTGCAAAAAAAAAAAAAAAAAAAACATAAACTAGTTTTTTGCAAATAGACTTATAAATTAGATAGTTTTTTACTTTAATATATAAAGGATGATATGAAAATAATGATGTCTTTTAATAATACCCAATTACCCAAGGTTAACTTTATCAATTAACTGAATTAAATTTTATTATTATAAATACAACTTCTAAGATTTAGAAAAGCACTTAAAATACATTTATTACTTGAAAGAAAAAATAAAATAGAAGTAAAGATAAGTCGTCCTAGTGTAATTATTTAAGGAGGGAAATAAAATCAAACTAATAAAATGAAAGCAAATAGAGATGTATTTGAAGTAGTTGAAATGGTTGTTAAGAAGGTAAAATGAGCATGAAATAAAAATAATGATGCAAAAAGAAGATGATTTTCCCTATTATAGAGATAATACTTTCCCACATTCTTCCTTAGAATAAATATTTACCCCACAAAATTAAGACCTCCCATGTTTTTTTATTAGTTTGCAACCATTTTTCCACCTCTAACACAATAAAATTTCACTAGTTTCTTATTTATCAACTTTGTTTTTTTATTTTGACTTTTTTTATCCTCTTAAACATTTACATCCAATTTAAACATGGCCTAGAAAATAATAAATGAAAACTAACGTTGCTGTCAATGGTGACCATTTAGCTATTACAATTGTGAATTTAGAATCAGGGTGAGGGAAGATTCATTCATCTATAAATGATAATAATGTGGCTTTACAAAGAAAATGATAGTAGTGCAATGAATCTATTAAGATATCTATACATGTGCAGTGCTATAGACAGCTCCTATATTACCTTAGATAGGTTGGTCTATAATGTGGCATTTTATGGTTGTTGCAACTGACGACTAGTGATCCTTAATTTTTTGAAGTATCATAAAGTATATTCCTGGCTTTGAAGTTATTATTGATAATGATATTTTTTTTTTAATTTAATTAGTCTTTTATTTAAAATTTATAGAGTAGGCAAAAATAAATCCTATTCCATATTCCAATTTGTCATTATTTTAAAATTATTCCAAAGTGATACTTTGCATTAGAAGAGTTGTCACTATTTATCTAAAGTAATCCATAAGTAAAACACAAATTCTTACTAGAGATCGTCTTTTGTAAAGACGATTCTCAAAAGCCCAGTCCAAATTTAATTTATATTAATTTAAAAAAAAAAAACTGTTGAAATCAAAGCGTGCGTCTTAATTGAAATGCGAAAAGTCTCATAATATATTTAGGGTTATAAAATTTATTTGGGGTTATAACATATTAGGTTTGGTGTTATACAAGCATATATTTGGGGGTTATAACTTCAAATACATTATGTTATAACCACAAATAAATTATGTTATAACCCCTAAATATATGCTGGTATAACACCAAATGTAATATGTTATAACCCCAAATAAATATCATTATAAACTCAAATATATTATGTGACTTTTCACATTCCACTTGACACACGCGCTTTGATTTCAACAACAGTTTTTTTTTTAAATTAATATAAGTTAGATTTGGGCTGGGCTTTCGAAAGCCGTCTTTACAAAAGACAATCTCTCAATAGAGCACCTGCAAGTAAAAAAGCATTTGAATAATTTATTTTTTGGGAAAATAGGGTAAATGGAGATAAGAAGATTAGGTGAGAATCGAACCTAAAATCTTATTTAGTGAATTTTGTACTTATTCCAACAGAAATAAAATTAGATTTTGATATTGATAGTTTTTTGAAAGATTTATTTATTAGTAGTATTGTACTTCACCAAAATTTTGAATATTTCTACAAAATATTCAATGCCATTGACTTTTTTGGCTATAAAAATGGGCATTATTACTTGTCGCCACTCTTTTCATTTTATCGCCACCCCCTCCTAATCTAATGAAATTACGAATTTGCCCCTGATCTTTAAAAATTTACAAATTTGCCATTGAGTTAATAACTTTTCATTTTCATTTTTTTTTAATTTTTTTTAATTATTTTTATTTATATTATTATTGTTATTATTATTATCATAGTTATTATTATTATTATTATTATTATTATTATTATTATTATTATTATTATTATTATTACGGTTATTATTATTATTATAACAATTATTATTATTACGGTTATTAATAATAATAATAACAATAATAATAATACTAATAATAATAATAATAATAATAATAATAATAATAATAATAAAATTAATAATAAAAATAATAATAATAAAAAAAATTTAAAAAAAAAATACCAGTCGCACAAAACGTGCGACTGACAGTCGCACAAAGCAGTCGCACGTTTTGTGCGACTGGTATTTTTTTTTTTAATTTTTTTTTTATTATTATTAATTTTATTATTATTATTATTACGGTTATTATTATTAATTTTAATATTATTATTATTATTATTATTATTATTATTATTAATATTGTTGTTGTTATTATTATTATTTTTGTTTTAATTATTATTGTTATAACTGATGTAAGAAAGAAAGCGTAAAAATTGACAAACACAAAACACACAAAATTTACGTGGTTCATCGACAATGTGTCGACTAAGTCCACAAGCAGAGGAGAGAAAAATTTTATTACTAGAGGAAACCCAAAATACAAATATTGGCTAGATTATAGAAAATAAGAGTTTATAAATTACTCCAATACATAAAACCTTAGCCAAAACAGATTTTTTTGGGATGATGCAAAACTAATGCCCAAGACTCCTTTTATAAGGAGAAGAATAACAAGCCTTTGTTATTATTCCGATGTGGGATAATGATAAACATTAATCTTCCAATGTGGGATAATGAATATACATTAAAAAGCGATAATGAATATACATTAAAAGGTTATAATGAATATACTTTGATTTTTTGGGTGTAGAAAAAATTAGAATGTCAGCAGGAAAACTATTAAGCCATTAGGGTGATAGTACTTCTTCAACTCGGGTGTGTCATTGGTTAGCGTTGACTTGGCCAATTTAAGCTGCAATATTTATTTATATCCATTTATTTTATCTTTTTCAGGTAGCTACGTTTCTTATTTTTCTCGAGCCGAAGACTTTTTTTTGGCCGCACTCTTCTTTATGGGTATAAGTTGCCGCCGTCCTTCCCTCCTCAGACCTTATCTATAATTCTTCTATGGGTGAGATGCACTGAGTAGAATGATAATGATAATGACGACGAAAAAACTATTTTATTAAACGTGGCAGAACTTAGATTGAGACCAAGTTAAGAGTCAAATAGTCAAGTCAACTCTTTTGACTTTTTATGTAGTCATTTTTAGGCGCACCATCTATTATTACAAGAAGTTGAGACCATCTCATCATAAGACGAACTATTATAATTAGTCTATTTTTCTAATTGATCATTTCAAGTGATTATTCTAAACTATAAAAAGCGATCACATTAAAACCGTACGTGATTTTTAAGGTTATAATTAATAAATAAAGACAATAAATATACATTAGGCCAACCCAAGAAAAATAGTCTTAGACTCTCAATGTCTTTAACACATAATCATCCATAAACAATAAACATAACTACTAAACATGCTAACTGTTTATTTAAAATAAAGATGTTTTCATGATACGATGTATTCATGTACTTTGACCAAAGAACTACACTTGTACTCTAATTAAAGGTTTTAGGAAAATTTTGTTTTATGATCTGAAAATGTAAAAAGTGACATTCATACTCCCAAAATTTTATTTATATAATTATAGGAATTTAAAATAAGGCTAAAATAAGAGATTTTTGAGAAAGAAGAATATCAATTGGTGATTGGTATCATTATGTTTTCAACTGACATTATTTTAAGTTTGGGCTTAAAACCATATCTGTAATACCCCAGATTTAGCTTGAAAAAGGATTGATAGACTACTCATATCAACAAGGTGCATCTTCTTTTCTAGGGAGCCCATTTGCTAAGAACTCCGCAGTTAAGCGTGTTTGGTGGGGAGCAATCTTAGGATGGGTGAGCTCCTGAGAAGTGTTCCCGGGTGCGCACGAGTGAGGCCAAAGTGCGCTGGAAAGACTTGTGTTGGTTTGTGGGGCCAGTCTACAGTCTCCATGAGTAGTCACCAGCGGTCCGAGGGGCCGGGGTGTTACAATATCACTTGGTGATGAAGCTCAGTTTGATCACTTTATTGTTCACACCACGACTGCACTATGGAGGATGATGAGGGGTGTGGAATGTGGCATGAGCATTTGATATTTGAAATCTTGGTTGAAGCAAAAAGAAAGCTTCTTGAAGGGTACCTTGTTCAAGGTAGCCTTGAAAGAGGCAATAAGTGTCTTGAAGAAGAAAAGGAGGTGCACAAGGTGTGTTTTGAACAAGAAAAAGACTTAGGCAAGCGGTATCTTAAACGAGACAAGGCAACAACATCTCAAAGAGAGCCACTACAGTAAGTGCTCGTTCGAACACATAGAGTGCTCGTCTGAGCACTCTGGGCCAAGCCCATATTCAAATTTTTAGTTTTGGCTACGGCCTTTTAAGGGATATGTGTTATATATATAATTAACATTGGAATATGTGGTGAAGGCCCATAAGCAAACCAATGTCATTTTGACCTTACCATTGCCAAGTGATAATGTTTTATAAAGGTTAAGTTTCGAATTCTCTACATCTTAATCAAAAATTATACTCTTAATTAAACTACATATTTTTTATTATTTAAGTTCGATTATATTTCAGACCAAAATTTTTCAAGGGTCCGAGCTCGTTGGGTGTTAGAAAAAGTCGCTATTATGAATTTTAATAATTAGACGTGAATTAAAGTGTAGTTTCAAATGGTAATTTGCAATCTAAAAGATACTCCTAGCTTTTGTTAACGTTATTTTGGATTTGGAAAGTGTGGGCCTGAATGAGGCCGGATTAGGTGAAGTGTTTCAGCCAAGTCCTTTAACCGAGGCTCAATTCCCTACCAAGTATGATAGGAAAATTTAAAACAAATAATTAAAAAAATATAAAAAAATTCACACAATAGTCAACTTTGTAAAATAATTTTCATGATAAGTAGTTTTTTTTCCGAAGTTGTGGTTTGGGGCTGACAGCGAACAGATGCGCTAAAAACAACAGATTCCCTTTTCTTCCTTATTTTTGACCCTGTTTGATCAGGTATTAGCTTTGTTCGCTGTAAGTAACAGCGAACAGATTTTTTGTCTTTTTTGAACCCTCTGCATGTGTTTGCTATTACTAAGTGCGAACAAGCCAAACCTCAGGTCTGGGAAAAAACTACTTATCTTGGGAAATTGTTTCAAAAGTTTGCTATAATGTGAATTTTTTATATTTTTTTGCTTATTTATTTTAAATTTTCGTATAATGGTTGGCCCATTACTATCTCATTTTTGGTGAAAGATTGAATAAAATAATATTTTTTTAAAAAAAATTAAAATATGTTTCAGAAATTTTAATTTTCCAAAATAATTGTTTTTGTGTCTGAGCCTATGGTTAGGTTTGTTCACTGTTACTAGAGTTGAGCTTCGGAAATTACCAATCGTTCATTTTTGGTTGAGCGATTCTTGTATGAAACTGTAGTTATTCTTGTGAGATGGGCTATTTAAGTAATATATAAGATGTTTTTCGATCTTTCATAAAATAAATTAGCGTAAAAAATAATGCCAAAAGTATGATGGTTGAAGAATAATTTGGTTCCATCAAGGTACTTATCTTGATGACTATCTCATATTCTCATACAATAATAAGTTTTCAGTATTTTTTACATTATTTGGGAAAACATCTATCAAATGGTTGATCTAATTATACAAATTAGTTATAATGAATTATAATTCAAAAATGGTCCTCTTATACTTTATTCAGGAGAAAAACTAATAGCTGGTGAAGTGTGGGAAATTCCACGTGGTAGTTATGAGTTTTTGGCTTTTTCAAAAATATTTTTTTAAATTTACGTGGTGACCTTGAGCTTTCAACTTTTTCATGTGCTAAACAAAATGTTAAGTTTTTCGTTAAATATCATTACGTTTATTTTTTAAAAACATATCATTATGTTAGGTAAAAATAACGTAAATTTAACAAAAAGAAATTCTCTTTTATTTACCACGTGAAGAAATTGAAAGGTCAAGGTTACCGTATGAATTAAAAAAAAATTACCTACAACATAAAAAAATAAAAAATCAAATTTACCACGTGGAATTTCCAGAAAGTATTATGCCTCTTCAAATTAATCTACATCTACCAAAACATAGAAATAAAGCAAATCTAAACATGGCATTGGCCATATTTATTTTTGTTTGCCGCAATGCTTTTGCCTTTTTTTTTTTAGCAATTGTCCTACTCTGTTTTTAATTTTATCTACAAACTTATTTTTATTTTAATTCTCTCGTCCTTTAATTTTAAAAAAACAATTATTCTCACATAAATAAAGGAAGTACTTGTTTTTTCTAATCAGCTAGTCTCTTTGAAAGATATATCTCATGACCAGCTCATTAAAGATTAATGCCTACTTATTGTATTCTTAATACCTACTTACATTATCCTTAATGCTTACTACAGTATCCTTATTAATGCCTACTTTCAATATCGTAAATGTCTACTTACATCATTCTTAATGCCTACTTATACTATTTTAAAAATAGTCTATTAAAGAGAACGTCTCTAATTTGTGTTGTTTAATAGAGTTGATAATATAATCAAAGCTTTCAACTTTCGGCGCCTGGCGGAATCCCATTCTAGAGATATTCACCCTTAATTAACATAAGATCAATTTAATCATTCAATCAAGTAATAAGTCTTCAATTAGACCCTACCAACGAAACAAAGATCCCTCATTCCCAACAAAATCAATGAAAATAAGGGTCAACTAAACGAGCTTGGCAGGGCTGGGCCGGTCCAGTCCGATCCATGTTTATCTCATAAATCGGGCACCTCTTAGGGCTAAAAAGTTCACCACCAATGTTCACTCAAAAGTAGTCAATCATGTTCTAGGTTTGATGTTAGGATTTTGTTCTTATTTTGTCACATTCAAGTTAATCAAAAATAAAATTATAACCGTGTCAATTTTACTATTCATATTAGCATAAGACATAATTTCAAACATTAAAATCGACATAAAATCCATCTTAGAAAATGCATATTAGATCAATTTCGATTAGCAAGCATTTTATAATAAAAGTAGCAAAGAAAAGCTAGTTAAACTCAACATATGTCCAGAAATTGAACAAACTTTCTACAACAAAAAATAACGTAAAAAAAGAAAAATAAATGAAGCAAGCTAAGATTATACTAGTACTACTATTGTCCTAATAATGATCAGTATTACAAATTCCTGTATGAAACGGTCTCACCGTAGAATGTGCCTCATATACGTGTTAAATAGCCCAATAATACAAATTATTAGCATATGAATTTCTTATTTTGAGGTCATGTTATCGAGAGACAGTCTCTCACAAGAGTAGCAGCTCATCAAGTGTAACCTTGCTTATATTTTCTAAAAATCTCATCAGTCTTAGCATTCCTAAAAGCACAACAACCAATAAGATAAACACAAATAAGGGCGATTAGGGTAATAATTAAGATAATATTAGCCTTCCTCCATTGCTTAGAAAGACTAGCAAGTAAACCAGCTTTACAAGAATCACAAGAGTAACAAAGCTGGGATTGATCATTGTTCCAAACTAAGCAATCCATATCAGAAGCAGTATCAATTGGGCTTATCCAAAAAGTTGGGTTTATAAAAGTGTAACCACATGCTGTTGGTGGCTTGCAACATCCTGACTGTTTAAAGTTCAACACAAAAACAAGGAAAGAATCATTTCATGTGTTTAAGATTGATTTAATTATAAGTACAAATGAAGGAAACATAATGTGCTTATATTCTTCGATGGAATTTAAGTCTAAACTTATCTGGACCATGAGCCGAGTTATTTAATTTAAGTTCAATCAATATTGAACTAGTTTACATATATCACATAAAATCGACAACTTATCAGTTATTTAAGCACATATGCATAAATGAGCGTTCGATACTTTTTATGCTAGTAGCTTGAAATTTATCGAATATTTAACTTTTTATTGTTGGATTTTTTTTTCTAATCTAAATCAAAGATTTATAAGTATGTATAAAGGTTAACAATACTATATTTTATGTCAATTTTGTTTAGTTTTAATTAGTTGTTACAATTTTAAAGGTCTATGACATACAAAAAACTTGAAAATAAATTGCATGTGCATTAGTTTCATGATGTTATATTACGGTTTATGTATTGAAAAATTATAATACTTCCTCTGTCTCATTAAATTTGTACCATAAAACTTAAAAAATTTTTACATTTTCAAATTATATAGTTTTTTTCATAGGGACAGAGTGAATATGTTGATACTTGTGTGCTTGCTACATTTTTCTTTCTACATTATGTTAATATTTTGAGTTTAATTTTCTATATTTTTTGGGTTGAACTTTTTTCTTTAAGTTATTCTTATTCACACATTTTATCCCCCATTTCATACTAGCATCATCATATTTTTATTTTGTCTTATTATCTTCAAAACTAAACCAAATAGAAATACTAAAAAGGACTTGGGGAATAATAATTAGCAAACTCCGACCAACATAAAAGTATAGTTTTAGGCGTTAGAATTGGTATTTTACTATATAGTACTCATAGTTCAAGATCCTTGTCCTGAGTGGGTTCATATCTGTCTTAGGTTTTAGGGGATTCTACCTTAAATCTAGGAAATTAGGAGTTGATTAAGCACTAAAGAGACAAGGGAAATCTAAATTAAACCAGCTCATTAATCTAGTTTTTCCTAATTCTAATTTATTAATAATAATTCTTAGTTGGTTGAAGACTTTTCCTTTCATCTACATGATAAAAATTCGATTCTCTACGCCTACACTGTACTAAAAATTAACTATCTCTTGACTTTAAGGGAAATCTTAGTTTAGAGTATCATATTTAAAAGTATCAAATATTTTTTATATAAAACACATAAATAATAATTATAAGTTAGTTCAGTATATACGTGAGTCAACCTGACTTATACTAGAATTACGGATTTGAAATATGCAACATTATTTCTTCATAATCAAGCATCAAATATTCTTATACATTCTGAACTTAAAACCATAAAAAAAAAATGCATTGAATTACCTGTATAGGAGAAAGAGGAGCAATGAAGAAATCTTGAGCTGTAGAATAAGTCTGGTTCAACTCAGGACAAATACTTGAAGAGCTCAAACAACTCTTTATAACGGCCCATTTAAACGGCCCATTTACCCTCCGTCGAAGAAAGCCCGAAAAACTATCAAGCCTATACTCCAAAAAACCCCGGCTAGGGGCCGGGTGACCCGACCCTCTATTTGTTACCATAAGCACAAAAACAACCAAACAAACTAACAAAATAATCATAATAAGCATACCAATAAGGTAAAATATAAGCAAAGGCGCATTACGCCAAAACCCGCCCACAAACCCGGCTAGGGCAACTATTAGCGTTAATGCACCAATTATTATAACCGGCCATTGTAAGATCTTAATGCATGAATTCTCTGGATCACTAGCTAGCCATATTCCGGTACCGATAATTGGTATTGCTAATAGTATGCCAAGGAAGTTTATGGCTCCTATGACATTGTTGCTTAGTGCCATTTTGTAAGGTGTAGAGAGGTAGATTTAGAAAAGGTTTGATTTTAAGGGTATGTTCTTGGGTTTTAAGGCAAGGTCGTTGTGAAGGAAAATGGGTTGTTTATAGCTTTAATTGCAGCTTTTTTTGGTTCATTTGGGGGAGTGCATGGTTATGGCCTTATGGGTATATGAAAATGTGTAATGGGTTTGGGTTTGGAACTAAAAAGTCTTGATTTAGTGCAGGAATCTTGATGTTATTGATGTTCTTTTTGAAATTGAAATGTGCTTTTGTTTTCTTTATAAGAATTAAAGGGAATGGAGAATCATTTGACTGTCATAGAGATTAGCGAATTGGAGCCCATTTGTGGGGGAGAGGGTGCTTATGTGTGTAGGGTTATTCTTCTGACTAATTGAAGAAGTTTTTGGCCTTTGGGCTTCTTTTACTCTTATTTTGCATTGAGTGGTTGGGTCACAATGTTATACCAATATTGTCCAATTAGATATGTTATTTTATTTATAATGACTAGAGATGGATAAGGGTTTATTTTTTTTGGACCCTAAGGGTTCGGGTCCAAAAAATATTATAAGGATTCGGGTCCGGATAGACCCGAACTGGCCCCTTGGACCTTTTCTTTTTAGTTTTTTTTTATTTGAGAGCATGTTTAGGGTTTTATAACTTTTTAATTTTACTGTACTATCATTTCCCATTTATGCGCCTCTTATTCCCATCTCTCTCCTTTTAACTTTTCCCCTCTTTCTAAGAATTCTAGGCTTCATCAATTTTCCCTCCCTTAAATCTCATCAATCTCAGATATTTGGATTCTTCTCTTAACTTTATTTTTTGTTCTTTGTAATCTATTGTGATTCTGCTAACCAAATCCTTCATTTGGTTATATGCAGATATGCAGCGACTATATCCTCCAATTGCATAAAGCACATACAGCTTGAGATTTCGCCCGGTTTCTGGTGAAAGTCCAAGGAGACTAAGTATAAAGCACGAGTATATCCTCCAATCTATGGAAGAATAGTTAGTCCATCTCGATCGTGGCTTCGAAGAGTGCTTTTTAGTATGGGAGAAAGAGTAGTTAGTCCACACAGATGTAGACTCCATTCTCACACTGTGGAAGCACTTATGTGTTTGCAAAATTGGATGACCAAAGATCTTAAAGGTAATATACTTTTTTCATTTTTTTCCTCATTCTTTTTCTCAATAATTGCTAGTGTAGTTGTATAACATTCACTTTATTTTATGTTATTGAATCATTTTAGATCCTTGACATTTGTTTTGGTGGTTTTCATTTAAAGGCACATCAGAAAACGTTCATGGTTGTTCAACTATAAATAAAGATTTTAATGTTAAAGGCAATGGTGAAGTAGTTGATATCATAAATTTGGTATTTTATTTTTAACATAAACTTTATTTTATACACACACACACGCGCGCGCACACACACACACACACACACACACACACACACACACACACACACACATATATATATATATATATATATATATATATATATATATATATATATGTATATATATATATATATATATATATATGTATATATATATATATATATATATGTATATATATATATATGTATATATATATATATATATATATATATATGTATATATATATATATATATATATGTATATATATATATATATATATATATATATATATATATATATATATATATATATATATATATATATATATATATATATATATATATATATATATATATATATATATATATATATATATACATATATATATGTATACATATATATATTTATATATATATGTATATATATATATATATATATGTATATATATATATATATGTATATATATATATATATATGTATATATATATATATATGTATATATATATATATATATATATATATATATATATATATATATATATATACATATATATATATATATATACATATATATATATATATATATACATATATATATATATATATACATATATATATATATATATATATACATATATATATATATATACATATATATATATATATACATATACATATATATATATATACATATATATATATATATATATATATATATATATATATATATACATATATATATATATATATACATATATATATATATATATACATATATATATATATATATATATATATATATATATATATATATATATATATATAATTTAAGTTTTTCACATTCGCTTTCTTATAAATGTTTGTAGGATCTTGACCCACATAATTAGAAAAAGGAGTGCAACATTTAGAAAATGGATGATATGAGAGTTAGATTTGTATTTGGACAAAGATTAATTGTGTATTTTGGATTTTAGTGTTTTCGTAACTTAAATTTAAGTGCTTTAATGTTGTTTCTAGTGTTAGAGTAATTTCTGTCATTGAAGGAAAAATATGTTACTTAAATTTGTTTTTAAGTTCGGTTTTGAAATTATTATTGATTTAGAAAGTTTCAAGTAATTCTCTATGAATTTTAGGAACCTATATTCTAAGAGTCTAATAAGGGTTCAGATTAGGGTTCATATTAGGGTCTATTTTTTAGACTCTGTAGTCTCACTCAAGAAAATAAACTTTTTAGGGTGTGGTTCTAGACCCTAAGTGTTCGGGTCCAGACCCTTAGGGTTTGGGTCAAGGTCTAATTTTTTAGACCCTTAATATCAGGGTTCTGGATCCTACCCTAAAATTACAATTCGGGTCCGGGTAGGGTTCAAACCCGACCTATACCCTTAAATGCCCATCCCTATAAATGACTTAGAAGTTAAATCAAAAACTAGTTACTCTACAATATTAATATTAACCTAATCAAAAAATAGGATAAATTTGTATGAGAACCAAACCAGCTTAATTCAATTTTGACCAGTTTTTGAAATTAGTTAGTCCATAATATCAATATTTACTTAGCTAGTCAAGATTCAAGACTGATTTTCGAGTTTCTTCTATTAACTGTGGTTCAATAACAAGTTTGTGTAGTTGAAGTTCACCCTTTCGTTTTCGGTATGGGTATTGGTCATGAGCAAGGGTGTGCAATGGGTCGGATTAGGGTTGGGTTGAATGGGCTAGGCCTTACAGAATAGAAAAAGGCTTTATACAGATTGGGCCCACAATCCTGATCCAAGCCGGCCCATTCATCTTATTTCTTCAAAATTTTAAATTTTGCAACGGGTTGTGCACAAAGTCATTTTATTAAATATCATTTTTTTTCTTAGTATTATTAAATATTGTTACTTAATCGTATATCCTTATAAAATGTGTTCCCTGCTTTTCTTGCACATATATATATATGTAATATGCTGTATATATTTTTACTGTAAGCCCAATTCATTTCTTTTTTAGATATTCTCGTAACAGCAATGAACTTGTTGGCTGAATAGCAATGGGAGCAAGCAATTTATTTTCTTTTTAGATACTTTCTGTTTATTCTACTGTCTAAATTATTGTTCCAAATAAGTCATACTAAATAGAAAGGCCATTTAAGGCCCGTTAAAAGTCCGCTCTACATATAGTAAAAGTTAACCCTTAAAAATTCCGGCCCATTTAAAGCCCGATCCGGTGTAAGCCTGTCTCATAAAGGGTCGGGCACGGAGACCCGACGAGCCGCCGGCTCTGTTGCACGCCACTAGCCATGAGTCAATCAAATTGAACTCAAATTGATTAGAAATTATTGCAAATCAAGTCAAATACAATTTTAAAATGAACACATCGAACCTATCTTTTCAAATGTCTAATCTAACCTAAGGTTATAGCATATGCTTCCTTGCAAATTGCTACTCTTTGATGTCTCCAATGTCCAACCATAAAAATACCCTCTTTAACATCTCTGATCCATTGTTTCATCCAATCAAACACTAAATAATGCCAGTAACAAACAATACAAACAAGATTGATTTTACGATGTTGTTTGATGCACTTGTGATTCTTACGGTCTTAACTATTCTTTTAATTTGCATTAGTAGCTGAATGTTATAGAATAAAAAGAATCAAGATTAGAGGGCCTTTCTTTCAAAAGGTTTTCCCAAGAGTGCACTTTCAAGAAAGAAGCAAGCATAGTTGGATATTTGTGCGCCCGTTTTGTTAGGTTTAGCTGGACTTATAATTATCGATGCCAACATATAATTGGAAAACACCAGGTGCACACACTCTATAAACTAATGAGATACATCCCAAAAATCATATGACTATGGGAGGTAATGCGGCTCCAAGAACTTAAAATGACATGATGAATACAACTACTGGAAAAGCAAACTTAAGTCCTAGGAAATCATGCTAAATTTATGTTACTGTTAAGGAAAGATGTTTGTGTGTGAGTTTGGTTAGTCCCGCCTATTTCTCTTAGGAATAAGGCTACATACATCGGGATGGTTGGACCTAACGGTCCGTTTGGTACATGGTATTAGAAAGCAATACTAGTAATAAAATTAAGTAATAAAAAATTTGGTTCTTTGGATGCCTTCAATGGTAATGGATGGTAATAAAATAAGGTAATGAAATTACCAAAAAGGGCCATTTTTATTACCATCAAACAACCTGGTATTAGGCTGTAATGGTAATGAAGTATTACTGTGGTAATAAAATAAGGTAATGTTGTTTCGAGCTGAAGAAAAAAAATAATGAAGAAAAAAAAGGTAATGTATGTAATTATCCAAGAAAATATTATTATTAAAAAAAGAATCATTAGATAGAATAATTTAGATACAATAATACTTTTAGATACAAATATACAATAATGAAACTAAGAGTCATTACCATTTTTTATTACTAACAACCAAATGCAATCAATGGAATATTATTTTCCATTACCATTCTTTAGTCATGCACACCAAACAAAAGAATCTGCATTACTAATTCTCATATCCATTCCTTCATTATTATTGTCATTACAACATTTCATTCCCATTACTTCATTACCATCAACCAAACGGGCCGTAAGTGTCATGTAACCAATTCAACCAAAAGCATAAACTGAAGGTTGAGTTGATTACTTGATATGGTAGCAGAAGCCAACGTAACAAAAAGTTATGGATTCAAATTTCAACCACCTCTCATATTCAACATCAGATATAAGACATGCGAGGTATAAGACTTGTTCTTGTCATCAACCAGAATGAGTAGTATGCATCATTTCAAGGGGCTTCTTGGCCTCATTTTTTGACTCGGACACTTCTCTCCTTACTGTTCTACCATCTGAAGTAGACGGTGAGGTAAGGATGGTGATATTTATCCTTGGCTTTCAACCACTTCTAAAGCTTTCATCACTATAATCAGTTGGCAATGCCTGTTATTAGGCTAATATATATCACTGGGTGTGTTCTCTGAAAATAGGTGTGTAAATTTTTGCACCATTCTATCAAATATCTATTCTAATTGTTCATGTAATTAATCACCTTAAGCTTAATTTTTTCATGTCAATATTCTACCAAATGTGTTAACTCCCTACTTTAGAATTTTGATACCATTTTAATTTTTGTGAATTATAATCTCAAAGTTTTGGGTTCTTACGAATTTTAATCTTAATGTTTGTTTTTTTGTGAATTACAACTACCAAAGTATCAAAATCTAAAGCATTCAGGCCAAATTACATGATTCCGACCACTTAACTTAAATTTCTGACCGCTAAAATGATCGCAATTTTGTAATTTGGCTTGAAAACTGTAGATTTTGATACTTTGATGGTTATAATTCGCAAAAATGTTAACTTTAAAGCAGTAATTTACAAATTATTCTTAATGGTACTACGGACAAAAGCAAAGCCGATAATGATGGCCCTTACAAGGACTAGTGTCCATGTTGATATAGCAACTCTTAGCATTGATCTTGTACAGTTTAGATAGAACAGGTTTCCAGAATAGCTTTAGTCCAAGAATTTATCGAATGGATGACGTGGATGGCTGATGGAGAGATTTAGCTAATAATAAATCCACTCAACCATATTCTTTGTATTATTTTCTGGGGATCTTTTTGCATTGAAATTTTCTGTTATCCTGCTTTATCAACTGTCTACTTACCAACCAATCTACATAAATGATTTCAATTTAAGGCTAATTGTACTCGTGAATGGCGACCTTTATCTTCTATAGTTTTACCCTTTTGTTAATAATGACGGATTTAGAATTTTAGCTAAAGAGGTTCCTCGAAATTGACAATTAATTAAACAAAAAAAATAAAATCAGAAGAGTTAAGGCATTTCTATTTTTAACTAAATATTCAATAATATTTTTATGGTTTTTCTTAAAAAAAAAATAAAAATTAGTGTGGGTGACATTTTATAGTGGGCCTAGAGAGTCTCAAATTCTTACATGAAATACGTCTGTCACTATTTGTTATGGTTCATATTTTATAAACAAAGATGAATTTTAGGTAACATCATCTCACAATATTTTTATGGGAAAATTACCTAAGATAATTTAACATATTTATGATTTTTCTACAATAATCTCATCTATTCATAAATGAATAATTTCAATTTTAAAGGGTATTTTTTTAAAGTAAACCTGGTAATAAAATGACTTGTTATAGCAAGTTTTATTTTTTATAAAAAAAAAAATTAAAATAAATATTGAAAAATGTTAAAAAAATTTCTGATTTTTTATTATTCCTAATTTTTTATGTAAATTTTCAAAAAAAAATTCTAATTTTACATTAATTTTTAGTTTATTTTTTTGGTAAATTATCTATACCATAGCAGGTTATCGGATTACCCAAGCTTACTCTAAACAAATACCCCAAAAGTTGGGATTATTCATGGTTAATCAATAAATGAGATTATTGTAGGAAAATCATAAAAATGTTGGATTATTTCGGATAACTTTTTCTATTTTTATTGTGATTAGTGTATTTAAAGATGTTTTTCCACTATTAAAATCGTAAATGAGAATAAAAAACAATTTAGTTAAATGTTGGAGATTTAAGTTTACTTAATGTAAGATACTATTTTCAAATTTAAAAGCTCTTAAATATTAATTAAATTAAATAAAATTTGACACTATTCAACCTATTTTTTGATATTTGAAAAAAAAAACTCTTACACTTATCATTTCAAACGCTTATAATAGCACATAAATAAAAAAAGTTATCATCCTACAATTGCAACATATCAAAATTATGATAAATTGAAAATATAAACTTATAATTAATTGTACCATCTAAATAAATTTAAATTAACATACTAATTCATATCTAGGTAGTTTAAAAAAGAACATGATTTAAGTATTTAACCCAAATCAAATACTATGTGAACCTTTCTAGACTATATGATTGTTTCTTTATTTTAGAGGCCAATACTATTAAATTAATCTATCATCAGCGATCTCAAAAGAATGGATTAATTATTTTTTACCCCTAACCTCAAAAGAAATAATTTGAGAATCGGTACCCTTTCAATCCTAATGAAGCAATTTAAACTCCCTTGTCCCAGCACTCATTGTTGATTAATCATCCTTTTTTTCAATTTAAGGTGGCATTTCTCTTTCCATTACAACTCTTTCATGTGAAGCTATAGCTATGTCTTTTCTAAATTTATATATGTCTTTCCTTGTCTATAGAGGATGATTTCAAAGTTTAAATACATATGATATGGAGAAAGGATCAATGCAATAATTTGTTGGGATTGGTTCCCACATCGATAATTGAATATGGTATGCACATTTTATAAGTTATTGAGTCTTCTTCCCATTGTCATATGGTTTTGGGATGTTATATATCTCCTTGGCTTATGAAGTGTGTGCACCTTGTATCTCCCCGTTAATATGCTGGCATTTATAATAAGTTCAGCTCAATTTAACATAATTAACCTAATGAGGTAAATACTAATTGTCCATAAACATGTTTGGGGTTGCAAGACTTAAGTTGATTATACAGTATCAATTGACAGAACTTATAAAAATCAATTAGTTTTTTTATTACGAGATAGGCTGAAATAGGAGTAGATAAATTAGGTGAAAATTGAACTTAAAAATTTTCCCAAAAGTGGTACTTGCTTTTCAAATAAGACAAAATTCAATTCTCTATTCAAATGGATGAATCAAGGTGAGCTCTTAAATTTATTAGAATTGAAACATTTTTATTAGAAATTATTATATAATGAAAATATAAAAGTAAAAGTGATGAACAAAATTTAATAAACTAAACAAGAGAATTGAATTTGTAAAGGTGACTTAAATCATTATTTGAATATAAAAGTAAGTAAAGGATATTATGCATTATCTCATTTGTATATATATTATTAGATCAGTATATTTATGGGCCATATTAATAAATTTACCCATAGACGTGTCGAAATTTCTTTTGGTGTGTTAACAACTATAATTAATAACAATTGATAGAAAACAACTGTAATTAAGTCACTACAATTATCGTTATCTTCTCAGAGAAAATATAATTGATCTGGTGGGTAAATTTGATATTAATGAGTTAAATTTTACTATTTTATTATAATGAGTGTTGTTGACTTGATGGACAACCTCTAATATCACTACTTAAAAGGTGTCCTTCATACACATCAATTCATCACACTATATATAAGCAAAATATTTCATATCATACTATTAACATCATAATAAATTTTTAGAATCTAACCACATGACAAATGACAATTAACTCCGAACATTAAATTTATAATATGATTAATAACCAATTTCACTAGGCTTAAGATTATTTGATTTTTAATTATTCTTAAAAGAGTTTTACACAATCTTTCAATTATTTTTTAATTTCAAAGTAAGAAAAATCCCTTATAAGAAAAAAAGGAAGGATAATAAATTTTCATGTATAGATATAAAGAATTGAATTTCTATCTCAAAAATGAAAAGTTTTTGAAATAATTTGCCAAGATTGATACGATGCTAAGAACATATATGAACGATGCAAACAACAAAGAATAAAACAATGTTTGATAATGTAAACTAAGCAAAGAGACACAAAGATTTAAGGAGGTTCACCCAATGATGGCTACGTCCTTCGTCGTGTGTAGTTTTTGTTTTATTATATCAATGGAGTACAAAATACTCTTACAAATAAAGTATTACAATTGTGTAAGAGATAAAACAAAAGACTATGTGTTTGGCTTAGGGGTTGTGTTTGATTATCTTGATATGTGAATGAGAGCTCTCTATTTATAGGAGAGATCACACTAAGTAACATTAAGTATATTAAAGCTATGAATAAATGATAATGAAACATTCCCAAGTACTTGAAGAGTCAAAAACAGCATCCTAGGAGTATCAGAGACTTCGCTCGACCACAACAGAGATTCGCTCGGTCGAGCGGGCTACAGGAAGTTTCTGGTTGCATTTTGTATGCTCGCTCGACCCATCCTGAGCTCGTTCGGTCGAGCGAGCCGGTCAAGCGGTACTACAGAAGGCTTCTGACAGTATTGCTCGACTTGCATAGTAGAGCATCTTGAATTAAACCTTTGCACTTCTTCATTAAGTCCCATAACTCCCATGAATAACTCATACTTCATTACCTCATTAATCCATACTTTTAATCACCATCATAAATCACAATTATCCAGACTCAACTTAATACACCCACATTAACACACTCATGGGATTCCATCTCAAGAGTTACACATAAATACATACATCAATTGTGCACTCAAGTCACACCATTCATGATACCATTCACAACAGTTTTAACTACTAAATCTAGCCATTATTATCACGATTTAACAGTTATATGAAGTAGGATTTTATATAAAAAAACATTTAGAAATGGGCGTATCGTCAAAAGAATCAACAAAGAGAGTAGGGACAATGTTGAATACGACTCTCAACTCCCTAAGGTCCTCAACTCTCCTCAATAGTCATTTATTAGCATAAGTATTATTGTGAAAATTTATTTTGGGTATTTTAAATCTATTTAGAATGTTCGACTATTTAGAACACTTCAGAAAATAAGAGTCTTATTTATTAATAAACTCTTTATAGTTTATTAGTTAAATAAAATTCAATTTGATAAGTCTTCTTGTGATATTATTGATTAGAAACCTACGTCATTCAATAATTTTATCGTTACGTGACATTATATATCTTACAACTTTTTTATTTATTTCATTAAAAAACTTGTAAAAATAAATGTTTCAAATGTTTAAAGTGTTAAAGTACCTCAATTCCCTGTTTAATAGAACTTTGTTGTTTAACTTAATTATTATCTTTTTCTTTAAGTTTTTAATATGCTTCATTTTTTTGTTCTAAACTTAGTATATTCTTAAAATTCCCTTTTACTTGATAATTACAAGCAAAGTTATTTTTTCTTTTCATGTGGCTTGAGGTGAATATATATTTGGATAATCTGAGTTGGATTTTTAATAAAGTTTGGTATTTTGAGTCAAGTCATTTTCAAATTTTTGTATGTATTAATTAAATATGTATATTATTTGATCAAAATGTAAAATTTTAGATGAACAAAGTAGACTACATATAATATACTGAAATAAATAACAATTTTTATATAAATATTGAGAAGGGTTTATAAGATTTTCATATGTGGGAATTGGGCAAAGTGTTTACAAATATAGAAAGGGGAAGTGGAGAATTTCATGTTGAAAATCAATAAAATTGGACATTCTAAGTTTATACTCCTCTCAATGAGATAGAAGGTTCTGAATTTTGATTGATACAATATGCTTTAATACCCACAATCCACAAAAATTATGGTTTCCAGCTCACTTAAATATTCCATTTTTATCTTGCTTCAATTAATCAAATATGGTCCATTTGTTCTCACCGCATACAACAAGAATTTATTTCTCCTTTTATAATTTGTAGCAATTTTTTAGCCTTTGTAAATCAAATAAAATTAAAAGTATTGTTTTATAATAACAAAATTCAAAGAGATAAAAAAAAAAAAAAAAACAAAAGTATATGAAACTTATCACCTCCCTTTTAAAATGTACTATTTTTATCTATAATGATCATAACCGTCATTATTTTTTAGAAAGTTTAGAGTAGAGACAGTTTTGAATAACAAATATTGAGGATCATGATCCATGAGATAAAGTTAACTTTCATGTAATAATGGAGAGAGAAATTTAATTAATGTTTTTGGCATACATTTAAGAAATTAAATTTCACAAAAATTTGGATGAAACAGTCTCATTATAAAATCGTCAATTTGGGCTAGTCCAATTTGCGTGTGTAATAACATTTCAAAATTGATACCTTTAAGGTCAAAATTGATACCTTTAAGATCAAAATTGAAAAATGCCCAAAAAATAACGTCGTCTCGTCCAGGACCAGCTGATCGAATTTTTGGTTTTTGATTAATTGGAATTTTTATTTTTATATTTTAAAATAGAAATCTTTAAGAATAAAAACCCTTTAAGTAAATTTTATAAGGTTGTTGCTTACTATTAATTAATTTAATCTATTGAGCGTCCAACCATATTGTAAGATTTGTTTTGCAGACCATAAAAAATATGATGATAAATGAAATTAAAGCCTTAAAGAGGTCTAACAATGAAAAACAAAATGAAAAATAAAGCAAAAGATGAACACAAGTGTTTATGAGGTATCTTGGATACCTCCCCCTCAAATGTAGTTTTTATTAGATTGAAATTCAACAATTACAATGTAATAAACCTCCCCTTATTTTGAGATCAATCTCTCAAGATCACAAATACTAATGCAACGTAAGAATATTCTCAAGTTTCTAATAATAGAATTGACCTCTCAACAAAATGTATGTTTGTGGTGATTGTTTCTGTGGGTGATGAATCCTATTTATAAACAAGACATTCATTACTCTTAGAATTCCCTCATAAATTATCATAATTTTACATGCAACACCCCAATAAATATGCTAATAAACATAGCAATAAACATTACATTTAACTTCTCTCTTAATGCATATTTAATATCACAATAAACCTAGCAATAAACATAGAAATATTGTCCACTATTATTCCTAGTTTAATTGTCCCTTTAATACATCATTAAGTGGCACATTCACTCCTCCATAAATTAGCAATTAATTATATACTTAATTACCTTTTATTATACCTTTAATATTGCTCTTACATGATGTGCCTTCTTATGAGTCATTGAATCACTACTATCACACATAGCTAATTTCGCACTTACACTAATAATAAAGAATTATTTAGAAAAAATAAATCAAATATCTAATATCTGACCAAAGATAAACTATAAATATCCAGTAGCTGACCATTACTAGTAACTATTAACTCAAAGGACCCTAATAATCTACTTGGGAACTTAGAGCTGTGCTACCCAGACATTTCAAAAATCTCGCAAACTTGTGTCAAATTGATATTATCCTAAGAATCGTAAGATCTTACACTTAGTTAATAATTTTATTTTAGTATTAGTAACTAGTTGTATCTAAAAAATGCAAACCTTACTAGTCTTTGTTTAAAATTCAAAAAAATTTATAAAAAGACATTTATCATCTTTACTATAATTTTTATCTATTTTAATTTATTTGTCGCACTTTAACTATAAAAACTCTCATTATTTGATTAAATTGTAACAAATAAATTAAAAGGAAAAGAGTATATTAATTAAAAAATTAAATTGAATATCAATTAATTATATTAATTGTATAATGCATGCTTTTAATATTTCTACATTGTGTGGCCCTATAGCTATATATCAGGGCATCCAATGCCTCGATTATATGACATATATCCCACTTTTGCTTCTTTAATCTCTAATTAAAATGATATAAGGCCTGCTAATTAGATTAATCAAAATTTAATTATAATTAACAAACTCTTTTCAGGTAGATATATATATATATATATATATATATATATATATATATATATATATATATTTCATTAGTTAACTGTGGGTACAGTTTTCCAAAAGAGTGGAATGTTGTACACACTGAGCTGATCAGCTGACACTCCCACTAACATGATTTGATTTTATTTGGGTTTAATTTGTAAGACTGCAATTTATTATTATTATTAGTCTTTGTCTATTATCATCCAATAGTAAGAAATGTGACTAATTGAACCATTTAGAGAGGTTCAAATTTAAGCATCGTGGAGTTTAAAGATTATAAGGAATCAATTGCTTTTACAATTACAATTTATTATTAACGAAGATATATTGTTTAATTTACAACTCTCCTCAATCTATCAGGTTGCATGCTTTATTGAGGATCATGAGTTAATATAATGGTTATAATTTATATATAAATTTAATTTGTAATAAAAATTTAATTTTTGGTACTTATAAAAAGGACTAATGTCTACAAAAATTTTTTTGCTTAATGTTGCAATGCTCTTTTAATTTCATATATAATTTTCACGCTATTTAATGAAAAACTTTGTAATAGTTAGTTTTGAAATTAGTCACCAGAACTATGTATGAAGCTATAATTGTCACTCTTTTAAATTGGAGAAATAGATTAATAAAAATGTAAAAATTCTTGAAAATAACGCAAATTCGACTCTAATCAAACATTTTTATATATACCATATTATATTGTACATTGTTTGAAATAGGAAGAGTTTGATTTTTTAATTCCTACTAAAAGTTTCTTAACAATTGAATCAAACTAAAAGAATGAGCCAAAAACTACAAAATAAAAATTATTTATTTTGTTTAAATATTTTAAATAGAATAAATAATATAATTGATGCATGATTAATTAGCTCTAAGAGCATGCTTGAATTGGGTGTAAATAATTAAGGGGAAAATAAAGTCAAACTAATGAAATAAAGGCAAATAGAGATGCATTTGAAGTAGTTGAGATAATTGTGAAGAAGGTAAAATGAGCATAAAATAAAAATAATGAAGAAAAAAGAAGATGATTTCCCCTATTATGAAGGTAATATATTTCCCCACTCTCCCCTAGGATAAATATTTACCCCATAAAATTGAGAGCTCCCTTCATTTTTCATCACTTTGCATCCATTCTTCCACCTCTACAACAATCAAATTTCACTAATTTCTCATTTATCAACTTTAATTTCTTACTTTGACTTTTTTCACCCTTTAAATATTTACACTCAATCTAAGCACACCCTAAAAAGTCAAATCTTGTCTCAGTTGAAGAGAAATTATCTATAATGTAATAAAAAAAAAACTCTGAATCCCAATGGATAAATTAAAGTTAATTACTCCTATTTGATTTTCTATAGTTGGTTTGAGAGAAGGAGGCGATAGGTTTTTGTACAAGAAAGTACAAGAAGCAATTTTAGTAACTGATTTTGCTAAGCATGATGATATAATTAAATAAAAATATATACTACCTTTAACTTTGTCAAACATGTAAAAAATGAAAAGAATTTTGTAGACCATAAATAGTGTTTAGTGTCAAAGAATAATTGATTAAGAGTGTATTAGGGAAAAAGTATGAAATCAAATCAAAGAGCTGACTTTTATCAAGTAGGTAATGTTTAATGCAAAGTATTATTCTTTTTAAGACATGCTAATGTTCTTATTGCTCCATGGTTATAACAAACAAGGTAGGAAATAAGAGGTTTTGAAAGAATATATGCTTCTTGTAAGTGGGATAATCACACCACACTTTCGGCATAAAATTAAATCCTTCTACCTTATGTACTTTCTTGCATATAATTATCATTTGATAAATTTGAAATTTGATCATTTGTGTAATTAATTAGTAGGCTTAAACAAGGGTAATAAATTATATTTTTTTAAGGAAAATGTAGTGTACTCCACGTTTACTCGATAGGGTTTTAGGATACCTCAAGTAGGCATTTAGGATAAGTCAATTAGGAGTTCACAGTATGTTAAGTAGGTGTTTTTAGCATGCTAAAGTTGTCAAATAGGTGTTTTTTTTATCTCCTTTGTAAACCTCAAACACCTACTTGGTATACCTCAAAACACCTATTTGACATGCCTCAAACAACTACTTAACATATCTCAAATACCTACTTTACATACCAAAACCCAAATTTAATATACCATAAACACCTACTTGACAACCCTAAAATACCAGCTTGGTGTATCCTAAATACTTACTTGGTATATCTCAAATCCCTACCTGACAAACCTAAAACACCTACTGGTATACCTGAAATACTCAAATACCTAATTGGTATATTCCAAATACCTACTTGGTATACCTCAAACATCTATGTGACAACACCAAATACCTACTTGGTATACTCCAAAGACCTGCTTGGTATATCTCAAACTCCTATTTGATATACCTTAAACTCTTACTTGACAACTCTAAATACCTACTGGTATACCTGAAATTCCTACTTTATATACCTTGAATACCTATTTCATGCATATCAAATTCCTACTCGGTATATTCTAAATCACCACCACATTAATGCATAAAAGATAATTAATTAGCATTTTTTTAAATAATTAATTTTTATAGATTCGGCCTCCTGAAAGCCTGAGTTACTGTTTGTTAATACTTCATGTAATTGAGGAAGTGGTGGTGTAAAATTTTAAAGAAAAAACATGGTAAAATTTCTTACTACAAAGGGCAAAAACGTAAGTTCAACTTCCACAATATCTATATGGCCCATTGCACCCAATTATCTTAATAAAGATTGCCTCTTATGGTCCATGCTACATTCTCCACTTCACTCACAAAAGAAATTTGGAGAAATGTACAAAATTTAGGAAACTAGAAAACAAATGCATTCATTACTTCAATGAATTCTCAACTATCACAAACCTTAGTCAACAAAACTACCACCCTTCTCTTTTTCTCAAAAGAAATGCTAAAGCAAAAAGCTAAAGAAGAGGGTAGTCCATCACTTCATTTTTTTTATTGTTTCCTTTAAAAAATAAATAAATAAATAAAATTGAAAGGAAAACAAAAAGTGATAACATTCATAATTCATAAAGTTCTTCAACATTCATAAAATACCCATCTTCTCCCGTTTTTTGCTCCTCCATTTTCTTCTCCTTCTCCAACTCTCCCATGTTATGTATTTAGGGCTTAAATTTAGCTTATTCATTTTAATTCTTCTTCAACTCGTTTAATAATCTTAAATCAAACTGAACTGAATTAAACTAAACTTATGCAATTTATAGCAAAACCTAAATCATCACTACCATCTTATGAAATGCTCAAAAAAGAATGTTATCTTAGATTATGCCCTCCATCTTGTCCGTGCGACGGACTTCTTCCTTCGCACGGTCCACCCCCACCCTTAACCTTCCCCATAGACAAATCCCAAAACAACCCAACTTATTCTCCTCTTGTGATAGCCATCATAGGGATTCTTGCAAGTGCTTTTCTCTTAGTAAGTTACTATGCCATAATCTCCAAGTATTGTGGAAACTCATCCAATTCTAGACAAAATAGAGAGATCAATAACCAAGAAATCACAATGGAGGAGGGTTTTCATGGTAGTTTTCGACACGACCCGAATCAACATGAACCATGGTTAATCACTACTCCTGGCCTAGATGAAGCTTTGATCAAAACTATAACCCTAGTTAAGTACAAAAAGGGTGATGGCTTGGTTGGAAGTAGTGATTGTTCGGTTTGTCTTGGTGAGTTTTTTGATGATGATACTTTGAGACTTTTGCCTAAATGTAGTCATGCTTTTCATATTACTTGTATTGATACATGGCTTAGGTCTCACTCTAATTGCCCTCTTTGTCGTGCTAATATAATCTCAACCTTTTTTAATACTAATACTAATAATACTAATCCATCATTAATGGTTGATAATCACAACGATCTTATTCATAGCATCATTAATGGTGGGCAAGATCATAATATTTTGTTAGAAAACCAAGGTGAAAGTGAAGAAATTAGCTCAAATAATGAAGGGAGACAATTGGGTTATGCAGAAGAAACTAGTGGGAACACACCAAAAAGTACAAATACACAAGTTAGAGCTTTAAGTGATCTTGGTGCTAGAATCTATGGTGGAAGAAGGGGTTCTATTCGAAGATCGATTTCGATGGATCATAGGGTTTTGAATCCTAATGTTTTAAGGTACAATCACGGAGAAGATTGTGTAATGAAGATTGGATCTTTGAACAAGGGAGATGGTGTTGGTAATAGTAGTAGAAGAAGAAGAAATGAAGTGTTACATTGTGTTATGAATAGTGTTTCAATGAAAAGATCGTTTTCTAGTGGAAGATTTTTGTTATGTAAGCATGGTAGAGGAAGAAATGAAGTGATTCCTCTATGATATTTCACCACTTAACAAGATTGTGAAAAATACACCATTTCATGTACAGGAAGGATTAGGATTTTGCATATTTTCATACATCTTTCTAGTCAAATGACTCTTTGTTTGCATCCTCTTTTATGTACATGGGTTGTTGCATTTTTTCCCTCTCTAAACCTTAATCATAGTTTTCTAAATACACCGAGTATATGAGGATATTTTGATATCAATTGCTTTGTTTGATGTAATTATAGGTTGTTAGATTGGGAAGGTTTTTATAAAACTTTTTTTTCCTTCAATACATATTTCTTCTTTGTTTTATTTATTGATTTGAGTTAAATTTTATTAGATATATATGTTTAGTAAATTGAGTTTAGTGCGAATGTATTATGACACATAATAACCTACTAAAAATATTGTTGATAATTTTATTTTTATACTTTTAACTATTTAGATTTCTATTTGTACACTATAGATGCAATCAACTTTGATTTTTTTGAAAATTTTTTATAATGATATATTGCATTGATTGTTGTAAATTGGGGGATAAACTTGTAATGAATGTACTCTTAACGTGTTGAGACCACAACAATAGTTAGTCAAGTTTAGTATGCAATGCGTCCATGTTAAAGTTATTATGGATCATTTGATTGGGTGCAATTTTATCAAAATAAACGAATACTTTTTTGGAAAATAAGAACATATTTCTCAAATGATTGCAAAAAGGGTAGATTTTCAGGAGAAAAGGATCACTCAAATAATAACAAATGGAATTACTATATAATAAGGAAAAAAAAAATAACGGGTGAAAATTTCTAATAAAAGTAATTATGTCTTTATCTTTAGGGCAAATTAAATTTCGTATCACCATGTCTTTTGGATCAAAAGGCCTTGTTAAAAATGACCTATAATTTACAAATTGTTATATAAGGCATTCACACTATAAGATACGCCTCACATAGGTATCAAATAGCCCAATCGATTCAAATTACGAGACTATACTTCTTATTTTGAATTTTTCTCATTAAAAAATGATTTTAAGAATAAGTGAATAACCACCTATAAGTTGGATTGGAGATAGTAAAACAAAAGGCTTTCCAGGCCAGGCCTCATGGATATTATGCTCTCTTAATGGGCTACTCTTGTTTCTCAAGAGTCAAGATCCAATGCAGGCGGATGCATGAATGACAACAATCCTCCATGCCTCTTTAAATTACTAAATCCTTTTATGAAAATGTCCCATTACTTTAATGAAAAGAGTCCAAAATATGTTAAATATTCTAACAATCTTTTTACACATTTAATTAAGTTGGTTTTTAAACATGCCCAATGTAATAAAAAGTCATGGATCTGCATCTTATTAAGCTCTCATTATTTCAAGTAGAATTTTCAGTACCATATATGAGGATCACTTGCATCCACATTTCTAGCCAAATAACTCATGTGAGGGAATGTGTTATTGAGTATTTATGATATATAAATATTTTAAGACCTCGATCATCAATTTAAGATTTTGGTAGAGTTGATTCCATCACAATAATGGCTAGAGTTGTTCAAATGTGATCCGACCCGAAATCCGAACCGAAACTGAAAGTTGACCGAACCGAAAATATGTTTCTTTTTTAAGTTTACCGACCCGACAGTATCCGAGCCGATTTACGACCAAAAATCGTAAAATCAAATCCGAATTGCGACCGATTTTTATAACCGACATATAACCGTTAACCGAGATTACCCGAACCTATTAGTGACCGACCCGAGTCATACCCAACCCAAAATCATGCTCAAAATCGAACTCGATCTGGCTAAAACCGATTTAAACCGAATAAATTTTTAATTGAAATGCTGTAAACCTAAATCAATTTTTAACATAGAGGTGTGATCGACTCATATTCAATCATCTTATTAGTTAATCTAATAAACTAATAGAAATTTTAATAAATCAAAATTTTATACATACATGGTTTCATATATTTAGAGTTAATAATTAATGGTCAATGTTTATTTATCCATTTTTAATCAAATTAGTTGAAAAATGATCAAACTTTAATTTTAATTTACAGTCAAACAAGTAAAAGTAACAAAGTAATAATCACTAATTGATTTGCATTTTAACTATTTTGCTTTAACTAAAGGGAATCTTATCATCGATTAAAAAATGTCTAATAACTTAATCTGATATTGGCTCGAACTATAGTAATTAGTAATTCGTAGCCGAATTTTACGAGAAAATAATAACCGAACCCGATCTGTACCGGGTAAAACTGAACCAATTATTAACCGATGACAGTCCGACACCGATTGACTATTCGACACGAACTTCAACCGACACCGAACCGATTCTAACCCGATAGCTCAAATAACTAATCTTCAACCTCTCCGTGACTAACCGACCTGACTCGAGTGTGACCCGCCGTAACACGCATCCAAAAAATAACTGATCAGAAATACAACTGAATCGAATGACACCCGTCTGAAACCGACCCGATCACCCGAATGAACACCTCTAACAATGGCTAATGGCTCCAATCACCATTGTCCATTGTTTAGTGCAAGAAACTAAATGCTGTAATTGAAATTCCACAAGACAATCATGGTTTCGATGTACAATTAAATGAACTTTCATGTATACAAGAAAGTTTGAGCTGATTCTTCTGGCATTGCTGGTTTTGTCATGAAATTTATGGACAATTGTTCTTTATAATACAAAACCCTGGAAGAGAAAGGGCCTTCTGTCAATGATACTATTGGTTTTTTTTTGTTCTTCAAAGTTTCTAAGGCGTTCAAGAGTCAAGACAGTATAAGAAGCCATATCTGTGCAAGCAGAAAAAATTCTAGAACTGAAGATCAGTATCATTTACCAAATCCAATTTGATTCTTGTAAGATGAGAAGGGCAAGGGCTCATCAGGAGTTTTCTTTTAGACCAATATCTTTCACTATTTCTGCATAAACTTTCCTCTCAGCCAACTTCCTTTAATTTCTTCAACCTTGCTTTCAGCTCATCATTCTATTATACATGATCAGACCCAGTTAGGATCCTCTCCATTTCCTTAAAAATAAAAGATAGTCCATTACTTGGTGTAATGTTTGAAATGATCACTTGATAGGCAGAAGTAAGGGACAATTGAATTTAATGATACTTAAATAGGTGTCAAAATCTTAAGACACGTTATGGAGGAGACGTAATTGAGAAAATCCTAACAGAAACAAGTGATATATTTTAGTTGCATAGAATATTTGTATCAGCTAATCTTGCTACCAACAAAATACAGCAATGCCCAGGGAAATGAGGCAGTTGGTGTCACAACCAGAAGAGTACGATCATTGAAGCAGAAAATTAAAGCTAATTGCCGTTATGATATACACTGAAACCAATCATCAAGTTATAGCCTATAATTGCTGCAAACTGCTTAAATAGGGATCAAGGGGATGTAGTAGGAGAAACATGGCAATCAGCAAACACAAAACCCCACAAAATATGGCAGAAAACATAACAAAAAGCACAAATTCACAAATTTGCCAAAGAAAACTACATAAAATCAAACCCAAACGACAATGAGACAACATGGCAATGGTAGAACAATCAGTCTACCTTCACAAGGAAAATTGAAATTTGTGTCAATACTACAATAACCTCATCAATAAAAAAATGAAAATAAGCTAAAAAGATATTCAACAAACAATTCTGTAACAGCATTAGAGTATTTGAATTGCCAACTAGCCATAATCTATCATCACAAACAACAATTTCATTCATAACAAAAACAAAAGTATCAAAATATCAAATTGCAAATTTCTACCATACAAGTGCCCACAAATTAATGAATTGTAATGAAGTCAAAATATGGCACCTTTTCTCTTATCCATAATCCAAAATGGGCACAATTGCAATTTCACACAAAACAAAGAAAAAACACCCAGAATTCAGTTGCAGAAAGGGCATTTCTAAGATTTGTTTTATGCTAGTACTACTAAAGGGGATTGGATATTTGGATGGGAAAGAGTAATCAAATTACCAACAAAATTTAAGCTTTTTATATACTAGATAGATAAAATTTTCTATAAATATGAAACAAAGCAAAAACAACCGAGCAGTAATAAAAAAAAACATCTAATACAAGATTTTCTGGCACTATGGACTACTGCACAGTAATTTCTGAAAGCCAAGGTGCTTGGACCCAACAATGGCAATAGGAGGTGTAGAAGGAAGGAAGTGGAAAAACAGAGTATGAACAATAGAAATAACAAACACACACAACAAGATCAATGAGGTATCATCCCTCTCAAACAAAGTTGTATATCATTAATCAATCAACATTACATCAGTGATTCAACCCCCACACACTTGAGAACAATCCCTCAAGTATAAAGTTTCTCCCTTTAGTAGACACTCAATCCAATACAATGGAGAAACTCCAATTGATATCTACCCTAGTTATCTCCCATTTATTAGCCCCTTCTCTATCTGATCTAAATCTAAATCTAAAATATATATATATATATATATATATATATATATATATATATATATATATATATATATATATAAAATAAACTTGCCCACCAAGCAAAACACAAAACACAAGTTGATTTTGGGCCCTGCACCAAGGTGCTTGGACGAGCACTGTATGTGTGCTCGGACGAGCACTATATATGCGCTCGGGCGAGCACTATGTCAGTTTCATTCACCGCTTGCCTCATTCTAGGTACCTTCCAAGTTCTTCATTTCTCATTCAAGATATATTCAATAAGCACCTTTTTGCCGGCACCTCTTGCACTCACATCTTCTTGTTCTTTGTTGCAACATTACCATGGCACGTCAAAGAGCCTCCTTCATTGCTTCCTTGAAGCCCCCACTTCAATGTACTCAATCACCCATCACCCCATCATTGCTCACAACAAAGTATGCTTTGGTTTGAGTCATTGAGCCAATCACGTTCCCACAAGGGTTGTTTGGCTCTTGCACGAATAATTTCAAATTATAATATGCCTAATACAAGATTTTGCAGTCATCGTCCTCAAATCAACCTAATTGCATGTTAATTTGCCTAATTTAGAACAAATTGAATTAAACTTGAGAAGTCTATAATCAGAATTCAGAAATCAGAATTATAATCGAACTCATCATTATCATCATAGTAAGTATCTCAACCTCGCCATTTACATCATAACTTGTCAATCAGAAGAAGATAACATATAAAAATTCAGATTTTGGGTTAAATCAACATACCTTTGAAATTTCATCTATCAAAATTGAAAAGCTTGAGCATGGTTGGTACGGTTTCAGATTTCGAACTTATCTTGCTCAATTGATTCTCCAAATGGCGGTGTTTAATGGCTCCATTAGTTTATTGAAATGTTTTCTGGACATTTCAATTCATGCTAAGAATATTCAGATTCATTTTGGAGTTTTTTGCCGGAATTTGAATAAGTTTTTATGATTTTAATGGCTACACTAGCTCACGCAAGTGAAGAGTCATTAATTAAACCCATGCCTCCCCTCCCACACCGCCACGCGTCGGTTATAATCTACTCCTTCAGTCATCCGTGAATATGCAGCGGAAAATAATAAGATTGATATGATTTAAAAACCAAATTATTGGGCCTTCTAGAAATGGGGCCTTGAGTTATTGCTCAAGTGAAAGATCGAAAAAAATAAGATAAATAAACAATTTAATTCCGAATATAAGATTCGAGAAAATTTATGTCCCAAAATAAGCTTCCGTACATCCAAGCCTAGCCTCGGGTAAGTTGCTGTTAGTAACAGCGAATGAGGAGAAAAAAAAAAAAATTAAAAGGCCCTAAGTCGCTGTTAGTAACAGCGATTTAAGGAGTTGACCAGTCAACCCCTTAAGTCGCTGTTACTAACAGCGACTTAAAAAAAAAAAAAAATTTTTTTTTTTAAAATTTTAATAGTACTGAACTTGAAGTCGCTGTATTATTTTGTTTTGGAGCAGCTTGTTTTTTAACCTTCAAACAATTATTTAATAGTTGATGAACTAACTATATAAACTTGTTATTATTTGATTAATCTTCCGATGTGGGATTGTTTTCTGGAACACATCAAAATAAATGAAACCAAAAATTAGCTCACGAATAGAGCACCGATGTGGGACTGATACTATTAAATAATTGTTTGAAGGTTAAAAAACAAGCTGCTCCAAAAACAAAATAATACAGCGACTTCAAGTTCAGTACTATTAAAATTTAAAAAAAAAAATTTATTATTATTTTTTTTTTAAGTCGCTGTTAGTAACAGCGACTTAAGGGGTTGACTGGTCAACTCCTTAAATCGCTGTCACTAACAGCGACTTAGGGCCTTTTAATTTTATTTTTTTTTTCTCTCCTCATTCGCTGTTACTAACAGCGACTTACCCGAGGCTAGGCTTGGATGTACGGAAGCTTATTTTGGGACATAAGTTTTCCCGAATCTTATATTCAGAATTAAATTGTTTATTTATCTTATTTTTTTCAATCTTTCTTGCTCAAGTTGCTTCTCCTATGGGTTGGATTTGCTTTAAAAGTTGTTTAACTAGATTTTGTGTTATATGAAACCGTCTAGGGTGAGACATGTTCATATAATTAGTCATTTTTGTAATTAATTACTTTAAAATTATAAATAATTACTTTAAGATTATAAGTGATCATTTTAAGATTATAATCACTTTTAGACTGTAAATGATTAGTCATTTTTGTAAATAATCACTTTTAGACTGTAAAAATAAACTGAGTCAACCCAATAAAAATGATCTTACTATGAAACTGCTTCATTTTATTATTGAAAATTAAAATTTTTTTTAAAAAAATTACCCTAACCTTATTATTCTTAAATTTTTCATAATTAAATTCATCAATATTTTATAATTTAAAATGAATAATTTGTTATCAAACACAATCTTATACTTCTACACAAACTCTTTTGTGAGACAATCTCGTCTTAAAATGTCTTTCATACGTGGCCAACTGATACAATTATTTCTAATGAGACATTATCTATTGGCCTATTAGTATATAGACAAATTACCAACACAACTCAATGAGTTGACTATTATGATCGAAATCATCATAGTTAATGTCTTATTCTTTTCTAGATATATTAGAGGTAAATATAAGTTTTAGTCTGTCTAGGCTATATGGCTAATTGCGTGATTGAAAAATAAAATCTTCTAATATTAAACTGAATAATATATATTCAACAAAATTAAAAATAATAATTATTATATATACATATAAAAATGATTGTACGACCCACTCATACTAATATCATGAATCGGCATGTAGCATTAGTTCATCATGGAGTTGATTGTCAAATAATCATGTGAAATGTGAAAACATATTAACAAGGTTTTAGTGTTGGCAATCTTTTGTAGAAAATCATTATCAACAAGTTTGGTGGTTGTGTCGTTTACTTTGATATAACCAATTTATTTATAAAACAATCGTTTATGTTTACGGAATAAATCTAGCTAATTAAGTAGGAGTAGCTATATATTCTTGTGCTCTCTATTTACATCAAATGTTTTATTTAATTTTATACATTTATTAATGTATTATTTTAATTCAATATTTAATATATATTTAATTGAGTGTAATTAAAAATTATAAAATTTTTTGTTCACTTTTTGATTGAATTTTGGCTTTTCACCAAATAACTTTATATCTAACGTCTCTATAAAACAATCAACTACTAATAAATAATTTTTTTTTCAAACATCTCTATAAAATTTGACTTGTACAACTAGCTTAAAACCTAATTTATTAGCCAACATTTTCAATTAATCAAAATAATCAACAATTTCAACCAACAGCTTTAGTTAACAACTATTTACCAAATAAGTCATTAGTCCACACTTAAATATTATGTACCTTTCCCATTTAAAAAGTAAAACCAAATAATTTATGTAGAAAATGAGAAAATACTACAAAAGGTTGGGCTAAGTCATACTCATCCCTCTTATGCAACACTCTTCTACCCATAATAATTGTTGCTCCGGTCCATTTCTTTTTTCAATCATCTCTTATCTCATGTAGGTTCAGAGCATTTGGAACATATCTGATCGCACAAAATTCTTAATAATTAGGGCCTCAAATGTCAATGATACATAATATGCTCAACTCTTTGACTTAAAACACATAATAAAATGATTTTCGAAAATTTCATACGGTAATCCTAAATTTTCAGTTTTCTACATAGTAGACAAATATTGTTTAATCTACATGGTGACCTTGATCTTTTAATTTTTCCACATGATAGACAAAAAAGAAGTTTTTTTTTGTTGACTTTACGCTATTTTTACCCAACTTTATAACAAACAAACGTCATGATTACTCTATTAACCACATAATTCGAAATTCAGTCGAAATAAATACTTATTAACCAAAATTTAAACATTTTGTCTATTACATAAAAAACTTAAAAGCTCGAAGTCACCACACAAATTTACATTCTCGGCCACTATGGTAAAATGATCCCAAACTGGTGAGGTACGCTTTCCAAGTCCTTCAATATCCTCCTGAAACTCAGTTCTAGTTCGCCTTCGACCTCCAGCTAAAGAAATTCCACCTCTTCCTCTACTAGTTTTTGCACGCTTTGGTGGACGAATAGGACGTTGGACAACTTGTCTAGGGTTCGGGTTCACATTCCTTGGAGTGGATACACTAGTTTGTAACTCTTCAAACGCTGTTAATTTCAACAAAAATAATACACATGACATGCTAGTAATTTATCTCAATATTGAACACAATGCAAAAGAATGATAAAGTACACAACATATAAGGTACTTGAACCATTAGATTAACAAATTACCCGTGTTCGAAATACTGTCAAATTGAAAACCATTAGCTTCATTTGCCTCATCAAAATTCATCTTCCTACAATTAAGAATTAGAGATTGAACAAATTTAATCCCATCTTCTAATTTCAAAAGAAGTATTGAACATTGTTTGAACAAATTAGACTATCCGCTCAAAAAAAGAAAAATAGACTATACACACTGATGATAAAATTGAAGTTATGAACAATGAGAACCATGAATATCAGCCTTTTTCTATACATCCACCTACAATTTCAATCCAAACAAGAAAACAGATGCAAAAGTACAGCGACATTTGGAGATTTAAGTACTGATGATAAAATCTATGATAAACTAGCACTCTAGCAAGAACTCAAAAGACACTGATGTGGTAAGAGCAAATAAATAATATATAGCTCAAAACGTGGAAACCTACATACTTACTTTGTTTGCCTTCTCTCTCAATGAAGACTGTGGCTGTGGAGACTCGGAACATTTGATCACTAGATCTATGCGATCAACCAAGTATGAAGCCATACAGGAAAAATGATCATCATCTTTTTTTCTCAAGATTGCTTCAAGGACACAAATTGCTTTAACTCGAACCTGGCAAAAATAGTCACAAATTGAAGAATAAGGTCTACACAAAAGACAGCCAAAAGTATTTCGCTCAAAGAACAATTACAACTTATTAGCATACTCAAGCAGTCCTTTATCAAGTAGAGAAGAAACTGACCATTGGAAGAACTAAACAAGAACTAAACAAGAACAATTACAACTTATTACCTTCCTTCACCAAATTTAATCAAGTTCACAGCCTCCTCATCAATTTACTCAAAGCAATTTACTCAAAGCAAAACTCAATCAGTGTGTGCGGCTATGACGGTGAAGGTGAAGAAACTAGGGTTTCTTCGACTGCCTTAAGATTGTTGGGTATTTGGGCCGTGAGAGTGTGAAGTGTAAACTGCCGGAGATGAACGTGTTCTACCGGCCGGATTGGAGGAGAACAGATGGGATTGAAAGAGGGCCGCCGATTTCAGTGAGAGGATGAAGAAGAGAGAGTTGGGTTAGGGTTTATTAGAGCGGGATTTGGGAAGTGAGGTATCCTGTTTCGTGCTGTATCAGGATTCAAGATGAGGAAAAGAACCAAATCCCTTTTTTATCACATGACGGCGACGTGGCACATTCATGACCGCTGATATGATATTATCATTACAAATCCAACGGCTAAAACACCTTATCCGTGTGCTATCTTAATAACCAATAACATTTTGTGCAAGTACAACTCATAGATTGCTAAGATGGTAAGATCTCACACGTCTGTATACAAAGATCAACGACTTAGAATAAGTAATGTATCAATTGAGTAATATATTCATCAAATTGGACAATTAGTTATCTAAAATAATTTATTTGAGTAATATAAATATTTTATATCAAATATTAAATATTTTTATTATTGAATTTGGTCAAATTGCATAATTTAGGCTATTTAATTCAAAGTAACAAAAAAGGTGGAGTACTAGTTTCATTTACTATAAATTACTTTAGAGTATTCAAGATCAGTAATAACTAATAGTAATAAGTAATAACATTGAGTTAACAGTCAAATGTCAATGTTAGTCTATAACTATAAATCTATAACTCTATAAGATAGTTTGTATTAGTTTTATTCACTCCAATAGGTCTAGTTCCGAACATTATTAAGCTTTAAATTAAATACGATCAATTATTAGTGTAATAGATTTATTATTTTAAAGTATTCATGGTCACTAATAAGTATAAATACATAATATCATATAAAATGGTTATGATTACTTGATTAATCTAATTCACCTTATTATATATAGTAAGTTTCAATTATCAAACTTAGAAATACAATCGATTATTAGTTTAATAGAGTAATGTATATTCTAATAGCTTATACTCCCTCTAATTAAAAAACAAATGTCTCATTTGGAATTTGCATAAATTCTCCCTCTAGTAATATATTCTAAATTTCTAATAGGTTAATTACAAGCCTAAAAAGAAATCGAGATAATTACTTTGAATTGGAGAGACTATTAGTTTAGACTTTAGAGTACTCAATAAGACAATAACGCTAATAAGTCTAAGTACGTAACTAATAGCCTACGAGATAGTTTAGATTATTCTTATTCATTCAAACAAATCGAGTTTCGATTATCGATTTTTAATATTCAATCAATTATCAAAAGTAGCAACATGATGCATTATTAAATAAAAGTCTCATATATATATATATATATATATATATATATATATATGTATATATATATATATATATATATATGTATATATATATATATATATATATATATATATATATATATATATATATATATATATATATATGTATGTATATATATATATATATATATATATATATATATATATATATATATATATATATATATATATATATATGTATATATATATATATATATGTATATATATATATATATATATATATATATATATATATATATATGTATATATATATATACATACATATATATATATATATATATATATATATATATATATATATATATATACATATATATATATATATACATATATATATATATATATATATATATATAAACTAATTGAAATAAATTGATCTACCATAAAATGAGCATACATCAATTAAAAACCCGACTATTAACTTATTTCGATATTGACCCGATCGATAGTTGTCCGTAACCGATAACAACTCGAAAAATAAAGCTCGAACCCGATCTGTACCCGAAAAAACCGAACCAATTAGTAATCGATGACAACCCGAGACCGATTGACACTCGACACGAACTTCAACCGACACCGAACTGATGCTAACCCGATAGCTTGAATAACCGATCTCCAACCGAACCGTGACTAACCGACTCGACCCGAGTGTGACCCGTTGTAACACACAGTCGAAAAATAACCGATCCGAAATACAACCGAACCGAATGACACCCATCCGAAACCGACCCGATCACCCGAATGAACACCTCTACTATTTATGTATACATCCCTCAACTAACTCTCCCTACCTACATAAGGCAACAGGATTTGGTTTGCTCTAGTCATAAGCACACGATTTTACCAAACTTGTCTCTTCTTTTAGCTTGATAGCTCACACCAATTTAATGTCACTTTGTTTAATTACTTAGCTTCCCCCTCCTAACTCCCATCCTCTTTCTTTCCTTATCCAACAATTGTAAAATGCTTTCGGGATCAATATTTTTACTCTAAATCTTGGGCTCAATTTTCAATTTTATCAACGTAATTTTTGGAATTCAAATGCTACAAACTATTCATGTTACTTCGATTAAAAAAAATGATAAATATCTATCTAGGTTACTTAATTTATACCAATAATTCAATTAATATTCATGTCAAATCCTTTGACTAGTTAGACTTTCCAACATTGTTATAACTTATGACACATCAACAATGTAATTTGGTCTTTGAGAATTTTTACAAGTTAATCAACTTTAATACAAGTAAATAATTTTAAGTTACACTGATAGCTATTTATTTGATTCTACTAATTTTGAGGTAGGATTTTATTTTAAAATCTTTTACTGCTCTAATTACATACATAGTAGATAAAATTATACAATCTTAGAGTGGAACTATATGACCCGCAATGTGGCAAAGCTTAGAGTGGAACAAAGAGCGACGGCAACTTGCCCTCAATGTTTTTTAAAACTATAGTATAATACTATATATCCCAAATTATTTTAACTTTATAATTAAATTATAATACTCTTTAAATACTCTAAAATCCTTACAATTTTTACCTCACCTAAATTCATTTTTATGATATTAACATGTTCGACGTAAGTTAATTTTCAGCAACTACCTTTATCACTGAACTCTACTTAAATTGCTATTTAAAAAATAATATCTAAAGCCTATACCATGAACACCGGCCTACTTAAACTGTTACGCCAAATACCCACAAAATATCCAAATCCTCATCTAAACTTGAATTTCCCAATAAAATTTAATACTCCCTCTGTTTCGATGAGATTGCACCATTTGATTTAAATATGTCAGAGTTTTTTGAGTTAAATGGTTTATTTTATAGGGACAGTATTAATTTGATTTCTAGGTTTAACTAGAGTGTAGAAGTCAATCTAAACTTCTCTTATCTTTCTTAATAAGAAGATTTGACTACCCCAACTCCTTTCCTATCATTTATTTCCCTTTCCCCTTTCTAACAACTACCTCCAACGCGACTTCTACTTAATTATTAACTTACTACTCTTCTTCATACACACACTCTTTGAATGCCAGCTCTTCCTTTCTTCCTCCACAATTTTCTCCCTTAAATTTCATATATATATATAAACTAATTCTTGTCTATCTTTCATGTTAAACCAACTTTCTCTTTCCTCATTTTTTTATTACAAATAATTTATTCATTATATAAGTTATAACTTATAACCCTAAGTTTATAAACACATCCTTCCTCAATTACTTAATTTCTCTACTTGAATTACATACAAAAAAGCGATTAATAATCCTTAATCCTTAATTATCTTTCTAATCATCTTATTAATTATTTGATTAATGGCGCCTGCATCTTTTATTCCCATTTCCAACACGGTGTGTGTTATGGATGCTTCTGGTTTGCTTGGTTCAACCCTGGTAAGACGTCTTCTTCACCGTGGTTACATTGTTCATGCAGCGGTTCAACCCCATGGTAAGTAATAACTATGTCCTTTTAATTAACATCGGATTAATTAAGTATGCTAATTAGTGATTAAGAATGCAAATTGAAATTATATTTTTTATGAAAATGGCAAGATGAATAATGATACTAAAGTTTAAATTTTTAAAGATTAAGATTAGTTGCATGAACTTTAATAAATCGTTACAAATTAAATTTCTCCTAGAATTTTTATTTTAAATCTTATGTCAAACCAAAAACATGTAAACAAATATCATGGCAAAAAATGTTTCTAGTCAAACCAAACAATTTTTAGGTAATTATTGGTGATTAATTTGGTTGATTAATTGCAATTATTTGATTAATAGGTGATGTAAAAGGATTAAAGGGATTAAGAGATGATCATGGAAAAGACAAGCTGAAGATATTTGATTGTGATCTTTTTGATTATCATAGTATTATTGAAGCTTTGAAAGGTTGCTCTGCTTTGTTCTACAATTTTGAACTTCCATATGATCAACCTGTCTACGACGTAAGTTAATCCTCAATTAACTATTTACAATTACCGACTATTAATTTAATTTATTTAATTAAATAATTAGCACAAAGTTCCACATATCCCCGATTCCAAAATTTAATTAGTCATAGTTATTAACTCAGTATCCCATAAAGGTCCGAGAAGTAAAAGGTAACAAATAATACTCGTAACCCCTCCAAGAAAAGAAAAAGGAGAAATATGCACATTTATTTTTACTCGAGAGGATTAGTACTATACTATTAAAGTTTAAATAAAAAATTTTAAAAATTTTTAATACTAAATATAGTAATTATACAATAAGTTTGGATTTACAAAGCTTTTTACTTTTTCTATTATTAGCAACTCATTTTGGTGAGCTTTCCATTTAGGCCAATAACAATATACATTCGCAATTAATATTAAGAACAGTATAAATTACTTCTTTTATTTGCTAGAATGATTTAACAAAATTTTCTCTATTTAATTTATATTTATCTGTCAATCAAATACAAAAATATAATATTAATGAATTAATATTGTTATATGAAATTTCAAAATAATCTTAAAAGAACAACTCATATATAACATATTAAGTTTCACGATTACTTAATTTATATATTGAAAGGGAAGTATGTAGAAAAAGGTTGCAAGTAACACGATTTGATGGTTAGAACAAATAAATGAGAGAAAAAGAAATTAAAGTTTAGGTTAATAATAATCACACACATGAAAAGTCTAATAAATGCTGCTGAATTTGAAATGTCCTTAAAACAACTAATTCCAGCTACATACAGCTGATTTGAAATAGTAGGTTAAAGACCAATAAATTTTGATCAACCATTGAAGGTTGCCCACATCTTTGCATCATGTTTACAAGATCTACCAATCACAATCTATACCATGTTTTTTGCAACTTCCTCAATTCATTGGTGAAATTAAAGCTACTTCTATTTTCTAACAATTTGTGGTACTCACCTTATATTTTGAGTTGTTTTCTCTCTGTTTCAGTTTATTTGTTATATTTTGATTATAACTGTGATGACCCGTTTGATTGTTGTACTAAAAGTGGTAAGTAAAATTAATTACTTGAAGTGTAAATTTTTGTTAAATGTATCATGTTATTTCTATAATAATGGAAACTTTGATCATAAAAAGATTTTATTTTCGCAATTTTTCATTATCATATAATACTATTTTTTTCTAATATTAGAATGAATTTTGTGAAAAAAAATAAAATGATTGAAAGAGGTGAGAAGCCATAACCATTAAAATTATGAAGATATATTCCTATCAAAATTACAATAACTTTTCATTATTATTCACATTATTTAATATTGACTATTAAAATGACCGAAGCTTATTCTATTATTGGAGTATCTCGTAGAAAGCTAAAAAAAACTTTATTTTGATGGAAGATGATTGATGAGATATCAAGTAGTATATTGGTTATCAATTTGCTATGTACTTCTATATATAAGTTTTTTATATATGTATTCTTTTTAATTTTTAAGACCAATTATGTTTAGTTTAGTTAAATTTATATCATTTTAGTTTTTATTTTTTCATGCATTTGAATATAGTCTACTTATGCTTATAATCTTTATAATAAAATGTTATTGACATAAATGATGATGCTCTCATATTGATATAGACCTCTTCCATCCAAGCACAAAGCTAGGAAGCACTTTAATAAAGTTTCCTGCAAATTCAACAATTAATTTATTTTTCTCTATCACTCTGACTCATCAGACCATCGATAAATACTCATAAAATTTGTAAATTAGCCCCGCAGATCAACACAAGTCTTTTCAGACTTCAACACACTTTACTTCACTCGTATGCACCCGAAAGAATATTTGTATTATTACCTATAATATTTTTAGCGGGAAAAAATATGATTGTGACACATAGCTTTAAAATTAACCCTTCTATTATATACTTAATATTTATAGAAACAAAATATATGCTAAATTTGTTGAATATTTGTATTTTTACCTATATAATTTTTGGCGGGAAAAAAAAATTGTGCAACGCAAGTCATTAAAAAAAGATAGATTATAATAATAATTATTAACTAGTATTGTTATTTTATTATTTATTAATTGTATATATTATGCACCAAATTGTGGAAATTTAGGAGAAGGATAAGTGGATAACAAAAATTTGTCGGCCAAAATTGTGGGTCAAGATTCGCACATTCTTAATTTTTAGGAATGGTGTCATGTACTCATGGGGATGATGATACCAATTTGACGTTGGGAAAAAAACAAGATGGTCTCGGTCATTAGATAGTTTGGCCATGTAAATTATTGGTCAATGCTACAAAGAAGTCTTAGTACGACGAACAAAATTCTACTAATACTTTTATATCTTTGATTAACACTTTGAATTTGATTTCAGACTCGTAAGCTTATTCACACATAATAATTTATAAAAGTTGTTTTTATTTTTTATTCATCTAATTAATTAAAAATTCTCTATATAATACAGGAATATTCCGTTGATATTGAAGTTAGAGCGGCACACAATGTATTAGAAGCATGTGCACAACTTGACACAATAGACAAAGTCATTTTCTCGTCATCAGCAACAACCATTCTTTGGAGGGAGGATCGTAAAACTATATTTTCGGAATTAGATGAGAGACATTGGAGTGATGTGAGCTTTTGTCGTAAATTTAAGGTAAGAATATATAGTAAACTGTAAAATGCTTGTATTAAAAAACATAACTAATTGAAATTTGTTTATGTGACATTAGTTGTGGCATGCATTATCAAAGACATCAGCCGAAAAGAGTGCATGGGCATTGGCAATGGATAGAGGGATTAACATGGTGACAGTCAACTCTGGATTATTAATAGGTCCAGATCTTACTATTAGACATCCATACTTAAAAGGAGCGGCTGAGATGTATGAAGATGGAGTGTTGGTGACCGTAGATTTGAACTTCCTAGTGGATGCTCATGTTTGTGTCTTTGAAGATATTTCCACTTATGGGCGTTACTTATGTTTTAATCATGTCATTAATCGTCCAGATAATGCACTTAAGCTTGCTAAAATTTTGATGCCCACCACAACACTACATCCTCATAGGTATGCTCTCGCTAACAAGCCAATTAATATTTAAAAACATCGCAATCATCTAAATATTTAAGGTCACATAAGTCTTTTCATGAGTTTAACATGTTCTTTTGTTTGTTTGTGTATAGTTTTACAAAAGATGGTGAAATGATTCAAACGAGAATTAGCAACAAAAAGTTGAAGAATGTGGTTTTGGAATTTGAATCTCATCGAGTTGATTAAGATCAAAATCAACTTATATTTCCTAGCGAAAAAATTCAACATATTATCTTTAATATTAGAAAATTCTTTTTCCTAGAGATAGATATATTAATATTAATTATATCATTGTAGACATAGAAAATTAGAGGCAAATGACTCTATTTTTTCATTAAATTTAAAAAATTAAATATACGCAAATTATTACACGAATGAATAGGCGAGCGATATACTATTTAGTAAAGTTGTTCATATAATTGTGGATTTAAGTTGTAGTTGACGCATGACATTATTGACATCAAATCAAGTGGATTAAAATAGATCCATGATAACCTCCCTAAATATATTAATCGCCACCCTTTCCTTTTCTCTCTTCTCTCCCTAAAAAAATCCTAATCTCCATAGTTAATTTAGAGTTATCATCAATCTTTTAGTTGACCGTAAGCCCCTAAATTTTTCCATTTTAAAGCTTTTTGAATATGATTAGAATAAATTTTTATCCTCTCTACAGGAGAGTTGTTCTATTCATTCATTATATTGGGTTTTGATTTCTCTCTTCGTGAGAGTTTGGAGTTATGAAGTTCAGTATTTAATTGATTTGTTGGTAGAGATAAATGCGATAATGCAGCAAACACTAAAATTGCAATTACCATCGACTATATCAAATTCAATTCTATCTCAAGACTACAACAGGTCAAAGACCCCCCTCGTAGAAGGCTGTGTCAAACAACGATGTGAAAGAGGATATTCAGAATTGTCTGATCTCATATACAACTATCGTAGTTTTGTTAATTTTGAATTATCTTTGGTTAAAGTTGTTATGTACTTGTTAATTTTTATCTCTGATGTAGATGTCGTATGACTCTTTATTAATGAATCAGGTATTATTCAACAAAAAAAATAAATCTATATTAAAATAGATAATATATTATATATATTCTCTCCGATTTTTATTTGTTCTCAATTTTTTCTAATTGAAATTGAAATTTTATAAAGATTTTCTTATTATAAATCTTTCTATTTTCTAAATATTTATTTTGGGCAAAATTAACTAACATATTTTACTAGAAAGGCACATATTTACAATTTTATCTCAAAAAATAACATGAGTTCCTTTTATATGTGTACCGCTTCCTCTTATTCATTACTTCTGAAGAACTTTATCTATTACTCCTGAAGCACTTATTGCTACCAATAATCAATAATAACACAACATTAGAATTTTTCAATATCGTACTACTTTTCTTAATTTCTTATCATATTCTAAATGAGAAAAAAAAAACAGAATACATTTTATATTTACATAATGCTATCGTCCATTACGTCTACAATGTAAATAATTTATCATATCATAAATCATGGTATGTTAATATTGATGTTTCTTAAGCACTTAAAAAACCTTCACAATCTCCCCCCCCCCCTTAAAAAAGGTACCTCAATATTTATCCATCTAAAAATGTAGTAAATGCTATTCTATAATTATACCATTATAATAATTAATGTCACAGCTAAGAGAAAAAAATCTGGATAAAAATCAAACTTAAAATCTTACTTGCAAAAATAATATTACTTTTCAATTAAACCGAGATCCTATTCTTTATATTATAATTATTTAACTATAACTGCTCAATTATTTATATATAAAATCAAAATCGCTCAAAAATTTAAAATAGAATTTTGCGTTAAAGTTAAATCCTTGTTAAATATAGTATTTCCCTTCTATAAATAGTAATAACTTGCAATATAGAAACTTGGTGAAGTGATAAACTTTCCTCTTCTATGAGAATTCCTATTAACCACCAAACTTAAGTATATTTCCATTTTCCTCTCACAATTTGTGGTATTAATTCCTTTTAGAATTCTTCATTCTTATACTACTTGCATTACAAGCTCTCCACTTTTTTCTATCAATGACGTTACAATCACCTGCCCCAGAACCACATTATGCCCATGATCCTAACCCACCTTTTACCCTCGTTTTAACCATTCTTCTCTTAGTCATATTCTTCCTAGGCTTTTTTTCCATTTACTTTTGCAAATGTCTTCTAGAAAATGTTGTCAATTCTATAAATACCAGGCGAACTCCTCATGGACCAGCTATCGATTCGACCAAAACTGTACATGGACTCGATTTTACAATTGTAAGTTCGTTTCCCACCTTTACGTATTCAAGTGTTAAACAATATCAACGTGAAAAATACAGTCTAGAATGTGCCATATGCTTGTGTGATTTCGATGATCATGACCTACTTCGACTATTAACAACTTGTTCTCATGTCTTCCACCAAGATTGTATAGACTTATGGTTTCAATCACATAAATCATGTCCTATTTGTCGTAGGAATCTCGATGTATTAGACTCAACACAATTATCGGAAACCAATTCTAATGTTGACGAAACTACAACAAACGGAAATGTGATTGAAATTGTTGCTGATAGAAATAATGTGACGGTCGACAATGATAATGTCATTAACATTGTAATTGAAGACGAAAATAAAGACGACAATGAGGACGTGTTCGATAAACGTGGACTAGATATATCGTTAGGTAACGAAAAATTTCCGAGGTCACATTCTACGGGGCATTCGATTTTACGAAAAAGGTTTGTGCAAGAAGATGATAAATATAAGTTGAAGTTACCGGATCATGTCAAAGAAATCATTGTAAGTAGACATATTGTTACTCTAAGTGCTACAACGTTTGGAGAAATTGATAGCAATTCAACCAATATTCATAAAGGTTTTGGAGAAATTTCAAGTTGTACTACACAAATAGATGTTATATAACAAATCTTTAATCTGTTGTACCCTGATCAAATGTACGTTTCAAATTTACTTTTAATTTATATTTTAATCTCAATATATACGTTAAAACACAGTCAAGTGGAATTTTATTTGATTCGTCTCAATGTATTTATTAATATTGTCAATATTTTACTTTTTAATTAACCACAATTAGCTAGAGTTATTTAGGAAATAGTGCATCGACAAGTATATATGTAAAACCAAATGTTAATTTTACGGAAAATATGTTTTTGTCTTTTTAGTGTTGTAAACGTGATTTATTAAACATAAATAGGTTGAATTGTGTAGATTAATGATACTAAAAGATAGTTTAAATGTGTATATAAGATTATTAATGAGGTGGTAGCTAGGTTTCATTTCTACATAGATAAATGATACAATTAAGTGTGATAATACAAAAAAAAATATGATGTTAATTGACATGAACGATTCAAGAAGAGAATATGTACGAGTATAATAAATAAATATTTTCTTTGCAATTGTTTTTGGTAAAAAAAAAAAACTATTTACTCTAATTTAATATAGTTGTCCTTTGTCGGTATTCATCAATCGTTTTTTATTTGTATTTAATTCTTAATCTATTAAGTTTTTTAATTATTAATCAAGTAGGATCTTGTATGTTTTGTCTCAACTTTTTATTATTAAATATTATTTTTATTATTTCTATAGTAAACATAAATCTTATTTATCTTCTAAAATATACATTAAGACGAAGCTAACGAGATCTCATATGGATATATTTGATCTTCTAAATATGTATAAAAAATATTAATTAAATTTCTCTCTCCTTAAGATGAAATAATCTAAATGGGAAAAGTACATAAGGAGTATAATTTTAAATAAATATTTTTTCTTCTATTTTTACAGTATTATTAACAATGAATTATTCTTGAAAAATTTCAAAATAAAAAATCTTAGAAAAATCCAAAAAAAAAAAATAAAAATACTAGAAGTAATTGTTAAAAAATACATATGAGAAATCAAAAATAAAGTTAGGAACAGAGAAAAAAAAAAATATGAACTTCAAATGGAACAAGCATAGCATCTTCAAAAACGATACGCTTCCATCCCTGTTGTGCTAAATCAACAGCCATTTTTACGGCTCTAATTTCAGCTTCTTCCACATTTCCTCTCCCCCAATCAGATCTAGAAGCTTCAAGAAAGACGGTCCCTTCTTCATATCTGGCTATCATACCAAGTCCTCTACTATTTACATCAGTTGGGACTGCAGCATCCAACTTCGTGATTGTCGAGTGGCTTCCACTTTGCATTTCTTCTGGAGTTTTTGACTTGAGGAATATTTGTATAGCGCAGTATCGAAAGAATCAGCATAATCTAACAAACTTAAAATCTAATCTTCAAACATCCATCAATGGAGGATTCTTCATCAACAATGTCTTTCAACACCAACAAGCATCTTAAAGAACAGTTACTATCTCTTTAATATGTTATAATTTCCTTTTGATCTCAATTCACTGCAATTCAATTTGATTGACTTATAATTTTCTGTGTATTAATTTTAGGTTTGTAAGCAACTTAACAGGATCTTCTATGCTTGAGATATTTTTAATCGCCTTTGTGACTCCTGTGAGTGTTTCTTTTTCCGACATTTCAGCAAATTGTTGATGTTGATTTTCCCCGTTTTTGATTTGATATGGAGTAATTTGTTTGATTTAATTCCTAATTTTCAGACAATTGTGCTTCTTCGTCGTGGAATTGGATTTAATTTCGTTTCTAGTATGTCATTTCTTCCCTAATCTTTTTGTTTTTTCCTGAATTTGGTTTTTGTTTTTTTTTTCCTGAAACTTATGGTTTAATTGTCACCCCCCTTTAGTCTTAGTAAGTTCTTAGTAGTCTTGAAAGCTTATTTTTGAAGGTGGAGAGGATGCACCCTCATAGGATATTCCTGATTTTGTGTTTGTTACTGAGATGCTGAATGATCGGTGTACTAACAAGTGGAAGCACAGAAAATAGTTTAGGAACGTAAGAAATGAGATGTTTGATGCATTTGACGAAACAATTGTGCAAGTAATTAAGATAAAATGAGCCATAAACTAGCTAAACAAGCAACAATAAACTTTCGAGGTTCACTAAATTATGACTACGTCCTACTTAGGCTAGTGTTTGTTTTATGTGCTTAACGAAAAAAGTATAAACTCAGAAATATGAAGATATTACAATGGTAGAGTAGCTAAGAGTTTAAGGAAGAGAGAATAGAGAGAGGGGGATACAATATGAAAAACAAGTAAGGAAAGCTCAAAATAGACTTCGGCTTAAATCCTATGCGCACAAAGGTTGGGTGTTTATAGGCAAAGAAACACTTTGGGGCAGCAAAGGATAAAGTTGGCAGAAATTAGAAAAAAGAATTTGAGGTTGCAACAGTCTAGGATGCTCATTCGAGCGCACCTAGTGCTCGTTCGAGCAAAAGCTATATATCTTTTTTCTTCCTCTTCACTTGATTGCATCCAACCTTTTCCAAAGGCTTCATTCTAATGCTAAAGGTACCAGCTCCCCATACTTGCACCAATATAGCAAGATATTCTTTTACGCAATCTACTTTGTCAGGGCAAAACTCAAATACGGGAATTTAAGAACAACAGCAAAGTAATAAAAATGAAAATTAAAATGCAAGAACAAAGAGAAGGAACACAACAAGCTGGGAGGTGGGGAAAATTCCAAGATCAATTTGATCTTTGATTATTAAATCCCACCTAAACAATTGGAAAACAATCTTATTGATGTATAGAATTCTTAATTACACTCTAATCTAACTCTTATACATGAACATACTTTTAACCGTTGCAGTAGGGAGGTCAACTAGTTTGACCCCGATCTAATTATACTTACTCCATTTTTGCTATGAATAAATATTGGATTTAATTTTCTCCCATCTCACCGTCCATTCTTTTTAGTCCTCTAACGAACGTTTGGCTATTGAAAACTATCTATCGTTATTTTTTTCAATACCGTTTTTGAAAAAAGGAAAATCTTTGAGTTTAGAATAGTTATACTGTAAGTTGCAAAAAAAAATCTAAATTCTAATAGAAGTTAACTATATCAATTTACAACTACATGATTAAGTAAGTATAGTTGCTTGTGATAAGTTGAATTTAGGTGAATAAAAAGCACTTTAAGTTGGCATCATCCGATAAGAACAACTAACTAAAATATAGGCTTTGTTATTACCCTTACTTTTACTACTCAAGTTTGACCCCCTCTTATTGAGAACAAACAGATTTGGGGTGGAATGTTCTCATAAAATCCTACTCCAATCCTCTTCCTATTCATTGTTACTCTTTAATTTAGATTTCAATTATTTGCTTTCGCCGAGTCAGATTTAGCTTGAATATTTATCCTAACATTGTGGTTGTACTTTCAATGTCCTTAGGAAGTATTCTTATAAATCCAATTCTCCTTTTTATTCATCGGAAGAGTCTAAATTGAAAGCAAAAGTGTCAGTCATGTTATGCTTAACTAAAATATTCTTATCTTTTTGTGCTGTATTTGTTAGTTCCTGCTTCTGTTCTGTCTATATCATTGATAATTGAGTTTGAAACTACTATGCAGCATTGACTTGATTTTTCCTAAATTTTTGTTTTCTTGTTACATATTGACTTTAGAGTTTCTTTATCCCATAAGGTACTTTTACATAAATCAAATTCTTTGGTGGTATTGCTTTTTGTAATTAAAGTAACAAAGAAGGAAAAATTAGTTCAGTCTTTTGTCCATTCTCATGCCTTCCAATCTGTGTGGATGAAATATTGTTCTTTCTTACAGACCTAATTAGGAGACTAAATTACTTTCTTCAGGTTGCAATATTACACAGAGTTCGTCAAAGAAAGATGATGATGTTCTAGTCACAGAAAAGTCTTTGAGTTCTTTCATGGTGTCAATAGCTGTGGATTTTCTCTTCATGATTATTCCTGCTCTTTTGATTTTCACTGTAAGTGTTGTATATGTAGTGTTGAAGACTTGAGTTCTATATAACTAGAAAACAAATATGAGGATACACGTAGACATTTTATTTGTCTTCTTCAATATTATATACCTTGAAATCCTCTAAATTATAACCTTGGTCCAATACATTCAAAAGATTTTTTTCAATGTCTTTTTGGTATGATTTCATTGTTAAGACGTGGCAGCTACTTTTAATTCATTAATGGTTTATGAGAAGGAGACTTTGCTCGGAAATGTTATTGTCGTCTGGGAAACAATATTTATTTTTTGTTCATCATCAGAGTATGGGTTGGATAAGTAATTTTAGAATATGTGCTTTCCTTTAAGTGATAAGCCATTAATAAAAGTCTTCAAAAGTGTTGGTTCATATGAGTTTCTTTCACTTTCAACTACTATATCTCAAGAGACTTGCAGGCTTGCACCTTGATATACGAGTCCCTTGTATGAGAATGTTTGACCTATATGTAACGAGATGAATTTGTTTTAGCTAATTTGTTGAGACAATGATGGTTCCCAGTTTAGATCCTAGTATCCCACTGGTAGTTGAGTATTTAATTTTCATTTGAAAAGCTTGTCTCTTGCGGTTTATTTACTGTATTTTGGAGCATAGCACCACCATCGTTTGAGCTAGCTTAGAGCCCTATATTAGGTTCACAATAATTATAGAAAATCTGTTGTGAACTTCTCTTTGGAAAGTTATTGGAAATCAGTTGAATTTCTTTGGTTTGGCTTAACGTAGTGCTCCTACTGTAGAAGCTTGTGTCCTGCTTCATGTTCAAGAAGTAAACATAGCTGAAGACGAGCCCTTTGAATTGTTAAAATGAGAAATTTAGCTGTACCTTGTAAATGAAAGTAAAAGTCGAAGTCGGCATCTTTGATGCTGTATAGAATGAAAGGGCAATTGATGTATTTCACTTGTTGTGTTTACTGTCATTGCAGAGCAAGAACTAGTGACATGTTAAAGATCACCTTCATGTTAGTCATGCACAATTCAATGCCCCTTCAAGTTGTTTTGCTGAAGACTAAGCTGTAGAGTTTTTTAAGATCCTCTGAGTATGAAAAGCTGGGCGATTAGCTTTTAGAGTAGTGAGGCATTATAAATGGTACTTTAGAATGGAATAGATTGTAGAATGCATTAAATTCCTGTCTATGTGGCTTCATGCTGCAGTTGAACTGAACGTTGGGAATTTGTGTTGTGCTATTTTGAATTGATTAACGTAACTATGTGCCTTGAGATTTTTTAGTTTTGAATATAATATTAAGTTTTGGATGCGATCGTAAATTTAGCCAATTTGACTAAAAGATTGATTTGGATCCCAGGTTTTGTCAGAGTGGCTGCATGAATTAGCATTATTGTCAACTTTCTTTCTTCTTTTCTATATCTTCGTCAGAAGGTAACACTTTGCTATGCAATGAAACTGCTCTTTTTGTTTGTGGAACAGCATTATTTGGTGATAATATAACTTTCTAATGTACGGTGTACATTTATGGACAGATATAGCACCTTTTCTTCTCCTGGGAGCCACCAGCCGCTTGACACTGCAAGGAAAGCTATATCATCATTTAGAGTATCCACGGTACATGTCTTGCTTTGATTATGTTTCATTTCTAATGTAGTTCTATTCCTGTATGTTTATGTCATTCTTTTTAGTTCCGTTTTGTCTCACAAGGATGATTGCTGCAGATGTTTGCTGCATGTGTTTGTATCCTTGCGGTTGATTTCCAAATATTTCCACGAAAGTTTGCAAAGACAGAGACCTATGGAACTAGTTGGGTAAGGGTGCTGTAGATTTAAGTGTATTTCTTACCTTCTTTTGACCAGTTACTAATTAAAGCTCAAAACTAGAATGAAATGATCAATAAAATCTATTTCAAGATACTTGTTCTAGCCTTATAAATGGAATGATTCTATTGGAAAATCTCTTGGTTTTCATTCTTATTTCATGAAACATATACAATGGAGAATATGGAATCTGAACTGTGTTGGATTGTGCTTTTTACATTTAAAATCACAGTAGAAAATGCAAGAATTCTGGAAACTCCTTTTTGAATTGTGATTGTTGTTTCATGACCTATATTTTTTTTTTCTTCTTAAAGAATCTCACTTTCTCCTTCAATAACGTGAATGTATTAAAAGTTTGATGTGGTTAATGAAACTCAAAAATATTGGACTCAGTTTACAACTACACTGAGCTTAGCATCTATCCTTTTATTTTTTAACTGGAAATGTACACATAACACATCCATGTTTTTTTATGTTGAACTTTAACTAGTTAAAATTTTGCAATATACTGTTTTTTCTAGTATGATAAATATATACTTCTAGATATGTATCAAAATGTAATTTTGAATTGTCATAATTGTTTCTTACAAACTTATGAGATGGACGGTTAGCTTTTACCCCCTACACCTTTTTTGCAAGGTATCACAATCATTTGCTTACTGTTTCTGGCTGTCTTGTTTCTAAACATCTTTCGATTGGGTCTTGATTATTGGTAAAGCATTCATATTTCGTTCATCTAAACGAGAACTTTTAAGTTCTCTTTACATAAGCGTGAATCCAAATATGAAAATCTGTCGGAAAAGCTTCGCAGCCGAGGGTCTTCGTAATTGTCTTTCATGATTCTATGTTCCTCAGAAAGCATTCTTCTGACAACTTAAAATGGCAATCTAATATCCTCTTAAACTCATCGTTTTAATTTGATTTTTATGATTGTATCAGATGGATCTGGGAGTGGGATCATTTGTGGTAACAAATGCATTGGTTTCACGACAAGCGCGTAATGTATATTCAGGGTTAGTCTGTGTTTTGTTGCTGAGGTTGACGTATGTGAAATCCGCTGAATATTTAAGATTACTTGGGCATATTGTTTTTTGGTACAGAACAGGATTTTTTAAGACTGACTTTAATAGCAAGGGAAAGAATAATTTCTAGAATTAGAAAGATTGAAATGTGGATGCGATTGAATTTTAGGCGTATTTGAATTCTATATCCATGCCCCTTACTTGCAGAATAGTTGCAATAATTCTTTTAGTATTAACATTACATTGCTTTCTCATATTTGCAAATTGCTCTCACCTTGACTTTATGTGCGGTGCCATTTGTCTGAGAGATGCATGAATTGGAATTGGAGCCAGCCATTTTCTTTTGTTTTTTTCTCCTACGTAAGAGAAGTGATGCAGTTTAAAATGATTAAGTTTAGAAACTAATATGAATGTTTTGAAATCCTCAGTTCATTCAAAGACCTCTTAGTATGTGAGTAGTGTTGTAATTATTACAATCAAATTGGTCCCATGTGCTTAATTGTTTTTTTGGCTTGGGGGATAAAATGCATTTTTTAAAATGTTCTCTGTATTCTACAGTATGCTTCTTTTGTGTGCTAATATATTGCCATAACTGAAAAAGGTTTTTTGATACTCAAGAATTTACTTTTGTTAATTATTTGT